>NC_058405.1:28286400-28638866 GCF_002201575.2 Neomonachus schauinslandi | reverse complement strand
CTTTTTTTTTTTTTAAAGATTTTATTTATTTGACAGAGAGAGAGACAGTGAGAGAGGGAACACAAGCAGGGGGAGTGGGAGAGGGAGAAGCAGGCTTCCCGCTGAGCAGGGAACCTGATGTGGGGCTCGATCCCAGGACCCCGGGATCATGACCTGAGCCGAAGGCAGCCGCTTAACTGACTGAGCCACCCAGGTGCCCTCGATCTACTCTTAATACCACAATTTTAAGTTGGGTGAAATTGTATCAATGTTAAAAATATCAAGAAATATCACTGAGGGCACCTGGGTGGCTCAGTTGGTTAAGCGACTGCCTTCAGCTCAGGTCATGATCCTGGAGTCCCGGGATCGAGTCCCACATCGGGCTCCCTGCTCAGCAGGGAGTCTGCTTCTCCCTCTGACCCTCCTCTCTCTCATGCTCTCTGTTTCTCATTCTCTCTCTCGCAAATAAATAAAATCTTAAAAAAAAAAAAAAGAAATATCACTGAAAAATATATTTCCTTTTTATGTATAATGTGAGTTCTCAATGCATCAATATATAAATTACAGCATAGATATTTACTTAAATAATTGAATCACTGAAAGGTCATTGTATATCTTTTTCTCTGTTGCTAGTTCTTTTGCAATGACACAGGGTGCCAGTGAGTGCCAATCATTCTCCAGGGAGTTTGAGGGGATCCAGGGATCTGGAAGTAACTGATAACATCAGAAAGATGTGAGTAGACAAATTGCATGCCAAAGTTGACTTTAAAAATGGTGACAACATGTAAAACTGATATCATTATTGCCAGAATCATTTATTAAACAGCCAATTGAGCATGATGTCTGGCCTCTATCTTGCAAGAGAAATTTCTGCCAATATGCAACTGCTCACTTGATCAGCCTCAGCAATCACAATTCCCTGGTGATTACAGAGCAGTATCTGAATTTGGTGAAATACATTTGGACTTCTGGTATTATATGTCATTGGCACATGTAATATTAGTGTCTTTCTTTTGTCACTTTCAAGTCTAAATTATTTTTGATGAAGAATCAAATGATTTCTATTGACCTTGATCTATCACCTGGAAAAGTTACTGTCAAAATACAAGTATATTTGCTGTTTTATATTGTTATGGATTGTGATGTATATTATTGTTACTACCACTATTCATATTATATTGAGCTCTAGGTCACTCAGAATTAACTAATTCAACAGCACACACGGTCAGTGTTTAGTTTCTTTATTATATATAATTTTGTGAAAATGAGGCAAAACCCAAAACCTAGCTAGCATTGAGACATAGGGGTGGGCAGGTGAGAAGGGTGATGGTCAACAGGGCCACAGCCAAATTCCATTTCTTCACATAGAGTAAAAATGTATCTCCATGATAACCACATTATGATTTTGAAAAATCTTGAATTACTTTCTATGTAGCTTTGAAGTATTCTCAAGTCAAGGTTGAAATAATAGGCTTAGTTAGTAGGTTCAACTTAAAATTAATCTAAATATTCCACATTCCAGGGAACCAAATATTATTATTGATTTTCACTTCATATTAGTAAAGATACAGGTTAAAGCAAAAAGAATCATAACACAGAACATAATTCTCCCTCTTCTATAATATTTTAGATGTCCATATCCTTAGAAAAACTTAATCATATTTGTTGGTAGGATGGACCCTAAAGATTGCTTCCATCTTAAATTCTCAAGATTATTGATGGAGAATTACAAAAAAAAAATTTTTTAAGCAATTCCAATTCATTTCAATAAATTTCAAATTATAGACTATAAACAAAAAGACAGCTTTGCTAGATTCAAATATATGCAGATTTGGTGTGGTTTCCATCATGGAATCCGTTATGCTGGTTGAATATGAAAATGTATCTCCTCTACATGGGATTTCATCTGATTTCCTTCATTCTTTGGAGATTGATAGAAACCTCCTGAGGCTTTTTTTCAGGTAGACATATTTAAAACAAAAGGAAAAAGACTTCAAATATAACTTTGGCTTGAAATAAAAACCTTAGTTTTCATAGTCAAACAAATTTGAAAATGGAAGTCCTGAAAGAAAGAGGAATTGAAATGTGGCCAATTGGTTTAACTGTGAGATCACAACATTACTTTTAAGGCTCGCTGAAATACTGGATCATTCTGTGGTATTCCCAAAGAAAGTAAAAGAGAAATTGATTGGTTTATGCACGGCCGAGGCACTCCCAAGTAGTTCTTTGCAAAGTAATGCATGTTGAAAAAGACCGTTTAAAGTTCCCCACACACTAATGGGTCTGATGGGCTCTGAATTAGCTGGCACCTTTTGCGAAAAAGATCTAGGCGTCATTATGAACGGCTCAATTAAGATGTCTGCTCAATGGGCTACGTAGGGCCAAAAAAGCAAATAGACTGCTGGATGAATTAATAAAGGGAGAGATAATGTGGAAATATTATAATGGCCTGCATAAACCTTGATGAGTGGGGTAGTTTCATCGCCTCCTGCCTAAATTTAGATGAGTGAATCAGCTTCTCCCATCATGGATCACTTGACTGATTTCCAGAAGAACTCTCTGGGTACAGTATTACTGAATCTGGGAGGCAGTAGCCAGGTGCCTGTAACATCAGAAACATCATTCGTACCACATCTGTTTGGCTGCTGATGCCTTTGGATGGGGTCTGCTCACCTTTTTTCTTCTGACTCAGCAAAGGCAAACTTCATGCCTGTTTATAGGGTGCCATGAATACTGGGAAGAGGAAATGTGATGGTACACAGAAGCCTAACACCCCAGGAGTAGCATGTTTAGAAATGCTTCACAGATTTATGATCTTGTCTTAGAAGTGGATTAAAAAGGTTTTTGGATGCTTGAGAGTTTTCCCCAATTTTAATGAAACATGTCCCACTGCAAGCTCTACTAACCCCATTTCATCTAAGCCATACCTATCTTTTCCAATGGTCCTTGCCTCAGAATAAGGAAAACCAACAGTTATGCATAATTGGGATCCTCAAGCCTTCTCCTGTGTGAGAAAATTCACCTTCCTTTGAAAAAAACCTACAAGAACTGAAAAGAAGACAAACTCAATCTCATGTCCATTCAGGTTTCTTAGTACAACCTTCTCCAAGGTCATACACATTTATGGTGGTTGTACTACTTGTGCGCATATGGGTGTTGTGTGTGTGTGCCTACGTGTGCATTCTTAGTTTTATGTTACCTGTTATTAATGGTTCTTCTCGGCAGCTCAGTTAAGAAATGAACTTCCACAGGTATTGTTGAAAACAGATATGCGGCATTTGCCTCCAGTTATCAAATGAGCTGGTAACAAATTCTCCCATCAGGTTATACACAGAGCTTGAAACATTTTTAATCAAAACCATTTAGCATCTGAAACTAAGAAAAAAATTAGCAACTAACATCTCATATAATCCTAAAACAACCCTGAAAAACTTAAAGCCTGAAAAAAACAAAGTCCTGGAAAAGTTAGATAATCTAACTGGGCCATTTGAGCTTTTTGGCCTCCAAGGAGAAATTAGTACGAGTCTCTAAACTTTCACACTAATGTTTAGTCCACTAGATCAGTACTACTCTGTTTGTTACAGGTACAGAAATTGAGAATAAGGGTATAAAAACTTTTTTAAAAGGATTTATTTATTTGTTTGTTTGTTTGTTTGTTTGAGAGAGAGTGCTCATGCACAGAAGCACAAGCAGGGGGAGGGAGAGAAGGAGAGAATCTTGAAGCAGATTCCCTACGGAGCAGAGAGCCCGGACATGGGTCTCGATCCCACAACCCATGAGATCAGGACCTGAGCCAAAACCAAGAGCCTGACCATTTAACCGACTGAGCCACCCAGGCACCCCAAGGTGTAAAAACTTTTATAACAATTTGGCATATGCCATGATGACCAAGAACATGATTTTGTATTTTACCAACATATCAGTCTGTGATAGTTTGAGAATTAAAAACAAACAGATAAACAAAGAAACTGTCCTCCACCATGGCTACTTTAAAGGCTGGAGTACTAGACTCTGTTAAATCCTAGCTGCTGAAGGAGTAATTTAGCATTTCAGTCAGGATCTGCTCTGCACTTTCAGGTTTAGCCTCTGAAGCTCCAGGTAAGAGAGAAAATAAGCAAATCGACATGAAATCAAAACACATCCACATGGGAACGCTGAGACTCACCCTGCCACACTTTGACATATTAATATGTTTCAACTTCCTATTTCCCTCTAGTGGCTCTTGGTTCAGAAAATTGAGGAGGGCCTGAGAGACTGAACACAAGCAAAAAGCAAGATCAACTAAGTGCCATCGCCTTCCTCTTAAGCTGGTGGATAAAAACCTTGAATTCTTTTTGGTGTTCCTGTTTGATTTGGGATTAGTTTCTGTTTCTTTTTTTTCCTTGTAAATTACTTGTCTTATTTGAGTGTCATCAGTAGTGTAATTTAGAAGACTGTAGTGTAATATATTTGCATATTGATTTCTTAAGATTAACAATCATAACCATCAGGTTCACAAAGAGAAGGAAGAAGGGAGAATATCATAGAGATCTAAGAAATCAAATAATAAAAATTTTTTGTTGGTAGTTTATAATTCTCTCATTTTGAAGGAGGAATGTATTGTTGGTTACTTCTATCAGATATCAAAGAGTTAATATCCACTTTTTGGAGAAATGTTTACCAATGTGAATGCAGAGTCGGGTGTAAGCGTGATCCTTCAGAGTATATTGATAAAGGAAATGCAGAACAGCATTGATTTCACTGTTGCCAAAGTGCCCAGACTTCGATCTACGACCATATTGACCCTATTCCCAGAACAAAATGTAACAAAATTTACACAACAGCATCTTCAAATGGCTTCGGTTATGCTGTCTAAGATGATCAAGGAGAAGTTGATTTTTAAGTTGTGTCAATATTTTTGTTGAAAATACTACGGTTCCTATCAAAACAGGGGGAGAATAATAAAGACGCTTTTGATAAACAACTTTTATTCTCCCTTGGGTTAACAATGTCATACATATCCTTCCAGTACAGTTAGAGTTAAAAAGATTTTAAGAGTTCCTGTGGAGGGAGGGAGGGATACAATGTTGAAACCAACTGTAATTCTTAAATGAAGACTATGTATTCCACATATTGATATTTAGTGACATGGAAAGATGTTTATAAAATGCTAATAAGAGACAGGTTGTATAATGTGATTCTATTTTGCTACATATATGTACTGGGGAAAACAATCTAAAAGATATATACTCCAGAAATTTAAGAATGGCATTATCTGAGTGATAGTATTATTATTGCTTCTTTTTCTTTATACTTGTCTGTGTTTTCTAATACAGGTTTCCCCCACTCTCTGAAAGCAGACCGTTCCTATGAAACCTTTGGTAAGCCAAAGTGTCGTAAAGTAAAGAAGCAATGGCCACGATATGGAAAAGTTCTGGAGCATCCCCAGACCCCAAAAATAAGTAACCTCTCTTAGGCTTTCCTGATACCTTAGGACACATCTTGCTAGTGGATGCACACAATAAATTGAGAGAAAGCGCAGATGCTCGCAGACACAGATCACGGGTCTGGTGGCTTGATGCTGACATGCTGCGGGAAGCTCCTTGGTGTTTGGGGTGTGCAGTACCTCTACAACAGCTCACTGAAAAACAAACACTGAACGTTTTTCTTCCCCCCTTTTGTCTTTTTTTGTAAAAGCGAAAATCCTCTTTGGATTTCTCATGATTAGCGAAAACAGGTACTAATGAAGGTTTCTCAAAAAGCAAAGTTGTGCATTGGGAAGTTTCGTAAAGCAGGTGATAACTGTATTTCTATCATAAGCATGAACTTTCCATTTTCCTTTATTTTTCCCCATTTTCCTTAAAAAAGGGAAGAAAAGGAAATACTTGCATGCATTTTAGAGATAGTAAAATGATCTACACTATCTGCTCTTAACATTTTAGCAAGTAGGAGCTCATCTAAAATATTCAAAATTGTGCTAAAGTGTTATAATGAGAGTCCCCCCTTTCCCCCACAAAAAAATGGAAAACTTGCTTCCTTTCCTTTCTTAGGTCACAGAAACTTTGCAAATATCAGTGGAAGCAAGGGTTCAGTAATTAAGTTACTGAAAGAATATAAAATAAATAAAAATGTACGTGTAAAAGTGTATAGAATTGTCTCAAAGTAAGTAGAAATCTCTATTCTTGAATGCATATAACAAAGAAAAGTCTGGAGAGCCTGAAGGAGTGTTCTTGGTCAGCTAAGTAGCAGAGCTACGAGTTTTAGAATGTGACAGACCTGGGTGTAATTTCTGTCGCCCTCAGACTTATGAGGCAGGTTGCTTAACAACTCACTGCTTTCTCTTCTGTCAAATGAGGATGATAGTAATAACCACCTCACAGAGATTTTAAATAACTCTATCAGAATCTGTGCTGAAGGTTTATCACATTGCCTTACACATGTTCAGCCCCAAGTACATCATCTCCATAAAAAAATTATTATTATTAGAGAAAAGTTTACCTCTTATCCCCTTCAGATCCTCCCATGAGCAATACGATGCTCCTTTCTCTGTCCCTTCCTTGGCCCTCCTCCGATTTTGGTCCACGTAACAGGTTCTATCTGTGCACCATAGTCTTTGTACATAGAGAGGAAGCCATTTCTCCCCCTCTCCCAACATTTCCTTTGGGGAAAATTGAAGGCAATATATTCCACATCCATTATAAGGAAATGTCGCTGGGCCCAGTGTACTCGGAGGAAAGTAAAAAATTAAATATAATAGCAATGTTAATTGGGTATAGTAGAATGATATCTATAATCTGCTCTAAACATTCCTGAAATGTAAAATATCCTCTAAAAATCAGAGGAAGTCATAGAAGACCACCATACAGAGCAAGCAAGAGCACTGTGAATTTTACTTAACGCAATATGGTCATGTGTTGCTCTTAGAGGCTTTTGGTAGGCAACGGTAGCCCCCAAAGAAATCTGAGGGGGTTGAGGACTCCATTGCCCCTCCTGCACACACAACTCTATTGAGGAAAACCACTCCAAGCCCAGTTCTTCTGCACATGCAGACATCTGTTAAAGAAGCATTCCTTAGCAAGTAAGCCTCAGTATACTCCGTAGAGTCTGTTCTGTGACCCCAGTGTGCCTTCAGGCAATCACGAGGTGTGACCGTGTTCTTGCAGCAGGTCTCCGTCACCCTTCTGGGTGGGATCAGGCGAGCAGCAGCCCAGAACCAGCGCCTGAGCTCAGGCCCATTTGGTGAATCGTGGCCTGTGTCGAAAGGTCTTGGCTACAGACATTGCTGGGTTCTTAATCCATATTCACGCCAGAGGAACAAAGCCAGGGAGCGATAGCCCGTAAATATTTTAGCCATTTCACATGTTTTGCAAACTTCACAGTGAAAGCCCATTTCTGACATTAAACATAGTAAACAACAAGCCATTAATTTCATTAATAGCAACCCATTCTTGACATTCACCATGTTCATTAACATCACCTCAAGCATCAGTTGGAATATGGGTAGTTTTTCTACGGAGTGTGGCCCATCTGATAGAAGGTTAGCTCACCCTCTTTGGAGAACAGATTCTTGATGAAAGCAGCTACCTGTTCCTGGAATTAAACATTAAACTGGTTGGTATGTACATAATATTCCACTCTTTCTATACTGAAGTATTAGCATATTGCTTTAAAGGCATGGTAATAAAATGAAATCTAATGCATTTGGATTAATTAGAAATGAGTAGCTCTTGAGCACCCATACATATGAAGTCTGCTAGACACTGGGGGAGAATAAAAGGATAAACAAGACACTTTGGTGTCCAGCCATTTATAACACCATCAATAACCTTGATTCATTAATCCAGAGATAAATATCATTGAATTGCTCATCAGGTGTCTCCAGTCTCCTGTTAAATAGTCTATTTGTCTGGATTCATTTTCTAGGATCTGGTTTGTCATTTGGCCAGAATTTTGACTTACCCAAGATACCAATAGATAAAGCCTATTTGTAAATTTATTTGGTTGATATCACTTTACCTGTTCCCTGGAAAAAGAAATCAGCTCTTTCACCTCAATCCAAGGAGCCTGTAGAAACTGAGACCTGTCCTTTGAAAAAACAAAAAACATATTTATTGCTTGTATGTTCTGCCCCAGCCAAGATCAATTTTCTGGTTGCAATGGGAAAGGAAAAAAAAATCTCAGTAAACTGAGCAGGACAATGACCTACGTTGTATCTTTTTTCAATGTGAGGACTTAACAATTTTGTGTGCATCTACTCCTCTCTCTCCCTCTTTTTAAGATTATTTATTTATTTATTTGGCAGAGAGAGAGAGAGAGAGAGAGCAACCAGCAGAGGCAGCGGCAGGCAGAGGGAGAAGCAGGCTCCCCACCGAGCCAGGAGCCTGAAGCGGGGCCCGATCCCAGGACCCCGGGATCATGACCCAAGCCGAAGGCAGATGCCCAGCCGACTGAGCCACCCAGGCGCCCCTCCTTCTCTTGTTTTTATTGTTCGTGGACATTTTTAAACTATAAAGGAAGAGTTAATAGAATGTAGCCTCTTGACTTCACACAGCGTTAACACGTGCGTTAGGCTGTCAGACTCTCAGTCGGCTACAACTATCCACGACTCATGGACCACTTATCATGAGCTAGACGTTTGCTAAGTACTATGCAGGTATGTCATTTGACCCCCACACCCTTGGTGGAGGCTTTTATTATCCCTACTTTATAGATAAGTTCCTGAGATATAGGAAGAGGAAGCCAGGCGCCCAAGTTCCACAGCTGGTGGGCGATGGAAGTGAATTTTAACTCAGGTCTCTGTCTCCAACCAGTCCTCTAACTACCTTACACTACCCTGTAACCAGTCCCGTCCCCACACAGCACGAGGCCATACACAGTCCTCTTAAGCACACTGCAGCCACTATTCACAACTCAGGGCAACCTCCAGCAGGAGCCCTTTCTTTATACTCAGCTCCAGGTTTGTGATTTAGTAAACTATGTGTGAGTCAGGTACCACTTCCTGAAAACATTGTTTTTTAAAAATGTACCCTTTTGTTGGTTTTATTTTCATGATCATGTCATCCATAATCTACCTTGGGAAAATTCCAGTTTCTTTGTGTCATCAGACAAATAAAAAATTAACATCTCAAACTCCGGCGGGCAACCCTGCCTGCAGAGGAGGCATCTCCGCGGCCCCATTCACAGCAGTCTTTGCAGAACGTGTGGACACCCCTTGTAGGGCGAGAGGCTGAGGCCTGAGCACTAGTCCTTGCCCTTAATTGCTTCAATAGAAGAGCAACCATGATGAGAAAGAACGGGTATATTTGCAGAGAAATAGAGCAATGGGGAAAGTTTCCAAAGTTTGGAGGGTTTTGTTTTGTTTTGTTTTGTTTTTTGAGGACTCTAAATAAGTATATCATGACCTCTTGGATTAAATGCAGAACACACATCTTGCAACTCAAGGCTAACCCCAGGCAAAAACACAAACTAGGCAAGATGCATCCTTGGACACTCAAAACCTTTCTCTCTTGACTTCCATTCCCTCAGTTCTCCCTTTTCTAAAGCTCAAGTAATCCCTCCCTATTTTTACATTCTCATTTTTTAAATTTTTTTATTAAGTTTTAAATTTTAATTCCAATATAGTTAACATACAGTGTTATATTAATTTCAGGTGTACAATTAATGATTCAGCAATTGTGTACATTAGTCAGTGCTCATCATGGTAAGTGTATTCTTCATCCCCTTTACCTGTTCCACCCTATTTCCAGTAATCCTTCACTATTAAACCTTATTCATTAAAAAAAAAGATGTCAAGTAGGCAATTAGTAAATACTAGTGTCCAGTGTTAGCAAAAATATAGGGACATAGATAATCTCATAATAGTTTGATAAAATTTTATATTGGTACATCCTTTGTGGTTAGCAATTTGTAGCACTTATCAACTGCCTTTAAAATGTATACACCTGCAAGTTGAAATATTCCACTTCTAGAACTTCATCTTAAAAAATATTAACTTACGCAAAACCCAAAACTCTAAGACTATATCACAGAATTTTTTCTTAAAAAGCAAGCTAAGTGAACAAGAATATGAAATTGGTTCAATCAAATTATAGCTCAACTAAGTAACCATTACAATTATATTGGAGAAACACTTTATTTCCAATAAAACCTGATAAAAACAGAATAAAATCTACCTAGGAAAGAAAAATATTATCTGCCTAAAATAAAGGTTAAAGAGTATGTTGTCTCCTAGAATTTAAACATTAACCATCTTTAGGTAGTAGGAACGCACCTGGCTTATTTTGTTCTCCTTTGTTTATCTGTAGTTTGTAGTTTTTAAAGTGAAATACACTCCCATTATAATTTAAGAAAAGGAGGAAGGGTTCTATTTTATTTTATTTTAAGAAGAAAAATCTGATACCCTGAGTGTTAATGTAAGGGATTCTATTACTTTGGTCCTTATTTGTGAAATAAAGGATTTTTTTTTTTTCAGTCTAGAAAAGGGAACCTTCAGCATTCGGGGCTGTATGCGCAAGGATTTTCCTTAATGAGACACCCTTTCAAGGACATAAACTAGCAGCTGCTCAGAGGCTCAGTCGGGCCTCACAGGAGGCTGAGACTTGCTTCAAGTGCCTCCTCACATTTGGAAGTCCCTGGGAAGCCATTCGTATCTGCAACTCCAAAACCCAGGGTGCTGCGGCCTTCCCAATTTGTACTCGGTGATGTATGGGGTAGGTCTTCCCTCCCTGTAGATGATACACTATGAAGACAAGAAGATGAAATGATAGAGGATCTTTTGAAGAAAAAGAGCAAGCCACCTCCCAGTGTGAGGCAATTCCTTAGATGCTCGGGTCCTGTCCCACCAGCCCCCACCCCTTCCCTACCCCTGCCGCCGAGCTGGGTCATGCCCCATGTCTTAGCGTAGGCTGGAAGGTCTTTCCCACCTTCTTTACCCTAGGGTGATTCTACTCCATCCAAAACCTAATCCAGATTTCTCCTCTCTCCTGGACACTACGTACTTCTCATCTCTCTCTCGTGTCCCTCACTAGTTCCAGAGAGCAGAAAGAGAATTATTTCTCCCTTCCACAAGCATCTACAGCACTTTTTTTCATACTGCTAAGATGGAATGAGTCAGAGAGCATTGTGATAGTGTCTTGCCATTTTATTTCTCTTTGCCCCATTTTTAAATCTACTCCTACCTTCAGAAGCTTTTAGCAGGACAGGAGCAGGGAGAAAAGAGAAATGATGCTAATACTTATTCGGTCCCTACTGTTCATCAGGCACCATCTGTAATAGGTGCTTTTACTTATACTACCTTCTGTTATTATCAAATAAGCTAAAACGCATGCAGTATTATCTTTACTATATAATGGAGCAAGTAGACTCTCAGAAAGGTTACAGAATTTTATCAAAGTAGCACAGCTGCTTGCTATGGACAGCATTTCCTCCCCCAACATCCAAATCCATATTTTGAAGCCCTAACCCCCAGTGTGATGGTATTTGAAGATGGGGCCTTTAGGAGGTAATTTGGTTTAGATGAGGTCGTAAGGGTGCGGTCCTCCTGATGGGATTAGTGCCCTTGTAAGAAGAGACACCAGAGAGCTTGCACTCTCTCCTCCATGTGCGATCACAGTAAGAAGGCAGTCGTCTGCTCACCAAAACCCAACCACACCAGCACTCCAGCCTCTGATCCCGAACTTCCTGCCTCCAGAACCGTGAGGAAGTAAATTTCTGTTGTTTAAGGCACCCGGTCTATGGCTTTTGTTATGGCAGACAGGGCAGACTGACATGCTGTTGAATATCAGAGCTGGCATTTCAATCCTGACTTAGGTCTTTCTATAATACTACACTGCCTCTCAATATGGACTGTTCGTGGTATGTTCTTATGACTCCAGCATTCAGCAGAGTGACTGGAATAGAGTAGACAGAAATCCAACAGATGGATGTTGGATGTTGAATGAATGACTGAATAATTGAGTGATTATAGGTAGAAAGATATGCATTTAAAATGTCACAAATCCAGACAGAGACCCATTCACAGAGTTTTAGTTTGGGGCAAACCATTTCCACTGCCACTCAGCAAATCTGTACCACTCTCTTGGTTGCAGGAAATTTACCTAGTGTTCTGGATTGGGTACAAGAAACTGTGGGAATTTGTTGAGCTATTTTGCTGAAGAAAATGAGTTTCTCCTTGGGAATCAGTCAGGAATGCTGGGAAGCTACATTTATCTTTTGAGGTTCCTGTTATTATTAAACCATGCCTTGAGAGTCTAAATGCATGAGGGATGGAGAATTAGAACTTGAATTGCACTGATGCACCTTTCGGAAAGTAAATGCTCTTACATAATAACTTCAAGAATTTTAGGAGGGAGTAATGACAAATATAAGTTTATTTTCTGCTTCATCATTTTATAGTTTTTTATTTGCATATAAAATGCAAATTGGGAATAATAGAAAGTTTCTTATCATTCTTTGTATTAGTGATATTATTGACAAACCTACTGACCTATATCCTCTTATCTCACAAACAGGGAGAAGTAGTGCTACTCATCACCTGTAAATTAAGGGTGAACAGGAGAGAATGGATCATTAAAGTCCTTTACAACTTGGACATTCAGCAATTCTACTGCTATTATTGTAATAGTCACAGTGAAAAGAGAGGGCTCTGTTCTACCCCCCATTTTTAATCTAATGAAATTCTACCCCATCTTCAAAACTCAATTCAAATATTTCCTTTTCCCTCGACACTGCCCCACATTCTCTCTGTCACATCCCTCAACTCTGCTCCCACAGGGAAGAGTCAGACTTAATCTCCCCTTCTGTGAGCATTCACAGCACTTTGTTCACATTGCTCATAAAGAGTGGATCGGAGTGTACTCTGAAAAGTGGCGTGCTAGTTTATTTCTCCGGGCCCCACCCTTTCATTGCTTCCCTCCCTGCTGGGAAGTGCTAGGAAACTACCAGGAGGCTACTCATCATGAGTTTAATCACCCCGAGGCAGCAAATGAATGGCTCTCAGTCTGCTTTCTTAAGCGTCATAAGCACATAGTAGAATTTATTTCATGTTTTAAAAATAAAAATCGCCATAGCTTATTGTGCTTAAAGAACATTATTTTGAATTTTAGCCCATTCTTGATTATAAAATGCCTAACTTCCTCTCCCCTGTTTAGAGTGATTACTCACACTGGTTTGTTTTGTAATCACGTCAAACCTTATTTTATTTTAATCGTGATGTTGAGTCTGACACATTTCTTATCATTCCAGTTACAGAACCATTAAGGAAACCAGATTTCATAATCTCCTTCATGCCATTTGTTCAATGGCTATAATACTTAAAATATCACCCTCAAAGAACAATCCAGAAAAGAATTTCAGAGGGTCACATGAGTTTTCCTGTCAGCTTCGTAACCTGCAAGCGGAGAGTTAGCAATGCTCAATGACCAGTGTTGCCAACGAACCACTGAACGTCTGACAGTGGCAAGGAAAAACCCCAGATCTCGCACCTCTTTTGTTCTCTCCATTAAAACTTCACTACTTTTCATGACTATTCAGATAATTCTACCTCGCAAAAGAGTAATATTTACGCTTCCCTCCTAAAATACAAATTGCTTACATATCTCAATTTTGTTCTGAGTTCCATCAATGTATCAATGTGCTTGTGTACTGAAGTCCTACTCTATTAGCCAATATTTTTAACAAGATATGGATGTGAAAAAAAGATATAAAAAGTAAAGTAGATATGAATCTCATAAAAGAGCCATTAAGGGACATAGCTAAAAGATTAAGGTAAATATATATTATGAGACATGGTAATAAGGTGGTCAGGCACTCTTGAAATTAAGTTGAAATGTAATATCCAGAGATGAAAGGAAATTAAATATGAAACCCTGAGATACTTATTAAGCCGTCAGTGGGAATCTGGTTGGTGATGTCACAGCCAGGAGAGAAAAGAAGACGCGTGCAAAGTTGGACCAGATCCAGTTTGCGCTGTAGATTTATGCAGTTAATTTTGTCCCCTGACTGCATTCAGATGAGCATTTCTCCTCGACATACACCAAGAAAATTGCTGCATTATAGCTGTGTTAATGGTAATCAGCATGCTAATGAGCACCAGAAGGTCGTTATAGCAAAGAGAGGTTCAAAGATGTATAACCTAGAGAAACAAGAACGTAATTCTTCAGGGAATGCAAGTGTCTTGTTTGTAGGTCATAGATTATTTGTTTTGGTCACTGCGTTGCACAGGGAATTTAATTTAAGCAGGAAAAAAAAAATGAAGCTTTTTGAATTGTGAGAGCAGCCCAGCTTAATTAAGAAAAGTAACACTGGATAGCTTTGAATTGGTAGTAAAAATAGAATCTTCAGTAGATCGAAGATAGTACTAAATAGTGCTGTCCAATGTGGGATTCTATCTGTGCTTATGCAAAATGTGAGACTTTAATTGTATTTATTTGTAAGCCCGAAGTTGCTTCACGGCTCTCTGGCAAGGACAGGGTCAAAATATCAGGGGTGACAAAGGTAACGCTCAGAAATTAAGTCACAGTATTGTGCAAACAGTTTCAGGGTCTAAACCTCCTGAGAGAATTAGAAATATTTCATTGTTTACTTCAGGTGCACATTTTAGCTTCAAAAGGTTAAGTATTTATTGATACTGACAAGGGAGAGTATTCAATCAGGAATACTGCTGCTATAGCTTATTAAAAGTTCACAGACATAAATGATGTGCAGATTTTTAGGCTAAGTTAAGTGGTTTCTCCCAGGAACCTCCCCCCACCAAAGATTTAGGGAGTCACATGAGTTCATCAATTCTTACCTTGTATCAGTAGAAACAGAATCATAATATCACGAGCTTAAATCATCATACAGGTCCTGTGTTTTTGTTTAATGTGTACTTTCAAATAGACTGTTTTGCTAATATGCTCTTTGGGTAGATTTATAACCAAAGAATGAGGCCTTGGAAATGAACAATGGTAATAATTTTATTTCCCCTCTTTGCTAGAACATGGACTTTGTCACAATACTCAAATGAATGTTTTTCCATCCCAAAAAGGACAAATAAAATGGCTTCGGATAGACAGATGATAGATGGATAGATAGACCAATAGATGGATGGATGAATACACACACATGTATAGGACTGATTATAATATAATGTAATCTACTATATTATAATATAATAATATACCTTCATACTGTACTATATACTATCCCACACTAAGGGCATTTTACAATTTCCAACCTAATACCTCTCTGAGTTAAAAGTTCCTACTTTTTACATTTACCAGTTTCCTCAAATAAACACCTTCTTTTGTGATGTCAGGAAACATCCCTTGTTCTGAATTCTCAAGGTTAAACATCAGGGGGCCCAAAACTTCCTCCCTGAAAAAAAAAAAACACACACACACACACACTTTGGATTAAGCCAATGTTTTAATTGTTTGGGTCCATCTTGTCACTTTTTAAAAAAACATCTGTGACACATAGCCTCTCATAAAGGTACTATCCCATCTATACAGAATAATTAAATTGGAGAAGAATAGGCTTTCATACCAATTTGGAAAAAAGAAAAAAAGAAAAAACAAACAAGAAAAGATGAAATAATAGCCAAGGAGGGAGTAGGGAGAAAGGAAGGGAGAAGGGGAGGAAGAGAAGTAGTGACAGATTACGGAGGCATAGGAATATAGGATGAATAGGTAAAATACTTAATAATTTATCACTATAACAGTATGGTGTTGGGGAAATATAATTAAAAGACAAAATCTTCTTCCAACACAGAAAACCTCTCCACAAAGGTAGTAAAGAAAGAAAACACTTTTGTTACTGAATAAGCATTAATCCAGAATGTGATGCACATGGCAGGCAATCTGCTGAGAGATTGCAAAAACACAAAAGAAACTGACCCCCCCCCCTCACATAGCCACGCAGACACAACCCATTATGTACATGTTCTTGAGATAAATAGTAACTAGTCCTTAAGTCAGAGGACTTGACAGTAGCATCTGTTCATCCTAACTTCACCTCATAGTTGGGGTGACCATCCGTGTTGACTAATTGGCTTTATCCAGAGGAAAAAGAAACTTCTCAGATCTCTATGACAGGAAGTAGTTTGGGAAGTTGGAACAGGTGTGTGGAAGGTAGGCTCCTTCCCTCGCACAGACCCTGGAGGGTAGGGGTGTTATCTTCCTTGACGTTTACATTCTAAAGAGATGACTCCTAGGTCCTTGAGAAAGACATTCCCAGATCAGAAAGCTGACAAAAGTCCTATCTAGTTTTCAAAAGGATTCCTATATATTTCAAACAGATGAGAAAGTATGTTCAATGACAAGTTTTCTAAGGTAAATGCTCCAAGAAAAAAGGAGGGGAAGAGAATCTCTTCTCTTACTTTCAAGAGGAAGAAATAAGCCTCTTTTTTAAAAAAAAAAAAAAAAGATTTTATTTACTTATTTGACAGAGAGAGACACTGTGAGAGAGGGAACACAAGCAGGGGAATGTGAGAGGGAGAAGCAGGCTTCCCACTGAGCAAGGAGCCTGATGACGTGGGGCTCGATCCCAGGATCTGAGATCATGACCTGAGCTGAAGGCAGACGCTTAACGACTGAGCCACCCAGGCGCCCCAAGAATTAAGCCTTTTATCTTTAAGTTGTATTTGTCCTACAACGGGCACTGCTGATTTTAACCCCAAATAACCCACTGGGTCACTCTGAGGTTTGGGTAACTTGTCCTAATAGAAGGGTGGTCAGGAGTCTGAACTGAGCTTTTCCAGTTCAGAGAACCCTGGAGTCCCCCAGGTCTGACTGTCTCATCCACTGGGAGTTTGGTTGTAGTTCCTTAAGTGCCTAACTCAGCGCTTCTCCCACTTTAACGTGCATACAAGGTTGGCCCTGGAATCTCCAGCACAACACAATTTCCAGCACTCTCCCCAGTGTGGCGGCAGCTGCTGGTCCAAGGCCCATACTCTGAATGACAAGCAACTCCGGTCAGTTCTCCTCACAGGCATAAATCCCACCAAATACAGAAAAGACCCACACTGAACAAACTCTTTACTGAGAGAGTTAAGAAATTGTTTCTTGGAGCAGCAGAGACTTAGAGGCTTTACACAGTCATGCACACCTAGTTTCACCCTGAAAGACAGATCCATCCTATCCTTGAATACTTTCAGCTTCCATTTTTAACATTAGTGCATTCCCCTGTTGGCTGGCCCACCGTTTCATGTGTGGAGATGCGATCTGTTCCCTTATACCTTTGACCTATTGGGTTGACTACATCCTCTGGAACTATATACAGTAAAATAAGGTTGAAAGAGCTTAGCTCTCCATAACACTTTAGAACTTATAAAAGCAAATTTATGTCGATCATCTGATTTTATCAACATAACCATTTATATATTTGTAGCTAGCAGTTGTTGTTGCTGTTGTTGTTTGTTGTTGTTGTTTTTACTACTGCCTTATCTTCTACGGTTTAACTCCTCAGGGTTTCCAGATCTTTCACCACTTTGATGTCCTTCATTTACACTCACTGTAGTTTTTAGTCCCTATTTTAATTGGGTACAAATTAATGGCAATTAAAGAATTAGGCCTTGGGCGCCTGGGTGGCTCAGTTGGTTGGGCGACTGCCTTCGGCTCAGGTCATGATCCTGGAGTCCCTGGATCGAGTCCCGCATTGGGCTCCCTGCTCGGCGGGGAGTCTGCTTCTCCCTCTGACCCTCCCCCCTCTCATGTGCTCTCTCTCAAATAAATTAAAAAAAAAAAAAAGAATTAGGCCTTATCTCAGTAAATCCTTCCTAGTAAAGATTTCCTTAGCATAAATATTTCCTTTTGTTAAGTTAATGTGCTTCATTCGTAATACGTATTCCTTCTTATGAATAGGAATAAACCAAATATTCTTATAGAAAAGAGCAGGCATCATATGGGTTTGTTAAACATTTTTCTCCTTCTTTTCCTAAGCAGATTTGTTGTAAACAGGTTTGTATCTCATATGTCATCCTATAATAGAGGAACCAAGACTTTAGGGAAGAAAAAACCGTGTTTATGAAAACCCTAACGGCCCCAGAGATCTGTTCTACATGTAGACCATGTAGAAGGTTGTGTCACACTTTATCTTGGTTCAGAGTCTCAGATACTCTTCTCTACCAAATACAGCCTCCACAAATAAAGAGGGTTTATTTTTTAATAAACGTGGTTACATGGGGGTACGTGGGGGCTTCCTGACATCAGAGGAGGGTGGAGGCTGGCGCTAGCAGACACACTAGTCATTGGCTGGTACCTCCACACTTCTGCTATGTCCTGAATCCACCTGTAGGCTGGGAGTCCTGCAGATCTTGAACTTGTGGTTTATTCTTTTGGCTCCTGGAAACTCTGGGTCTCCACCATGTCTAATGTCCAGTCTCTTGGCTCATGCAGAGAAAGACCCCTGGAGGGCTGTCCCCAAGAAGGCTATGTGTCAACTCAGCTTCTACAATGCATGGAAACTGAGAAAGCCTAAAGAGAGGCAGCTAGATCTTCGTTCCGTCTGGACCACCCTCTCTCCCCGTCCATAAGGTTCTTTGCTGAGCAGTCTCCTCCCAAAATTCCAAATGGGCGGTGCAACATGGACATCATTTGATCACTGCTTCCTGTCAGCTACTTAATGCCAGGGCACACCCCTCTACGCACCACAGCACCACTGTTGCTTCCCCAAACCAGCCCAAGAAGGGAAAACTGGGCAACCCCAGTCTCACTGTCCTCTCTCTCCTTCTACCACAATCTCCTGAGGCCAAAAAAGACTATTTTCCCCTACTTCCTTTCCAGTCTGAACCCCACTTACATGAAACTGTTACCAGATTTGCTAAACCTGTCTAATGGTACACTTAAAGAGCAGATGAAGAAATTCAGGTAATTTGTTCAGATGATCTGGCATACAAGGCTTGATGCGCTTTTAATGCAAGAAGATGAATAGTATGTTCTTTCTCATTGTATTCTGGGTGAGCACTGTTAGTTGTTTCTTCAAATGCTTCCTTCCTTCTTCCTTGCCACAAGAACCCTGGTTCTGTATTATGCAGCTATGGGAGTTGGGGGAGGTTGAACTCCTCCCTAATTTGTCTGCTGATTTTGATTCCTGGGACTGTGGCAGCCATTTTGAAACCATGAGGACCACCCAGCTGTAAGGGAGACACGTGATACTAAGAAAAGTGGCACAGATAAATGGGATAAAATGATTCCTTGGTATTGTCACTGAGCTCCTGAGTTAACCAAGTGCCCCGGCTCAAAACTTCCTATGTAAGATAACAAATTTTTCTCATTATTTAAGCCATTTCCAGTTGGATTTTTGTTATTTGGAACAGAATGTATCCAAACTGATGTCCTGCCTTTCTGGAACATCCCCCTCCAAGGCAGAAAAATAACCTGGGCAAAATACTAAAGGAAAGGAAATAGTAAAAAAAAAAAAAAAAAAAACTAATGATATTAGTAAGAGTAAGCCTGGGAACAGCAAGTATTTAAGTGCAGAGTTCTGTCTCTCTCTCTCACTTAGAGTCTCACTACCATTGCCCTAGTTTAGGATGCACCCATCACTTGTCATAGCAAGTTGCAATAATTAGTCTGACTGCTGCTCATCTCTACCACCACCTTGAATCCATCCTTTCTACTGATTCTAGGGTCTCTTACTAAAACACAAATCTCATATGACTCTCTTACCTAAGACCCTTCCGTGGGCCCCTGTGGTCTCTGTGATGAAGTCCAAACTACAGGTCATGTTCTACAAAGCTCTTATGACCTGGCCCCTGCTTGCTTTCTCAGCTTCAGTTTCTGCTCATCACTGCCTGCCATTCTGTGCCACAATCACCCCAAACCTGAGAGTTTGGGAATGCACTGTGTCATTTCTTGCCTGTATGCTTCTTAGGTGCTATTCCTGGTACTTAGGAATCAGCTTCCTCAGGTCTAAAGATTGACAAAACTTCAGTCATTCTTCTTGACGCAGCTGAAGCTTCACTGTTCCCAGAATCAACCCCTGAGAGCACTCAGAAATGGTGCATTACATTTGGGGTATTAGTTGAACCTTGCCTGGACCCCTCCTGGGACAACTCTCAAATGAAAAGCACTCCATGTCTGTCTCTCCCGTATAGACTCTGGATTCATTAGGGAACAAAACCTTGCTGATTTTTGTATCTTCATCACTCAGTGCAGCTTCTAAGATCCAGTGAGGCAGCAGAGCATAACCCAAGTTCTGGCTGGGTTCAGATCTTGGTTCCATCACTCCCAGTTGTATGACTTTGGGCAAATAATTAACCTCTCTGTGCTTTAATTTCCTTATCTATTAAGTGGGGGAGATAATAATAGCTATAATCAATAGTAGTAATAATAACCAATAGCTTTGCTGTGTGTATTGAGTCTATTCATGTACAAATATTTACAACACTGTCCAACTCATAGTATGCCTCCAATAAATATTATTTTTTATAATTAGCATTGGCACACAATAAATATTTGTGGACGGTACCGAAGGCTTGCAGGGGCTCTTGAGCCCACCCTCTTCTCTAGGGAGCCAAATGGAGCTTATGAGGGCAGTGAGTTCTGCTCCCAGATATATTTATGCTACACTACACCCTATGATGCCCTTTGTCCCGCACAGAGTCTCCAATGTTCGCAAGAACTGTGGAGGCTGTGCCCACTACTGCTTCTCATATATATCCCACAACAAACAATAAATGTACACATTTAATCCGAGCCCTGCTTCATCTCCGGCTTGATGCTTAGGACTGAGATGATGTAAGGGCCCCTGGAGCACCCAGGAGGATTAAAAGGTGAGTTGACAGAAACACAATAGTGGAATCCTGAACTCTGCATCCAAACACAGTACTATGAGTGGTGTAATCTTGGGAAGTCATTTAACCTAAGTAAACCTCAGTTTCCATATGGAAAATGCAAGTGATAAAGACTGTTCCACCTACCTCATAGGGCAGATATAAGAAACAGATGAAGTAAAACATGTGAATATTCATTTGTCAAGCACCTGATAATTTATAAAAGCAAGAAATTTGCTAATTACCCCATCAAAAACCTTCTCTGAGCTCTGCAGTTTGCCTGACCCATGGATCGGATCCCTCCTGTAATATCCTCAAGGGACACCCCCAAGTCTGAGACTTTTCATAGGACCTGACATCAATGTATTGTGTGTGCATGAATGTGTGTGTGTTTGTGCGTGTGTGTGTGTGTGTGTGTGAATGCCTGACATGTCCATCTACTCTCGTATCTATACCTCACATCCTAAGAAATCAAATTACTGGGGCGCCTGGGTGGCTCAGCTGGTTAAGCGACTGCCTTCGGCTCGGGTCATGATCCTGGAGTCCCGGGATCGAGTCCCACATCGGGCTCCCTGCTCGGCAGGGAGTCTGCTTCTCCCTCTGACCCTCCTCCCTCTCGTGCTCTCTGTCTCTCATTCTCTCTCTCTCAAATAAAAAAAATAAAAAAAATAAAAAGAAATCAAATTACTTATTATATTCCTACCAGGAATAAAATAGAAAAATTTATTCTAATGACTACCACACAGTAGAGTAAAATGAGCTTCAGATGACTATGAAAGAGCATAATGTTCTAGTTTACCAGAAACCAAGGAAACCTAGTATATCCAGCAGCCATTTTTCTTCTTTCTTAGTCTTTCTTTGTGGTGAAGCTGAGAATAATGCCCTCAGGTTTTTCTCACTATATATGTAGATGGGGAGCAGAAAGGAGCTGCAATGGGACAGACTCAGAGACGGTGCAATTAGAAAGGCTAAGATAATTTGTTGGTCTCTTAACGCAGTGTTTCTTTACTATTGAAGTCACCTCAAATCAACAATTTTAACATAATGTAATTCAACAAAAATATTATTTTAAGCATAAGAAAATTTTATAGGAGGAAACATATTGGATGAAGTATCGCTTGTGGTATAATTTTAATTCTGAAAGATCTTGCTAAGAGGGCTTATTTAAATAGGTTCTTCCTGAGATGAATATTTAGGGGGAAAAATTCCTACAGGATGATTTATAGCAAAATTATATGAACAGAATGAAGGACAGAAGAATTTTATTAGAAAAGGGTCTCATTTCCACAAAATATAAATTATACCTTTTAGAAAATATATTGAATTTTATTAATATTCTGTAGACAGCCTGAAGTGTTAATCTCCACCCCTACCTATAAGACTTTCATTATGATGTACAAGGTGTATTTACCCTTTAACCAAATAATTTTTGAGCAACGCGGTGGAGCCTTCAGTTTACATATCCTACAAAATATTTTCATTGCAGCTACAAAGTCTTATATTTTGTTGGCAACATTTAATGATATATATCTGAGGGTGTATATTTTATATACATGTATGCATGCTTTTGGTGTTACCACACAAGAACACATAATGATAAACTCATTGTATTTGATATCTGAAAGACTGTTTCCCCAATATCCACTGTTACTGTTGTTATTGTCTTAACCATTGTTTTAAAGGAGAAACACAAGAAGTTTGAATTTTTTCAATGCTATGATTAAAATTTGGCCTCGCTTCATCTTGAAATTTATAGTTAGAGGAATTACTTGGGGTAGGCCACTGAGTACTGTATTTCTGCCTGGCATTTGAAAGTGACCTCATTTAGACCTTGGTAACTAATATTTTTGATGAGGAAATTGACTTATTATTATTCAAAGAACTTGGTTATAAATCCTTGTCCAGTCTCTACCAGTCTCGAAAATTGAGGGTTTCTTGGGATGTGACTTTGTTGTAGCAAACAAGAGTGAATTGACCCCTATTACAGCTTGAGTTTCAGCAAGGACAGCTAGCATTTAGATTTTATATTATTTGAAAGTGAAGACTGAGATGAAGAATGAGGACAAACCCGGGAGATTAAAAAGACTAGAACTCATTTTGAACTCTCAATAAATATTATCAAATATTTTCCTCTTAAATACATGCATACAAAATGCAGCAATCGATACACGTCTTCCTCCTAGGACATGTAAAGAGAGCACAGGCTCCCCATCCTATTCAAAATACCCGGGAGATACACCATTGCAAAAATTATTGTTCTCTTTTTATAAAATGGGAAGAATCTTGCTTAAAAAGTTGGGCCTAAGTTAAAACCAGAAGCCAAGCTGTTCCTTACAATGTAAAAAAATATTTCACTGATTCCCCACTGAGTGCTAATTAAGGCCAGCTTCTAGTCACACCTCCACAATGAGGAAAATACTGAAAAGTACCTGATTATTTGAAATGATAACACCTGGGCACTTCACCCAAGGTCATATAGAGATTTGAAGCCCCAGGGAACTGCACAGGAAGGAAATCTCTGGTATTTATTATTGGTCAAAATGGCAAACATTTCCAGGTAATGGAATGGAAGTACAGAGATACATTTTAGCACGAGTATTTCTGGCTTACCCTCAGAATAAATGTTCAAATTCAAGAATCCATAGCCTCTTCAGATGGATAAAAAGAGTTAAAACAAAACATTAGACCTATCAAGATATGTCTCTAAAAAAATTAATGGGATGGCTAAAAGGAAAAAGTATTTTAGAATTATTGTTATCAATCTATACGGAAACACCAGCATCATTCTCTAACTATGGAATTTTAGAGCTGTAAGAATTTTGAAGAGACTATTTACTCTCTGACACACATCTTCACATTTGAGGATACAAACTCAGAGTTGTTATCATGTGTCTAATGTCACACAGCCAACCAATGGCAAAGGCAGGACTTGAACTAGGGTCTGCTTATATTTATGTATATCTTAAGTTCTGCTATTTTTCAGGACTCCTGGACTCAGGCAAAGTTCATTATTGTCAAAGATATCAAATGTAGCCTTTGTTTTTAAGGGGAAACAAACCAAAATAAATCTATCTTCAATCAACAAAATTTGATTCTTCCTATCTTCCTTGGTGTCCCACTATGGTTTTCATAAGTGACCATTAACAGAGGAACAGCTGAAGTGTGGAGATGTTAGAATGGGTGACTACAGATAAATCTTCAATAAATTTAAATCATTAGTTTGTATTATGGCCTCTTATTTTTTTATTGTAAATTTATTTTCATTTTATTCATTTATGTATTTACTTGACCCTCACCATATTCCAAAAAGAAATTAAAATGGCATAGAAGTTACCTAGGCATGGGTTCTGTATTCCTTCTGTTAAGCCTCAGCACGCATCTGTCAAAAATTAATAGAATAAGGCAACTGGGCAGTTTTCCTTCTTCATCGCATCTGATGACTTGTCCTGGTGATGCATCACTGCTGTGAATATTCGAATATCTGCCCAAGACGACATGGAAAGGTGAAGTCACAGTTACCACATAATACAATTATGCAATAAATCAAACACAAACTGCTCATTTCAGTTATGTTGCTTATATACCTACAGAACTGACCCAATTAAGAAAATATGGATTATTCATTTCTAAGGTTTATTCCTAGATATTACATAAAAACTGTAGGCCTTTATTTAAGTAAATGGTTTTCCCAAAGTCTTTGTAAGCAATTCTAGGCCTTAAGATAACCAGTCCTAGAGAAGCTTCTTACTCCACCTGCTTACCATTCAATTGCATGTTTTGGTCACTCAAGCTATTGTCAATGAAAATCTGGAGTATCAGAGGAAAAAAAGAGAAGAGATGAAATCTTCTCTTTGGCAGCATTTGGTGCCTTTAAAATAAAAAGTCAGCATCCCCTCTGCTATATAAGCTCAAAGCATCACATTTGCTGGCATCTTTTCAAATGGCCTGAATTGTATTTCTCGCTTTCCTTGATTTATCCCCCTGTTGGCCCCTGCAAGAGAGCATCATTTTTTTCCTCCTGCCTTCTGTCTTCTATATTTCATTTCAGGTGTCTATCGAGGCAACGAAAGATAAAGCTCTCTGCTTTCCCTTGTACTAAAGTTCTATATGGAATCAGTTCACCTGTCTGTCACTCCTCATTAAATTCTTACCCTCTTCATTCACATCCTGATCTTTGCAAATGAACATTTGCTTAATAAATGTTCCCAAGACTAACAGTGCAGAGTGAAAATCCCACACAGCAGTAAATTATTAACTCAGTCACAGAGGGAGTGCCATATATGACTTTTCAGAATGAGTTATTATGTGGATCATCATGTAATTATGAATTTTTCAAGCCATGATAGAGGAAAATTGAATATTTAATATTTTATGGACATATTCTACACTGAGGACATCTTTCAAAATTTTATGATAATTTTTAGAGTGAGCGAAGAGCAGAACAAAAGTTACAAAATAATTGCAAACTTGAATATTTAATCACTAGGGACATTGTTGGTTATTTCTCAAATTATATAATGTAACCAACACTGTGAACTTTTAATCATAGTGTATTCAAATGGGGAAAAAAGTGCATTAAATCAATCCATAAATACGTTTTGGTTGTTTAAGAAATAAGAATACAGAGCTTAATGTTGTCAAATTGAGACCTTAAGATATAAATATTCATGTGGGAGGTAATCTTGAGTGACTTGTTCTAGATGAGCTGTTGTCGAACAAAAACTTTTTTAAATGAGCCATTTCAAAATGTTCAAAATCAAAACCAGGGCATAAACACTAAAATATTTTAAAAGTCTTAGCTGAAAATAAAATGGAAAGATGAAATCAGTGTTTGCCAAAAAATAAAAATAAAAAAATTTGTGATAAATATGTGAGAGCTTTGGTGAAAAAAATAAAGGAAAATTAAAACAAGATTTTGATATGAATTACCCTATTTATTTACACAATTCATGCATTCATAATATAGCATTTCGATTTTCACCCATGTTTTAACTTTGAAAATTAGAATATTTAGTGATTTCAAATTATTTCTTAATAGGTTCCCCTTGTTGGAGGAGGTCATTTCCCAGTGCTAGAATACTAATAAACTTTAAGGACATTTGAACTCAGAGGTTCTCAACACTGACTGCACATTAGCATTGCCTAGTCCTATCCCCCGGGCATTGTGAATTGGCCTGAAGTGAGGCTGGACTCTGATGGTTTTGAAGCTTTTCAAATTATTTTAATTTTCAGTCATGGTTTAAAATCACTGACACCAATAGGGCTGCCATCCAGTTTCCAGAGGCCAAAACTTCATATATCTTTTTTTTTTTTACTCATTGTTTTTTGTTTGTTTTTTAATTTTATTTTATTATGTTATGTTAATCACCATACATCATTAGTTTTTGATGTAGTGTTCCATGATTCATTGTTTGCGTATAACACCCAGTGCTCCATTCAATACGTGCCCTCTTTAATACCCATCACCAGGCTAACCCATCCCCCCAAATCCAAAAGAATCACCTTTTAAATACATTGGGTATATGAGCACTAAAGATACAGGATGACTAGTAAACAGCCCTGGCCCTCAAATTGCATATAATCTAAAAAAACACACACATAAATTACTGCAATTCAGTGCAATTACTGTTAGAAAGGTGTATGCCAAGTGATAGAGCAGTGGAGAGAAAACCAACATTAAAGGCACCAAAGTGGATGTTTTTAAACCTGAAGTTTGACTAAGAAAAAAAATATGACTATACTGTTTCTTGCATTCATTCATTCATTCATTCATTCATTCACTTATTTAAATACTTACCCCAAAAATGTATTAAATGACTATTGTTTTTTAAATATTATCTTCTTCTCGTGGACTATGGGAGGTTATTGAAAATAAGGAATGTGTATCAGCTAGCTATTGCTGCATAACAAACTACAACAAAGTTCAAGTGACTTAAAACTACAACTATTTATTTGCTCATGTTTCTGCAGATTGGCAATTTAGGTGAGGATCAACAGTTTAATCAGAAAAGTATGTCTGAGTTACCTCTTAGGATCTTTGAAGAAAGTGAGATTTGCCAAAAATATCTGTACTTGCCAGAGAAATTGAATGTTTAGTGAATAGATTCTTTATTTAAAAAAAATAAAATGGATCTCTATACTGTGGAAAGCTTTAGGGAAACAAAACAAACAAAAAAAAAACCCACAAGTAGACTACCAAAGTTGGGATACCAGTTTTCTGCTCAGTCTTTATCCATTATTGTTTCGCAGCCCTGTAAATAAGAGGCAGGGATCAGTTATTCCTTTCTGTCTAAGACCCTCCCAATTGCAGACCCCCTTCTTTGCTCTCTAGGACGATAAACCAGAAGCAGGATAAAAGAGTCTTACAAATTAGTATTGGTCTCCAACTTCTATTGAACAGAGTAATAAAGAAGGCACAGGAGCCCAACAAGGTGTGGATTCACACAGATTTCCCACTCTCCTCTGGAGTCCTGGCACTTCCACAAGTAGACTGGAGACTGGGGAGGAGGTGGAGAAGCACAAGACTGTACTTCAACACTGGATTACTGGGGACAGAGCGCTGAAATTTGAGGCCATGGGTTTTTGTTTTGTTTAGTATTTAGTCTTGCTATCCTTTTTGTTTGCTCACTTATTTATATGTTTTACAGATAAGAAAACTGAACTTAGAAGATTTTGCTATAACATAGACTCACTTGAATGTTAGGAAGTTATTCAGGATAAGACAGGTACTAAGTACGTTCCAGTAACTCTCCTCATCTTGGCTTTCTCTTTGTTTGTTTGTTTGGTTGGTTGGTTGTGGTAAGAACATGTAGCATGAGATCTACATTCTTAAATTTTTAAGTGTACAATAAAGTATTGTTAACCAGGGGCACCTGGGTGGTTCAGTTGGTTAAGCATCCGCCTTCAGCTCAGGTTGTGATCTTGGGGTCCTGGGATCAAGCCCCACGTCTGGCTCCCTGCTTAGCAGGGAGTCTGCTTCTCTCTCTCCCTCTGCCCCTCCTGCCCCTTCCCCCCACTCATGCTCTCTCTCTTTCCCTCTCTCAAATAAATAAAATCTTTTTTAAAAAACGTATTATTAACCATAGCCACAATGTTGTACAGCAGATCTCTAGAACTTATTCATCTTGCATAAATAAAACTGCATACCCACTGAATAGCAACTCCCCATTTCCCCCTTTTCCAGTCCCTGGCAACCACTATTCTGCCCTCTGTTTCTATGAGTTTGACTATTTTAAATACCTCATATATATGGAATCATACAGTATTTGTCCTGTTACTGGCATATTTCACTTAACATAATGTCCTCAACGTTCATCCATGTTGTCACCTATGGCAGATTTCCTTCTTTTTTAATGCTGAATAATAGTTCATTGCATATATATACCACATTTCCTTTATCTATTCATCCATCAATGGACATTTATGTTGTTTCCATATCTTGCCTACTGTGAATAATGCTACAGTGAACATGGGAAGGTAGGTATCTCTTCAAGAGCCTAATTTCAATTCTTTTGAGTAAATACCCAGCAGTAAAATTGCTAGATTATATGGTAGTTTTAGTTTTAATTTTTTGAGGAACCTACATATTGCTTTCCATAATGACTGCACCAATTTACATTCCCACCAATAAAGCACAAGGATTACCTTTTCTCCACATCCTGGCCAACATTATGATATTTTTAATCTGAATGCGAAACTATGGAAAACAATATACCTTGAAATAATCTCAGTGAACAAAACACCCAATCTTAAATTAAAAAAAAAAAAAAAGGTTTGCATAACTGGCATGAGCAATCATGTGTCTAATGGAAGACTAAAAACAAAACAAAACAAAAAACCCACAAAACCAGTAAACATAACAGTTCTCCCCAAACTATTCTACATTTAATGCATTCCTAGTCCCAGTGGGAATTTTTAGGAAAACAAATTCAGAAAAAACAAATTTCACAAACTATCCTGAAATTCTTCTGGGAAAGTGTTTAAAATACTGCTAAAAGAAAAAAGAAAACTGGGAATATTTTTTTCTCTTCTCTATTTTATGAAAGCTTTTACGCTTTTTAAAATTTTTTATGATAAAATTGTATTTTAGTTTGTGAATATTTGATCATTAGATGTTCAAAATAATATTAAAGCCTTAATATATGCAAATCTACTGTTGAACTAAAAAAATAATATTTCCCATTCATTAATCTTTTAAAAATGGATTCACTGAGTGCTAATGTTGAAACAGGAATTGTGCTAGTTTCTGAGGATTCAGAGATAAATGAGATACAGTTCCTGCTCTCAAAGGAGTTCACAGTCCCATGAAAAGAGAGGACAGTAAATAATACAATTACCATGTGGTGTCCTCTGTGCTGGGATGGGGACTCTCACAGGGTCCTGTGGGAGGATATAAGAGGGACCCTTGGGGACAGGACATTGAGAGGGACTGAGCAGCTAAGAAGGCAGGGTGAAGGAGGGAATGCTGACCAGTAAGGCTGCAGAAGTAGACGACTGCCACATCATACCGAGCACTCTGCATCTCTTCTCCACTGAAGCATCAGGCCTTGACTGAGGACACTGACAGCCCATCAAGGTCCCTCATCCCCAACAGCTCTAGTCCCAGGATGACTGTCTACCTCTAATACAGATGTGCATAGGTGTGCATTCCTCGAGTGCATTTTCATCTAGGGCAGGTAGAGTTTGATCCAAAATACCACTTAAAACTTAGGGTACCAATCTTTTTTTAAAAAATCAGTATTCACTGGTGAAATCTTGTTTTATAAAAGTGCTGACTCATTCATCTTTCTTTTAACCACCCAGTCATCACATTGAAGACACCTAACCACTACCACGAGCACGAACTGAGAAAGTGCCAGAACAAGGTGAATGGCTGCAAGTGCCAGGTCAAGCATCACTCTGGAGCTGTCACAAGAATCCCCTTACTCGCCTTGCCCAGGGCTATGAAGCATCGCAAGCAGACCGGCAGAGCTGCTAGCAAGCCCCCTGAACACAGCAGAAGAGAACTGACCACAGCACCTGAAGTTGGGGTGTTCTTTCTCACGGGGATGGCCAACCTGTGGTGTACGGAGCAGCGATTCTTGCGCATAATGACTGAAGACCCACCAGAGTCGAGGGGAAGAGAAGAATGGAGGAGAGGGGTAAGTGTTCTAGAGTGAGGATGGGGGTTAAAACAGGAAAGGAAATCGAAGAGCAAAGAAAAGTGTGCAGCAGGCAGCTGAACTCCCCCAGTAGGCCCCAGGCCCACAGGCACGGTCGGCCTGGGCGTGATGATCCAGATTGGCTCAGAGAGGAACCAAGTCTGAACGTAGATCTCCCTATTCTGGTAAAACGGGTCTCTTTATCACGTACGCATCACACTGACTAACCCGCCTGATCCCAAACTCGGTCCTCTAAGTCCATTTTCTAGGTGCTCCCAGAATCCCTATGCTCAACAAAAAAATCTGTCTGTCCTCCTCCTTTCCCCTCCCCTGGATCTAGAAAAAATCATAGCTCGTAATTTTCTGATTTATTGGAGTAAGAGGAGGCTTCCCAAAACCTAGCTAACATTAAGAAGCCCTGTGGAGATTGCTAGTCTTATTGTTACTGCTGCTAGCATTTGATATTAATTTTGTATATTATGCGCTAGCACTAGATGCAGACCCTTCAATGATTATATTTCAAAGGGATAGACCTCAGTCCTTGAGAAACTTTTCTAAGTTGTAGAAGATTTACATCTCAAAGGGACAGAGAAAGAATGTACAACTATAATTTGTTTGTAATATATATTTTTTTAGTACAGTTGAAACACAATGTTACATTAGTTTCAGGTGTACAACACAGTGATTCCACAAGTCTATACATCATGCTATGCTCACGGCAAATGTAGCCACCACCTGTCATCATGCAACACTATTACACTACCACTGAGTAGATTTCTTATGCTGTACCTTTTATTCCCCTGATTTATTCATTCCATAACTGGAAGCCTATATCTCCCATTTCCCTTCACACATTTGACCATCCACCTGACCCCATCCCCTCAGGCAACCATCTGTTTGTTCTCTGTACTCCTGTGTCTGGTTCTACTTTTTGTTTGTTTGTTTATTAATTTGTTCTGTTTTTTTAGATTCCACATATAAACAACTGCAAGTTTTCTTTTTTTTTTTTTTTAAGATTTTTATTTATTTATTGAGAGAGAGAGAATGATAGAGAGAGAGCATGAGAGGGGGGAGGGTCAGAGGGAGAAGCAGACTCCCTGCTGAGCAGGGAGCCCCATGCGGGACTCGATCCTGGGACTCCAGGATCATGACCTGAGCTGAAGGCAGTCGCTTAACCAACTGAGCCACCCAGGCGCCCCAACAACTGCAAGTTTTCTAAAGTAAATGCTCTAAGAAAAGGGAGGTCAAGGGCCTAAAGTCAGGAAGAAGCCTGTCTAAAGGTTAGTCAAACTCAACATTTGGCCATCTTGGTTAAAAATCACTTCAAGGGCGCCTGGGTGGCTCAGTCGGTTAAGCGACTGCCTTCGGCTCAGGTCATGATCCTGGAGTCCCGGGATCGAGTCCCGCATCGGGCTCCCTGCTCGGCAGGGAGCCCGCTTCTCCCTCTGACCCTCCTCCCTCTCATGCTCTCTGTCTCTCATTCTCTCTCTCTCAAATAAATAAATAGAATCTTTAAAAAAAAAAAAAAAAATCACTTCAAATTTTATGAGCAATGTTATTCTTCAGGCAGCATATTTAGAGGGAATTATTGAGTTTCTTAGATGAGTAAAATAATTCAACTTCTCAGGCTCTGGGACTACAACACAGTGTGAGCTGTGTTATCATTGCCAAGTCCTGTATGGCCCAATGTGCTTTTTACTTATGAGGAGCCCCACCTCTGTCCTGGTTTCACCCAAGATATCCCTGGAAATGAAAAAAATCAAAGGCGATATTGGCTGATGTGCATGTGGACAAACTACCACCCTTTAAAAGGAGAGGCGTTTACTTTTGCCTCGGCAAATACACGCCATCTTGCCTATCAAGCTGATTAAAGCATATAGGACAAAATGTCTTCTAATTGCCCTAAATCAGCTCACTTCTTCCAAGACTTATTCATTTGTCCATTTATTCATTAAATGTTTATGTGGCAGGATTTGTGCTAAGCAATGGATGACATTCTCCCAAAGGAGACACAAACTCACCGTACCTACAAAACCCACTTTCAGCGGTCATAGCTAACATGATATTAATATGATAATAATAAATATTTTCTCAATATTTCTGACAAGACCTATGCAAAGTACTTTGCATCATTTGTATTATCTCATGGTCCTAAGAGCCTGGTGAGTTCAGTGCTATTATTATCAGATCCCTACTTTACAGATGAGGAACCTGAGTCTCAGAGTGGTTACGTGAATTATCCAAGAATAAGTGGCTATTAACAGGTAGAATAGGGACTCTAAACCTATGCTCCCGATCATGTATTATAATCCCCTGCTGAATACTATACAGAGCATTATGCGCCTCCTTCATGAATTCAGTGTAAATTCAGCAAGTACAAATTAAAGATTTAGAATTCACATTGTTAGTGGAAATGCCTCTGTTTCAGGGCAGAGAGGGCAAGAAATGGTCTCTAAGATGCCAGTAACACACAAGGCTTGATGCTAAAACTCAATCAAAGTGCTCCCAGAGCACCAGCAGGGCACATGGTTTGGTGAAACAAAGAGGGCCCTGCCCTGGAGAAGGCTACATTCATTTGTGCCACATGCCCCCAACTTCCGGCCATATTCACAATATTTGCTATCTCCATGTGTCACTTGTACTGTTATTTATTTAATATTTATCTTTAAATAGACCCATTTGATACCACCATCCCAGTGAATGGAGGGGGAAAAGGTGGATTTAATTATTGCCATTAAAATAAATATAGCTCTATTAAAAGGTAAAGATTCACCTGTGTACTAAGTTCATCTCAAGTGCAACTTTTGGAAGGACTACTTGCCCTCAGTCTACTTTTGGTTTCCTCTTTCTCACCCCAACTCTGGGAAAATGCTCTAGGCTTTTCTCATTTTTCTCTACCCTCCAGGCACCTGCCACCCCACTGCACACATCAGTGAGTCTCCAAACCCCATTAACTCAGGGCCTTCATGGGTAACTCACGAGATAGTCTGATAAAGTAACTCCTTGGAGGGTGTTCACAGAGTAATAGCCATCGATAATTAGGAATTTGCAATGATAAGCATGAGACAAATGTGTAACATGGATTATGTTATTCAGTCTTCATAATAGTGTGATGAGGAAGATATTATTAACTTCTTTTTATATATGAAGAGACCAAATACAGTCTGCATTAGGACTATGTGAAGGGAGGTCAAATGGTTTGCCCGATGTCCCATAGCTAGTATGTTGCAGGCCTGTGCACCTCCCAAATCTAAATACCCTTCCATACTAAGGTGGTCAACTTTTCTATACTGCTGCTAATGGGAGCCCTACGCTTAGGCCTGAGAAGGATCGCCCTCCCCATCCCACCCATCCACCACCCACTATCTTCCTCTGTGTTCATCTGCCACATGTTCACCACACACACATACACGCATGCACGCACACACACACTTCAAACTTCCCATTGTCTACTGGATATGGGCTAAAGTGCAGACCTCTTTTTTTTTTTTTTAAAGATTTTATTTATTTATTTGAGAGAGAGCACATGAGAGGGGAGAGGGTCAGAGGGAGAAGCAGACACCCTGCCGAGCAGGGAGCCCGATGCGGGACTCGATCCCGGGACTCCAGGATCATGACCTGAGCCGAAGGCAGTCGCTTAACCAACTGAGCCACCCAGGCGCCCAAGTGCAGACCTCTTATAGCATTCAAGGCTCATCACAATCTGGCCACAACTTGGCTTGCCTGAGCTCCTTCCCTCTCACCTCACAGCCATATTGGATCTCAGCCTTCTTCGGCAGTCTGCGTTCCCTTGCAGCTGTGCACAGACGTAGCCATGAGCACTGCAAGAGCAAAGCAGGGGCACGAGCTTGGAAATAGAGACCTGTTTGAACCCCCAAATTGGGCAAGCTATTTAACCTCCTCTGCTTTTTTACATAAAAAAGTGGTCATATGTCTCCCGTGTTAGAATTGGGCTAGGTGATCTACCTAAAGCACGCCACCCAGTGCCTGGTACTTTACACGGCAACTGGCGCCTGCCAGGCCCTCAAACACAAGTCGCTATTATACCTGTGCCCATGTTGTTCCCTTGAAAACTGCCTGGAATTATTTTTTCCTCTCATCTTGGTAAGTGCATACCCATTCTTCAAGCTTGAATATCACTTCCTTTGTGAAGGCTCTCCGGATTTCTTCAGGCAATGTTAATCGCTCCTTCCCCCACCATTCCCTAGCACTCAGCACCCACCTCAACTATAATATTTTCAATTGGCTTATAATCGTCTATCACTTGTTTCTCTCTTCCATTAGAGCATGAGTTCTTCAGGAGCCTATATATCTACCAAGTGCAATACTCAGCGCATAGTAAGCTGACAAATGTTTGTTGAACGATTTAATGTGTTTCTCCTTCCCAGACATCATTTGTATTTGAATACTACCATAAAATTAAACTGAAATTTTAGGTACTGAAGCAGAAGCAGTGAGGTAGTGTGGGTGAAAAGTGAGATATTTCTCCAAAATCCCCAAACACATCTACTCTCTATGCATAAAGCCATTTCGGTTCCAGAATCATCGTCTGCAAATTATATTGGTCTTCCCTTAGAAGCATGAGGGAATTTTTGTGACAGGAAAAGATAATGCTTACAAAACCTTTTCATTGTAAACGTTGATTATTTATGAACTCTTATAGGAGAGGGGCCCTCTGGATGCTGGCACATGAGAGAAGCCATCCCCCCCAATTTATAATAAATGAATGTTGGAGTAAATCTCTTCATTAACCAGATAGAGAAAGGAATTCACGCTCCAAAGTAATCACTCGTCTCTTCAGCCACAAAAGCCCCGAAGACTTCGCTTCCTGAACGTTGTGTCTAATGGGACAAACCTTTGTTGACCTGTTTAGCACAAGCAAGACTTCAGCAGGTAGATTCTACAAAGCTAGCAGCCCAACGCAAACACACGGCAACACTGCCTGGAAACCGGTGGGTGGCCTTGGCTGGTGAAAACCCGTCCTTCAAGCAACTGAGGCAGGAGCCCATTAAAGGTGTTAATTTTACATGATGTGGCACGGCAAGTTTATAAATAAATAACAAATGAACATTCCCCACGGTTGCTCTCCTCTGAATTTCTGTGTACCTGCTACAGGCCCGGCAACAGCAGGAGCTGCTCAGATGCCAGATCCGGAATTGCTCTTCAAAACAAGTGAGGGGGGAGGCATTTCTGTCACCGAGACTTGATAAGTTTTGACGCTTACATCACTGGATCCAGACACCTTTAAAAAAAATAGCCAACTAATCCGTCCTCTGTGGTTGGATGTGCTCAATTTAAGATTATTATCATGAGCTACAAGAACAAAACACAGATGTTAGAGTTTCAGAAAAATGTACTGTGGGGGACTATTAGTAAAAAATACTGTTTAAGATATATAACATATGTAACTATTAAATACGTAAAAATCCCATGTACCAAGAGGCAAAACATGATGAAAGTTGTTGAATATTTTAAGTACCTGTATTGCTGCATAAAATGGTTCTGTGCAGTAGAATTTTCTATTGCAGGAGATTTATGAAATTTTGTCAAAGTGGTAGATCATGCTGAAGTCAGGGGAAATACCAGCACACTTTAGGTTGCTTTCTATTTTTAATTAAGTTTGAAACTGCATCTTTGCACTTGTGAGTGTGCATATAAGTATATGTAAGTGCAGATGTGATTAACAATAATGCTGATCTGTGCAGACATTCAAATTCACTCACAAAATGACCCCCTCCCATTAGAGAGCAAATTACTTAATTGAGGCTGGGGCTGTGCAATCATAATGAACCGGAAGGAGAATGGCGAAATTTGACTAGCATGGTTCACCCTCGCTTATTTTAGCAGCTGAGGAGGCAGGAATTAAACGAGCCTTATAGGGTGCTGACCGGGATTTCCAAATGGAGATGAGCCATGAAGACTAAATGCTGTGTTACTTGTTGTGTTTACCATGTCGATAAAGATGAAGATTGACTGAGCTTGGGTGCTTGACTAAAGGCCATCTAATGCTTATTCGGAGGGAAAAATCTGGGGAAAAGTTTCAAAGGCACCCTAGAGTATTAACTGCGATCCAAGTTATTCAGGGTCCAAAATACTAAGCCAGTATTAACAACGGTGGAGTCAAGGGCAAATAACCACGTCAGATGCACAGAAGTGAAAGTCTACAATGAAGAAAGCAGAGAAAAAAAGAGAAACAGACACAATGCAAACAGTAAACTCTCTCTAGACATGACCCAATTCACCTTAAGCTCTCCTCCACCTCTACCCCACCTCCATTCCTCTGGATCAACCTCTTCTCCGAATTTCCAGTGCACCCGCAGTCCATACCGTATAACCTACCATGTAATTGTATACTCTTCTGTCCTGTTCATGTTGTTTAATATGTAATTGTTTTCATCCTAACTAGACTTAAATTCTATTTGGAGGTCAGGAACTACATCTCGTATATCTGCATTTTCCCCAGGGCCTAGCACAGCTTTATGCACATTAAAAGTTTCAGCAATTGCTCATTGGTTGAGTCAATATCAAGTCCTTTTTGCCCTCCAGCAAGTATTGATAGCAAGTACCATCCATTCTTCCTCCATCATACCGCATCTACACCTGTTCCAGTGTTCCTACAAAACACATAAACATATACACTAAAATATATGAGGGTATTTTTCTATTTATTATACATTTTATTCTATAACTTCTTTTTTACACAACCATACCTACAGATTTCAACTGCTTTCTAATAGTTGGGTAAAATTCCATCATGTAGTTGTATCACAATGTATCTAGTCATTTCCCTTGCTGCCATCTGTTCCAATATTACAATAAATAAATTTATCCATGTCATTTTATACTTATGTTTTTATTTCTTTGTAGAGTCCCAGAGTAGGGCTGTGGAGTTAAAGGTTATTTTGCAAAATTGAATTACTAAATATACCTCTGGTTTACTTTTCCAAAATATTTAGTAAGTCATTCTCCTACTATCTGCATATTTCAATATCTACTTCCCCACACTCTTGACAGCACTGGGTATTATCAAACCTTTTTAATATTTACCAAGACAAAAGGGTTAGGATCAAGATTAGAGCAAAAATTGGTATCTCACACTTTTGTTTTGCATTTATCTGCGAGTGACGGCAGGTCTCTTCATTGTCCATTTGCTTTTCTCCTTGTAAGAATTACCTTTCATAGTTTCTACTCATTATATTTAATATATGGGAGTTATCTGTATATTAGGGATATTTTTCATTAATAAATGATAAACATAATGTTCTCCCAGTAAGTCTTATATATTTTTTTAACTCCTGAAGGATAATGACCACATCTTAGAGCCTATCTCCCAATTCCTTCTTGCTAGCAACCAGGCATAGCATATAATAACATGTCCACTGAGAGGATTCAATAAATACCTTCAACAGCTTCAACCAATGTCAGTCAAAAGTGATTTGGTCATATGGTTAAACTGACTAGACAAATACTCATTGCAGAGTGGAGCATTCAGTATCCTAAAATGTCTCCTTGATCAAGAAAGGCATTTCCATTTTAGTCCAAACGTGGCCTCCAGGTTAATGCCTATCCTTAGCTCCAGCCTCACCCCTGCTTAGTTCCAACAGAGAAGACTTCATATAATGCTTTTGAGATCAAAGATAATTTGTGAAAATATAACTGTAGAGGATATGTGAGGGGAAAAAATTTGAGGAAAGGGATTAAAAGGGAGCTTTTGGTATGCACGCACGTATACACACACATAGCAGTGCAGACCAGTGTTTTAATTCTAGCACAAGGGGCGCCTGGGTGGCTCAGTTGGTTGGGCGGCTGCCTTCGGCTCGGGTCGCGATCCTGGAGTTCCGGGATCGAGTCCCGCGTCGGGCTCCCTGCTCGGCGGGGAGTCTGCTTCTCCCTCTGACCCTCCCCCCTCTCATGTGCTGTCTCTCATTCTCTCTCTCTCTCAAATAAATAAATAAATAAATAAATAAAAATCTTAATTCTAGCACAAATTTACTCACTGTATGGTATGTAGGCCCTGTCTTTGCTTACACAACAAAGGGCAGAACATTAAGATGCACACAAATGAAGACACATTAGAAACATATGTAAATATAGCAAACATTTACACTGTGAATATCAAGAAGAAACATTTTTTTTTGTGGTGGTGGCAAGAAAAGTTAGAAAATCTTCATTCTAGCAAAATTCATTACTATTTCAGGGATTTGGGGAACAATCTAGATTAAAGTATGATGTGAGGACTTTGTGTGAATGAGGTAGAAAAGTAAACCAGGAAACTTAGAACGTAGGTGTAGGAGATACTCCTTCATGTTTTGAAAAGAACCGGTTCATGGATTATCCAGGGTGCTCTGAAGAAAGATTCTGAAGTTTGAGATGGGGCAGATAAGGCTTATGCATCCATTCAAAGAGAATTAAGGCTTGAATCACCATTCTGGAGGCTTGGTCATTTTCATTCCCAGCTGATGGAGCCACCTGCAACTCTGCCACCAATTCTCCCTCTGCTTGGATTTATAGGGACTCTGTGAGCCCTGCTACACAAAACCAATATTTCAGTGAAGTAATTTGTTAATTGGATGTCACCGACTCATTGAGGTATTCCAAACGGAACACTCCCTTTAATTGATAAGTTATATGTGCAGAAAAGTGCTAAATTCTAGAATTCCATAGAACAGAATAATATATAGAAAATAAAAATCATTTTCAAGAAATGCTTAATGACACAGGGAAAATGCTCATGATAGGTGTACTGAAACAAGCAAGACATAAAACTGTATCTAGACACTGGCTTCATTTCAGTAAAGGACACACACATATATTTTGTATATAAAAGTGTAGATAAAAGATGGAAAGAAAATACCACAAAATGTCAACAGTGCTTATTTCAATGGGACTTTTCAGTGATTTTTATTTTCTTCTTTTTCTTTTTTTACTTTACAAATAATTTTGAGATGAGCATTGTTATTTTTAAATCATCAAAATCTATTTTAATATAAATATTCTTTTACAGTATTACATTTTTTTAGATTACTTTTTAAATTTTTTTATTATGTTATGTTAATCACCATACATTACATCATTAGTTTTGGGGGTTTTTTGTTTGTTTGTTTGTTTTTAAAAGATTTTATTAATTTATTTGACAGAGACACAGTGAAAGAGGGAACCAAGCGGGGGAGTGAGAGAGGGAGCCAAGCAGGGAGCCCGATGTGGGGCTCGATCCCAGGACCCTGGGATCGTGACCTGAGCCGAAGGCAGACGCTTAACGACTGAGCCACCCAGGCACCCCATATCATTAGTTTTTGATGTAGTGTTCCTTGATTCATTGTTGGCGTATAACTGATTTGGGGCTCAGATGATTCTCCATCATTTTTTGCCCTTTTATTTTCCCTCAGCTAATTAATCTGAATTCAAACTTCTCCTCATCCCATTTCCCATTCCTGCAGTTTCCATTTCTTCACAATCCTCTTAACCACCTTGGGAGGACTAAGCTCTGGGGGGACGGGGAATGGCGTGCCCACCAATCTTTGCTTCCAACATTCCCACACTACCTCATATGTGGTAAAGATAAAAGGAAAGAGGAGGAAAAGATTATGAAATCTGCTTTCGGATTCAAGTTTAACCATTATACATCTGTCTTTTCCCATGAGAAATTTTCATACGAGAAAGGAAGTTTACAAGATTTTTAAGCAATAACTCACAAACTTGGTTCTGACAGTTTGTGGTTTATCTATCTATCTATCTGTTCACTTATTTTTGAGAGAGAGAGTGCTACAAACTCAAGCGTATTTCAAAATGCCCTTGTATGTCTTAATACAGTATTGAATAAAAAAGTGAACAAAGGCTTTAAGAAGAAATGTATGGAGGGATTTCTTCACCTGTAAAATTTGTGCTGTGTGGATAGATATTCTCCATGTGATTTTGTGGCACTTAATTTATTATTATTGTTATTATTTAGGTTATGGACAACACAGTGAAATTCACCTCCTTATAAAATTGGGTTCATGCACTAGTGTTTTTCCTTATTTGTCATACTTGCAACATGACACAAGAAAAATGGACAGATTATTGACTGTAGCTCCACCAACAGGAATATTGCATTTTTACATACACAGTTATGAGTAAAAGTCATGAGTAGGAAGGAAAGGAAGGTGGGATAAAATTGTGGTCTCTTCTTCATCTACAACAACAACAACAAAAGGGTCTTGCCATCATATATTTTACTTATGTGGGGGAATTTTCAAACACATGAGAGCAAAGCTGGGTCTTCTTGGCTCTTTGTCAAAGGGTTATCAGCATGTGTGTGTTCTGAAATACTGGAATAGCTAATAAACAGTAGAACCAGAATGTGAGCCAGGCATTCTGACTAGAGCTCTCACACTGAAGCCTTACCTTGCAATGATGAGCTAACTCCCAATAATCTGTGACACTTTCTATAAGTGTTTGCATAGAACGGGATCCTGTCTTAACCACAACAGCTGATTTTCGAATGGTGAAATTCCTGGCACCACTGGAGGTGTTGATCTCAAATTGGAGAAAGTTAGAAATAGATTCTTGCTTTTCTTTGCCTCCAACTTCTACATGTGGTGTGAACTGGGTTTGAATGAGAAAGGTGACAGGAAAAACAAAACAAAAAAACAAAAACAAAAACAAAAAAAACCAACTGAGAGTCAGGAGCCCTGCGTCTGGTCTTAGTTCTGCCCCCGGATAACTGACTGCTTTTGCACAATTCAGACTTCACACTTCATATTTCCATCAACAGAATGTAAGAACAAATGATTTCTTGTTTGATAAGTCTACAACTAGACCCCGATCTTCCCTGCCCTGTCCCCTTCCCTGCATCTCCACAGCGAATGGTGAGAACAAGTAACTGTGTGTGAGTGAGTATGGGCACTTGAGTGTACATGTGCATCGTCCATAATTTATTCATGTGGTGTATGATCTGCTCTGAAGGATGGGAAAAGTTGAAGATAATTAGGTAAGTATTTATAAAATTGTGTCCAAGCTTTTTGGAAAGGTAAGAGAACTTTTATCCCCCTCCTGTTGCTAAAATTACAGAATGAGATTCACTTCAAATCTGCTTTCGTCAATTTTATTTTGTCTTTTAATTTCTAATACCTACGACCTTCAATTGTATGTACCAGCACTAATTTGAGCACCAAAAGCAAGGACACAGGATTTCTGAATGATCTCATGTCAGAGAAGCCTGATTACTTGTAACTCTGTACAGCTGCGGATATAAACACACCAACTGCTGGTCGGATTCAATCCTGCAAAAACTCCGCTGGTAAAATTGGCTTGATCTGCCTCTAGTTACACAAATCTGAGATGTGTCTTTCTTTTACCAAACCTTAGAAAATGCAGAATGAGACTTTGATTTAGAGAAACAGGACCACAAAGCACAAAGTTGCCTTGAACATAGTTTGTGCTCAATAAATATTTACCAATAAGTTATTTGATAGTGGATTTTTGGGCTGACTAGTCCTGATACTGCTTTAAATCTCCACTCTGTGCATGTAGCTGTTAGACCATAAGAGCTACCATGAATTAAAGAGCAACACTTCAAAAAGGCAGGGTTGGCAAATGGCTGGGAGTCAAGCCATAGGTGGAAAATACAGGATAAAACCCTTGAAATCCAGCTCTCCCAAGAAGGCATGTTTGCTTTTTAGCTGACACAATATACCTCCACCCCAATGACATTTTCCCCCCATCGTGATAGCTAACATTTTTAATCCGTCTTTCACTATAAATTGCCTATATGTGTCTGTTTAAGGCCACTTGACTTCATAGTCCATTCAAAATGCAATTTAAAGACACTCATCTAATCCATTTCTTCTAAACAATGAGCCTAGTTTGATTGTAGGAAAAGAAATATTGAAGAATCTTCTAGGGAAGCTTTGAACACTCCCAGGGAAAGGGCACTTTCAGGGAATGGGTAAGTACTTTGAAAACCCTAAGGAGCTTTGTAGCTAGGGATGACCTTATAACCCCTCAACAGCTTTTTGCAAACAAAATCTTTCAAGCTGCATCTAAAAGACTGGTGAGCAACAATTTGAAGAATGAGGTTTTCTTTTGTGTCCGATTACAGAGCTCAGCAGTTCTAACCTTTTTGTTCTATTATATTTCTGATCTAAATAAGGAATTATTTATTACCAGAAAATGGTGGTATTCAGATCATAAGCCTCCTCAGAGCCCCAAATTTGATCCTCAACCATATTCAGGGATTTAGGGAGGAGAAGTCTACTTATTTGGAGAGAATCCTAAAATCCACTCTGAGAAGCTGCTTCTCCAGACAGAAGGCACTCAGGGCTCTGGTCATTGAAAATGAACCTGTCTTACAACTCCTTGATTTCAATTTGTTATCGTAATGCAATTTTCCCAGTACCTTGAAGTTTTAATTTCCCACGTATATGAAATTTCTTCTCCATGCCAAGAAGTAAATGGATTTATTAAAAGCTTAATTCAATGTGAATTTTTGACGAAATTACCAAGGGATTAGTTCTCATTCCTCCATTAACATTTCCTGGTAATAGTCGAGGGATATTCACAATACAACAGAGGACAGGCCCCTGGATATATACGTGTTACACAATGTTTTGCTCTGCCCCACGTGGAATTGGGGTGCCATTGCTAAAACTGAACCCTAAAGATGTTTAAAATCTTAAATAAAGTAGCTAGGAAAATTATCATTTAAAAGCAATATTTAATACTCTTTGATACTGTTTTGGGGGCAGACTATTCCTTGCGTTCTGGGAAAATGATCCAAATTTTCAGCTTTTCAAACATAAAGCACGGACGTTCTTCTGAAATGGAGATACTTGAGACTAGCATCTACAAAGAGCTAAACTGCTCTGGGTGGTAATATAAAGCTGTCTCTCGTAGAGACAGTGTTGGATCTTGGCAAGTTATATTCCCTTCAGAGAATGTTCATTTTCTTAGTATGGACTGAGTTTCCCTGTGCCTGTTCTGGGAGTCTGGGAGGGACAGAAGTAAGATGGGAGAGGTGGGGAAGGAAGGGAAGAGGGAAGGAAGGCTGGGAGAAAATAAGTAGCTATTAGGCAACTTGTACCTGTGGGCCCGAGGCTGAAGAAGAAAACTCTTTTCAGGGGAAACTGTGAAACATGGGGAAATGTGGAAATGTTTTGAGTATCTGTATTGGGAAGCAGGGATGCAAAGTCATTATAATTTCCATATTAATGGAAATGTGACCTCATTTAAATATGCCCATACTTTATTCTCACCGGTTGGAAATTTAGACATACACAATACATACCAGAAGAATAAAAGATTCCCATGTTACAGATCTTTTTACCAAATTAATATTTGACCTGTTTTAGTGGAGGAGAAATATGGTAGTTTTATATTAACATGCTATAGGTAACATTTAGTCTGATATTTTAGTTGACTACATTAAGCAGATTTTTAAGTTGCACAATATCTTTTAAAAATTGCTTGAGGGTCACCTGGGTGGCTCAGTCGGTTAAGCATCTGACTCTTGATTTCGGCTCAGGTCATGATCTCAGAGTTGTGAGAGATCGAGCCCTGTGTCCAACTCCACACTGGGCGTAGAGCTTGCTTAAGATTCTCTCTCTTCCTCTCCCCCTGCCCCTCCCTGTTCCTGCTCTAAAAAACAAAACAAAAAGCAAACAAACAAAAAAAAGCTTGAGTGGAGTTTCTTAATACATAATGATTATCGTATAATTTGTGATTTATTTATAAAAAAGGATATATTCTTACTGTAATGACTCAAGCTGTTCAATATGTATTTGTTGATTCACTGCTGTGTGTAGGAAACACCCCAGGTAAGTCCTGCCTTCTAGGGACCCATACTTTCTTTGACAGGTAGAAATGTGTACAGATAATGGCAAGACGGAATGCAAAACATTGCAGTTGACATAATCACGTATGTTCAGAAAGTCCTGAAGAGGCTGATTTCACATGGCCCTGGTGTAATCAGGAGCTTGGGTGGGGATGGGGGATGGGGGGTGAGAGGTCAGGGAAGATTTCCAGAGGTGAGAATGGTGGAGTAGCATTAACAAGGACAAGAAGCAGGAGCAAGGTGTTCTAAGACAGAAAATCATGGTTGATGTGGGAGGTCGTAAATACGGAGGTACAAACTCTTAAGTACTTGGTTCAATGAGAGCATGCTATTTGAAGTGGGAGCCAGTGGATGAGGAGGTAAGCAGGCTGAGCAGAGGCCAGTATGTTTGAAAACTTGGATATAAAGATAAAATTTCTGCATAGCCAAGTAGATGCCACAAAGCCCAAAGCCAAATCTAAGATGGTTAATTTACTTCTGGTATAAAAAAAATGTCTAACACATTTTGTTACTCTTTTTTAAAATCTACGGGAGTTTAACTCAACGAGTAAGTTGTTATAGGTAGGAACCCTTATAGCAATGAAGAGATAACTTCTTGCTAACAAGGGGAGTAAGGAGAAGGATAAAAAGCAGACATAAGAACCTAAACACTCTGCAGTTTGGGTCACTGAGTATAATCTACTCATAAATTGACAAACTTTTTCTATAAAGGCCAGATAGTAAGTATTTTAGGCTTTGGAGGTTGTCTGGTATCTGTCATAACTACTCAACTCTTCCATTGTAGCATAAAGCAGGCACACACTATACACAACTGGATGGGCATGACCATGTTCCAATGGGGCTTTATTTACAGAGCAGATAGAGGGCCACATTGTCCCCTATCCTGGTCTAATGCCCCCTAGAAGGGGTGCTGTATTAAAGCACAATACCATAATTGACATTTATAATTATGACCTTAATTCAGCAAGAAATATTTTTATTTTGTTTGGTGTTCTCCATTTAAGAAGTCAGGACAATTTGTAAAGCGTATTACAATATGTCTACCTAGAATTAGAAAGAATTTTGGTACCTAAGGGATAAATATTAAGCAAATGAGAGAAAATAATCTAAAAAGAATAGGATATTTCCCATATGTTCACATAGCTGAAGTTTTTACTCCTATAGATTTCTGTGCCAGCATGTATATAATGCTTACACATGTGATCTAGACCTGCCTGTCCAACACGGTAGCCACCAGACACATGTGGCTACTGAGCACTTGAAATGTGGTTAGTATGACTGAGGACATGACTCTTTGGCTTTATTTATTTTTGAGTTAAATTTAAGTTTAAAAGCAGATACGCAGCTCAGTGATTGGAAAACTTTAAAATATATTTGATACAACTTGGGTAAACTGTTTCAACATACTTTTGGATATCTAAATACAGATCAACTATTTTTCATGAACACTTAGCATCTGACTTGAGCTGTGGATCGCATTATTATTTCTCTTGGACAAAATGACCAGTATGTCTAGAATATCATATGAAGGAAGTCAACATTTTTCCACCTATATTTGAAGAGTTGAGAAAGATTAGACCACAGAGAGTTTGTGCCCCAGTGAGTTAATGGGAGAGAGGCAATTAAATCCATAGTTCTGTTATTTCAGTTCTTGGCTCATCCTATTGAACTGTGATGTCTTACAAACTCTTAATGGAATCAAATCCCCCCTGAGATAGCTTTAAATTCACATTATTTGGCTAATGTGAATTTTGATGTTTGTGAATAGACCAGTAGCTGAAGTGATCAATTGTAAGCCCCAAGAGATAGGGCCCCTTGCCCTCCCCCAGGCTGCAAGACTGAAGGGCTGGCCCAGCAGCTGCAGTTCCACCAAACACACACATCCTGATGACTCTTTGAGAAGGAGCCAACAAAACCCAGATTTACTCTCTGTCTGCCACATAAGTTAAATGTATGGCAGTAGAAGTAAAACCAGACCCAGATAAATGATTCACAGTGAAGTTTTCTTCTTCTTTGCCACGTCTCATTCAAACCCAATAACAACAGAGGTAAAACTCAAAGGCAAAAAAAAAAGAATGACTTATTTCTAACAATCTCCAATTTGAGATCTCAACAAGAACATTTTGGATAAGTTTACAACAATAATTATAATTGTTACCTATACTTCTTCCCTGCCCGAAGCCCAAAGAGTGATAATCAAAACATTAACAGGGTGTACACACTGAGCACCAACCTATCAGAATGAATGCTGGCTGGAGCTGGGAAGGAAGTTGCTGCAGCCACTTCATTCCAGATCCCCATTATTCCTTACCTCCTACCACGTTTGCTCTGTATTCCTGGCCTAAAGTTCCAGATGACCTCTAGAGGGCTGCACTGAGCTTGCAGCCACTTTGACAAAAACTCTGGAATCCTTCCCAGCTCTCCCCAGATCTCCCTGCTATGGTACTGGAGCTGGCAGTCATTGCCCCCGACCAGCAGTTTCTGGCATGGGTCTTATACTGAACTGCTCATCACCCAGAACAACAGCACAGCCTCACAAACAACAGTACCACCCACCATGAGGCCTCTGCTGAAGACCCTGCCCCATCTCGCCCATTGAATTCCATCTTCCACCTTCACAGTAGCTGCAAATCTACCTTTGGATGCAGGACTTGACTACTCCATTGCTCCCATGGAGACCTGCTTCCCCCGCCCCAGCCATTTTACTCTTCATCCTCCCCACCCCCATAACCCTGTCAGGCCATATCTCAGCCTTCCTCCAAGATCTACAGTCCTCTCAATGTGTGAAGACTCCCTCTGTGCTCATGTACCTTTATTCTCATTTGCCTCTGGGACATAAATGGATGGATGTTTTATTTCATTTGGTGGTTATTTCTCACATGTTATGTTCCGTCTATATTTGTAACTTGACAAAGAGCTTAAAAAAAAACAACTAATGTTAACTAACTGGAACTTAAGTAAAAACTTAAAAAAAAAAAACTAATTTTTTTTTCTAACCTAAGTATCCAGTAGACTGGATAAACAAAGACTGGATCATGATATATTCATCCCATGGATATTCCATGGAATAGACCCTAAGAATAAATGAGCTACCATTACCTTCACCAACGTGGGTCAATTTCACAAACATCGTGATGAAGTATGGTTCCATTTACATGAAGTTCAAAAGCAGCCTACACTAATTTATGACTTTAGAAATCAGGGTAGTGGGGCACCTGGGTGGCTCAGTTGGTTAAGCGACTGCCTTCGGCTCAGGTCATGATCCTGGAGTCCCGGGACCGAGTCCCGCATCGGGCTCCGTGCTCGGCGGGGAGTCTGCTTCTCCCTCTGACCCTCCTCCCTCTCATGCTCTCTGTCTCTCATTCTCTCTGTCTCAAATAAATAAATAAAATCTTTAAAAAAAAAAAAGAAAATTAAAAAAAAAAGAAATCAGGGTAGTGGCTATGTCTGAGGAAGAGGAAGAGGAAAAGAATTTTAAGGTGGCTCAAGGGAGGATTCTGGAGACTAGCAATATTCTATTTCTTGCCCTGGATGGTTATTACATGGAGGAGTTCACTTTATGACAGTTTATTGAACCATACACTTATGTTTTGTGCATCATATATGTGTGTTACACTCCAATTAAAATGTTGAGAATTTGTTTTCCAATAGACAGGAAATAAAAATAAAATAAATTATGTTCAGTATTCAGTGATGAAGGCTGTTTCTCAAGTGTGAAATAGGTAATGAGTACTTTTGATCTGAGAAACCTCATTGACATTTCTAATGGTGCCAGAAATTTCACCATTAGAAATCAGCTTTTGTAGTTAAGGCAGGATCCTGTTATACACAAATACTGGTGGAAAGTGTGTCACATGTTATTGGGGGTTAGCTCATCCTTATAATGTAGAGCTTCATGTGAGAGTTCTGGACTCAGAAGGTGCAGCTCCCATACTGTGTCTACATTTACTCACACTTTTGTTCTATTAAAAAGCACTTCAAGACTTAGACTGAAGGCACCAACCATTTTATTTTCTCACAGATCGTGTGAGTCAAGATTTTTGGGAAGTGCTCATCTCAGTGATCCTTTTGCTCCATGTAGCATTGATTAAGATCACTCAGTGATTCTCAGCTGGCAGATGAACTGGTCTGGAGGGTTCAAGACAGTTTCATTCATACGTTTGTTACTGGACATGAAATGACTCAAAGACTCAGATTGCCAACCAGAGCATCCACACATGACCTCTCTGTGAGTTTGGTTTCTTCACAGTATGGAAGCCTCAGGGTAATCAGACTTCTCACATGGCAGCTCAGGGCTCCAAGCATGAGCATTCCAGTGATCAAGGCAGAAGCCACATTGCCTTTTTTGTTCCAGATACAGAAGCCAAGTATTGAAACATCAGCCATACTCTATTAGGTGAAGTGGTCATAAGTAACCCAGATTCAAAGGGAGAGACATAGGTCTGATTCTTTAATGGGAGAAGTCACAAGGTCACACTGTCAGAGAACATGCAGAATGAGAGATATTGGTGCAGAGATCTGTCGAAATAACCATCTACCATACTTGCTGTGTGACTTCAGGTAAATCTTTTAAACTCACGAAGATTGTTACTTCATTTGTCAAATGATGGTAATAATAATAGCCATCTCATGGGATTATTTTGAGGACAGATGAGAAAATACACATTAGGTGCTTAGCACAGTGCCAGGCTCATGGTAAGAGATCAGGATAAATTATTTATTTACCTCTATATTGAAGTAGCAGGAACTGAGTAAAGTCGAAGGGGACAGAGAGATGGCTCCAGAATAAAAGGCAGAGGGTAGACCTGGGCAGACAGGCAGAGAGGGAAGGAACAAGCAAATTGCACAATAAGGGATGTTTTTGAAGAAGGCAATGTGGCTCAGAAAACAATGATGGGCAAGAACAAAAAACAAACTTTCTCAGCTTCCCAATTTTTCCTAGGATTGCCTTGGTATTTTGTCAGGCAAGCAGTGGGAGATGACTTGTTTATAAAAGTCACTTTCATTAGAAACATCAGATTGTCTTCATTCTTGGGGTTGCCAAGGAAAAATAAAAGAGGGACCCTGCTTTTGACACATTCTGACACTGATAGCAAAGAGTAATCTTTCTTAAGTCTCTAAACAAATGAACACCAACCTTTCTGGGCCATGGTGGTGCCGTGGGACTTGCCACGGAAATGGAAGAATGTAACAAACTTTAAGTGAAATAAATGGATCTCTTCCAAACAACTCCCAGATGAGCCAGGTGAAGGGAATCTGTATTGCAGGATGTTTTATTAATACTTAATGGAAAGAGCCAAAAACCCTTTGCCACTTGGCAGTTGTGAAATAAGCCTCTTTAGCCAATGATAAGAACAGGAGGCTATGTAAATTAACTCTTTGCACAGAATTAATGTAAGATTTTCAGTCATAGAACTGGCTTAGTAAGCATGGTGCATCAGTTGGCAACTAGTTAAATGGTGTTCTATGCCATTTTTTTTTTAACTGAAAGAAACCAGAAATATATGAAAGACAGGGTAGATAACAAATGTTATTGCAAGTTCTCTACATAGATTTAAGGCCACCCTTTCGGTTTGTCAATCAAGAATACTTATCAAACACCCACTGGATACTAAATTTGAGCTGTGGGGAAGCCAAAGCTTCTACAGTCTCAGAATGAACATACAAATTTGAGGATGGCAAAGTCATGTTGATTGTGATTCTATACGAAGGAGATGATTGCAACATTGGACTTTGAGCTTTCTATCAAACAAACAAAAATTTTTAAAAACTAAAATATTTTTAAAAACTAAAAGGCCTACCATGGGCACAGGCCTTGCTATGTACAGTGAGATATACAAAGTTGAGTAAGATCCAACCGCTATTGTCATATGTGTCATAATCTAGAGCAGGAGACAGGGGCAAACATCAATAACCCTTTTATGAAGCTCATAAAGATCAAATATCATAATAGAAATAAAAACATCATTCTTTGGGGATATTTGAAAGAGAGTGATTCATTCTAACAGGGGTATAGTGAACAGAGAAGGCTCATTAAATAAAGTGGAATTTGAGTGAGAGCCTTAAAAAGTAGGTAGTGCTTTGGAGCAATGTCTACGGTCTAAGAATATCCAAATAGAATGAGTAAATTTGGCGGGCTCTAGGAACCGGAAAATACAGAATATTTCAAGAAGAAGGAGCTGAATGTACTGTGAGATCCTTTTGTTTATTTTCAACAACTTGCTGGCACATGGTAGAAGCTCAAGAAAGGTTAAGTAAATGAATAAAGCATTGGGGGATAGATATAGAATTAAAAGGATAAATAAAGGGGAAAAACACAAGAAAAGAAAAAAGAAAGAAAAGAGAAAAAAAAGAAATACTTGAATGTCCAGTCCAAAAGTTCAGACCTTCTTTCCTATGTAATGACATGACAGATTGATGCCATAGGACAACCCAACCATATGGGTTAATGATGAGAATGAGAATAAGAGGGGATAGTGGCAAACATGAACTTCTCTTCTGTTTATTTCCCACCAACTCTCATGAGTTACAGATGGGGTGCTTGCCTAATTCGTTAAATTATAAGAATGGTGTGGCAGACTGAGAGCTAAGTTATCATGATTTTACTTCCAACTCTGTAGTTAGTCTTTCTCCACAATATTTTCAAAATTCTCAGGACCTGATCTAATCCATCTTTAAATGAGATAACTGTGGGGCGCCTGGGTGGCTCAGTCTTTAAGCGTCTGCCTTCGGCTCAAGTCATGATCCCAGGGTCCTGGGATTGAGCCCCGCATCGGGCTCCCTGCTCAGCGGGAAGCCTGCTTCTCCCTCTCCCACTCCCCCTGCTTGTGTTCCTGCTCTCACTGTCTCACCCTCTCTCAAATAAATAAAATATTTAAAAAAAATACTTTTGTATTTTAAGATCTTTGTTTTAAAAAGCAACAGAATAGTCAGTATACTCTTCTTAATTAAAAAACATTCAGGTTTATTGAAGAGGACTTGGGTTATTTGAGGTTTAATTTACATATAATAAAATTCACCCTTTTAAAATGTTCATTTGAGGGTGCCTGGGTGGCTCGGTTGGTTAAGCGACTGCCTTCGGCTCGGGTCATGATCCTGGGGTCCTGGGATCGGCCCCACATTGGGCTCCCTGCTCTGCGGGAAGCCTGCTTCTCCCTTTCCCACTCGCCCTGCTTATGTTCCCTCTCTCGCTGTGTCTCTCTCCATCAAATAAATAAATAAAATCTTAAAAAATAAATAAATAAAATAAAATGAGATAACTGTGGGAATAAAAGGCACAGCATAAGGAATATAGTCAATATTATTATAATAGTGTTGTATGATGACAGATGGTAGTACACTTGTGGTGAGCATAGCATAACATATAGATTTGTCAAATCACACCTGAAACTAATGTAACATTGTGTGTCAACTACAGTCAAATCAAAAAAAAAAATTAAAGAAAAATTTGGTAACTGTGATCATGTTTTAAGCCTTGAAGATACAAGGGGAAAAAAAGAAACACTAGAACAAGATCAAGTCATTTGACTACATAAGAAATAAAAACTCTGGTACAAATAAAAAAAGGCTAAAAGAAAATGCAATAAACATACAGTAAAAAAATAATTACAGTAAATAAGACAGATAAAATATATTTGTTATATAAAAATATTACTGGGTTTGGTAAGAAAAATACTAAGAAATCAATAGGTAAATGGTAAAAAGACTAAGGTAACTGTGAAATTACTCACATAAAAAGAAATAGAAAGCAAAACAGGAAGTATTCAACCTGGACAGTAAGAAAAATAATGCATGTTAAAATAGATGCCATTTTCTAGATGAAGAACAACTATGCTTTAATGTTAATAGCCAATTCTGCCAGGGTTGCAATAAAACATACATTTTTTACATTGTTGTGGAAGTACTATTAATTAGTGCAACTCTTGGAAATCTACTTGACAGGATGTACCAAGAGCCGTAATAACTGTGAATCCCACTCATGGGACTTGGCCTAGAGAAAAATCCAAAAGAAGGGAAATTTATAGATTTGAAGAAGTTATAATTATACTCGTAATTATAACAGCGAAAATCTGAGAAAGGCAAAGTAAATTTAACAAGCAGGTATTGAATGTCTACCCTGTGCTCTGTGGTAACAGCGAAGGAAACCAGGAGCGAACGGCTGCTGCCATCATAAGCTCAACCGCGGCAAAGCTTACTGAGCATGCTCAAAAATGAGAGTCATTCAAAACGTTTACAAGGGGAGGCTACGAGGCTGCCGTGAGCCTGACCTCTTAAGGCCGAGGTGCTGATTACGGGAAGCCCCTTAGAATTACTTGCGGAGCTTTTAAAATATATACCTGTCTAAGCTCCACCATTAGGAGATTCTGCCTCAGGATCTACAGATTTCAGTTGTGGTTTTACTGGTCCAGTTCCCCACACTGAGAAGGTGTAAAGAAAATACACTCATGTACAGATGCGTCTGACACTGCTGATCAGATAGTTATGTTTGTCAAATGCCCCATAAAAGCATCACAATGCACAATCATGAAAAATCAAATTGCTATAAAATATGGCTTCCATTCATAGGGTGCTGGTGACTCTAAATGAATGTTTTGTTTGCATGAATGTTAAACCTTTAAGTGACTGAGAAAGTGTTATCATAAATATAAGTGGTAAATTTTGTACTGGCCACCAGAGAAATAAATGACTAAAGTCTAAATGGATTTTTATCGTTCACCTTCGCTCATACCACTTTTAAAAACTGAGTGTCTACTCTTAAAGGTATTCATAAAAATATATAATTAAATCTGGAACTCACTAGCAACCCTTCCTTCTCTCTCTCTCTCTGCCCATGACATACTGTCCCCAAATGGAAATTCCACTTTGTCTATATTGTGTAAGAGTACCATCTTAACTGTTCCGTTTTTCCATGCTATAATTCTCAAGTTGTTTCCGATGTGTGCGATATTAACAAATCCCAATTGGTTGCATAATAGGAGCCGACAGCCTATACAGTATTAAACCACTTCTACAACACCTATTTTCTGTATGCAAATCAGACAGAAACAAATGTTTGGCCCCAGCTGGGCAAAATGTCCCATTTAGAATTCTTTTCCTCTTCTTTGTTCTTTGATGTTCTGCAAATGAGCTTTAGAACTCCACTCTTCACACAATTCAATTTTACAGACCCATTATCTGAGATATAATGTGGAGGTTAAATATATCAGGGCAGCCATTATGTGAAAATAATTAACAGTAATGAATAATGCACTAATTCCACTGATGAGAGATGGTTATATGTGTAATGAAGTGTTGGGGCAGCCCTGACAAATGAAATTAAAATATTTAAACACTGTTTTATGATATTACTTTGCTCATATAATTTCCTTTACCTACAATGAGCCACTTGGATTATCGTCATTATCTTGACAGCTCTGAAGGATGAAATAGTGCGGGTTAATGTGACAGCGATTAGTCAGCGGGAAAATCCATCACCCAGGGCAGAACAGGCTGAGGCAGAAAAGGCCTCACGCTGTCCTGTTTCCAACACGAGAAGAATGATACTATCAACATCACTTCAATATTAAATGGATAGAATTATCTTGTCATTCAGTTACAGCCTCTGAAGAACTACCTATTTGTATCTGCAAAGGAAAGGTCAGCCTTTCTTAATCACCCATAAAAATATGTTGATGGATTCTTTATATCAATAACAGTGACAGGAACAGAGACAGGAAAGAAGCATGACAATTTAAAAGCAAGAAGTTTCTCCCTCAAGTCCTTACAGTTTTTGCCCCGTAATTTCTACTTAAATTAGAATTGAATTTCAGAGCCCAATTTGTTGAGAAGGACACGGGTGCCCACTTCCTCTCCTTCCTCTGAGATTATTACATCCGACTCCTATTTTGAAAGTAAATTCTGCCTCTGCCAAACTTCATTCCATGAATATTCTTTGGAATCATTATTCCTAAGCCTGTGTGTAACTGCCTTTCGAGAGGCAGCAAGTTTGAATTTTTAAAACCTGGTGATGTGATAATCTATCTGCTCTTCATTAAAGTTGATATTAGAGTTCACTTTAAAATATGTGTGGGAGGGGAAGTCACTGGTCACATGGTGGGCAGGGCTATTACATCACCAACATCCCCTCACATTGTCATCATTCTAGCTAGTTTCTAAACTGACAGGAGGGATATCGTGTCCAGAAATCTTTTCTCTATATAAAATACGTAAAAAAGGTAAAATCCTATTTTTTTAACTTTATTTTTCTTTTGCTTCAAAACAATTGTGAATAAGTGGAGAAATTGCTGCAATTAGAACAGATTTCCAGAGACTTGTGGTCTAGTTTTCTCTTTGCCTTTGGTTACAAGATGACTTGCTTTGATTCTGCTCCCATGAGTGTAAAAAAAAAGGACATGCTCATTAAAGAATCAGGTCTAAGTTCTGCCCCGCTTTCCTTTAACTAGTTCTGATATACTGGAAATCCTCTTGTGCAACAATGCATCATTATTCAGAGTTTGAAAAACAGCATGTTTCATATGTTAATATTTAAAGTTAAGTTTGAAAGCCCATTTCCTTTATTTCAAGCCAGAGTCTCTTTGCAGAATAACAAGGGCATCAACTCTGCTAGCAAACCTTTGCTGGCCTGGTCCTGCTAACATCAGGACACAACAGCACAACTAGGAAAGACTGGTATATTCATAAACACTTTTCAAAAGATAAAATATATAACTCAGTATCTCCTCTAATGCATAGGTATAACAATAGTAGAGCTACCCCTACATCAATGGGATAAGTATACAAATACCATGAAAGCCTCATTTAGGGATTGAAATGCTCATTATTATCTGAATGGACAATCAAAGCGCAATATGATAAAACACTTGTCAACACAAATACTAGAGGAATGCAATAAGCTATGTAAAGCTTATGTTAATTATATAACATCAGTCTATTCATAATAGAACCTGCAGTTAAATAAAAATATCAAGACCCATTATATAAGGGGTGGTATTATAATTACTCGATAATTTATGTAGCCATCTAATTTGCAACGTCATACTCAAATGCTAATTTATTACCAGCTCCTATTGCTAGCTCAGCTATACTTAAGGAAAAACCAAAAAAGAGAGAATTTATGCAACACTCAAAAACGATCTGTGTACACAAATTTGAAAAGTGTATGACATCATGTATAACATATGTCTCCATCGCAATAGGAAATAACCCTTGAAAATAATATTATCTCTTTCCCTTACTTCCTGCATTTGGTTTGAAAAAAAAAATTACAATTTGCTTCAATTATCTGACAATGAAGTGCCCCAGTAATAAATCTAACATTAAAAAATCATTTCCAGCAAATTACTCCCATAAAATCAATGAAGGTCAGGCTCAGCTGCAGCAACCAATAAATGACATGCTATTGACAGACTAGATGGACCTAATTGTCATTTATAAAGGTTAAGGGGATAAAACAATCTAATAGAAAGCAGATGTTTACTAAACAAAAACAAAACAAAACAAAATAAAAAAGGAGATGCGTGACATAAAGCGAGTCAGGCATGAACAGCCTCAACATTCTTCTGGCCTGGTCCCAGGGCAACAACCCCAGTCATTCCAAGTGTTGGCAGCATGCCTGTTTGATTCGGTCAATATTTATCTGCTCTAGGGCTGCTCTGTGATCTTTCTACCTTTTATACATTGAAGTCATGAAACAGATTTTCTGCTAATAGAAAAGGAAGAATTGATAAAATTGAATAACAGTAGCCAGGTTAAAAGCAGTTTGACCCACTTCAAAATTCCAGTGGTTGTATCTTTAAGAATAGCATACACTGAGAGAAGACAGCTTGCCATTTCTCTGATAGGAAGGAAAGCAGCCTGCTGATTGTGACAGTGATCTTCACCAGACAGAAACCTAGATTTTAAACATTACTATTTTGTTCAAAAATAATTTCAAAAAAATACCTTGTTTGTAACCACTGTAGAACATAACCAAATCAATCTGGAAGGATCTTTCTAGCTAATAATTTCTCCCTCCCCTAAATGTTCACAATGTTTACTGTGGGATGATGGGTCAAACTGCTTTGCTTGTGCAGATTTCTCAGAATTGACTCCAAAACTTGTCTTACCTGGAAATGTCCAGGATCTTTCCTCTGAATCATAACACGAGCTCTCAGTTACTGCTTTAATGGAAAAGGGAGCATACTGAAAAGATCCAGGTCTCCGGAAACCATAGCTTCACAGAATCTCTAAAAGTGAAAAGGACCATAGATCATTGAACCCAACGTCTTGGCTTCAAGTTTCAGAGGAAGAAACCCAGAAGCAGAGGGATTAAGAGAATCTTCCCTAAGGGGCTAGGTCAGAACCAGCTCCCCCGTCACCTGATTCCCAAGGCAATGTTCTTACCACACTTAGCCTTGACCTAAAATGTTAAAAGGGCAGAAGTATTGTCTGCTTCTTACAGACAACTGTTTATCAAAATATATCCTGTTTATCAAAATATATATGATCTCAAGGGTGCCCACAATTACATTCTTCATTGCTTAAAAGAGCAAGGACCAAGTTTCTCAAATGAAAAACTTTCCTCTCCTCCCCACAGTGAGCAACTCCCCCAAAATCTGGTCCTTCCTCACATAGACACTCCAGTCACTCCCAAGCCTTAAAATAAAAAAGAAAGAAAACAAGGAAAGAGGAAAGGAAGAAGGGAGGGAGGAAGGCAGGGGGAGCAAGGGAGGAAGAAAATTCCAGTTAACTTTAGTCTCCAAAATTGACCTAGCTATCTCAAATCCTTTGCAGAAAGTTAAAAAGCAAATAAAAACCTTCATATAAAAAAAGGAAATAAATGTGAATTTTATGTATGTTTTAGTAATACCCAAAAACTATTTATTCTTATCTTTTAGGAAATTTCCTAGATAAAAACATAAGATGGAAATTTTTGAACTTCATTTGAAGCAATAAATAAAAACAGGAAAATGGCTATGTTATAAGTTAATTGGTACAATATGGATTCAATATTTGATTTTTCTTTTTAGAAAGAGAGAACGTGCACATGTATGTGATGGGGAGAGGGGCAGAGGGAAGGGGAGAGAGAGAGAGAGAATCCCAAGCAGGCTCCATGGTCAGCGGGGAGCCCAATGTGGGGCTCGATCTCACAACCCTGAGATCATGACCTGAGCTGAAATCAAGAGTCAGTCACTCAACTAACTGAGCCACCCAGGCACCCTGATATTTTCTTCTTAATGAGTTCCTCAATGTTGAGAAGCTAAAGTCACTAAGCCTTCCCTCAGTTGTTAATAAAAGAACATTTGTTCAAAATTCAAGCATTAATTCTCAATCCACATTTTTTTGCTAGTAGACCTCATTTCATAAAATATTTCATTTATAGTCACAATGTTAAACACACACACACAAACACACACACACACACCAAAAATAGCTGTACGCACCAAAGGCACAATTTATAACAGTCCCAACATTTCTACTGAAACAATTACTCAAGAGAACTTCGTTTTACATATACGCCTAAACAGTGTTTTCCTGAAGACAACCAAAGTGGCAAAAAGGAATTTGTTCTTAAAAGGAGAGCTATATTATAAAATAACCCTAAAGTGATACAACTTCCTCATATGTGGAAAACCTGAATTCTGGAAGCTACGGCTCAAGAGACTGTTAGTAGCCTTGTTAGTCCCATCTATAAAGTGGAAATAAAATTTTTTAATCTTTTTATTCCAGTTGGACTTTATAAAGATGGGTAAGTCCAGGTTTGGCACCCCCAGCATATAGGGGGTAAAGACATACAGACGGGCTTGGACAGAGTCCAGGAACAATCACAAATGATTTAGTTGCTCCCACTTTACACCTCCAATTCACACTCCACTCTCAGGCACACCCACCATGAGAACCCAATGTATGCACAGAGAGCATTTAGCCATCTGCAATTCAAGTGTGATATCAGTATAAAAGCTTTTCAAAACTACAACTCAAGCATAGATTTCTCTCTCAAGATTATCATCCCTTTTCTTGACTTCCACCAAGATGGCTTCAAAATCAACCCTGGAAACAGAAATCATCACCTTCCACTGGCCATGTATCTACTGGCATATTTGCCATTTCTCCTAATGGCACTATCATCCTGACATCAGCTTCTCCATCCTCTTCTCTTTGCCCAAGCAATCACATACCACCAATTCCTATTCCTGTTGCATGATCATTGCCACATTTCCCTTTCTTTTCACTTCCAACAAACCAATGTGGCTCAGCTCTCATTTCTTCCTGAAGAAGCAATATCCCAAGAGAATGGCCTCCCATCTTTTCTCTACCTCCAAGGATCAAGTTTCTCAAACGAAAAAACTGCAAGATTTGATCCTGACTACAGAATCCAAACACTTCACTCTCCATTCCAAAACCTTGCAATCTGACCCCCATCTTTCCCAACTAATATAGAACACTTTCCTCCCAGTTTTATCCACAGGATCCCTGCTCCTCATCATGTACCATTTCCCCAGATGCACCTTACAAGTTCCCTCCTCAGCACTTGGCCTGGATGAAGGATGGGGAATTCCTGCACTTTGTACCTCCATTAGTTCTGAAATGCCCCATCTCCATCTCTCCCACCCACCTCCATTAGTTCTGAAATGCCCCATCTCCATCTCTCCCACCCAAATCCCACACATTCCTCAAGGCCGGTTAACTAGTCTCCCTGCTTTCTGCTCAGAGATGATTGTTTATTCTTGCATTTATTCATATTTACCTAATAAGTGTATACGATAGGAATAGTATTACTTTAGGGACCAAGAAAAGATGAAACTGAAAAACTTGGAAAAGTCCCTTAAGGTTACCAAGCTGTGAAGTAAACAAAGCTTTTTCTTAAAGATCTCTCTGGTGTAAGGTGGAAAGTAAGAAACACTATAAGAAAGAGCTGCTAAGTGCCACAGAGGCTGAGGAAGGAGAGATTCATTTAGCTGCATAAAATGGTAGGGACATGTGCCTTGGAAATGAGGAATGGGCAGTGTTTGGGCAGGTGGATGGAGGGAAAAGATGTCTTCTGTGGAGGAAACTGGACACAAGAGCACTCCAGTGAATGAAGGGTAGTGGCTTTCTATAACTGTCTTGGCACCGGGCCTCTGATGTTGGTTCCTTTGTAAAGGCAGCAGCTGCTGGAAAGCTTCTGTTAGGGAGCCCTTTCATGCCTAATATTGGTAGGCTACGCAGCCACAACTTAAAAAGAAAGATCTGACAATCAACTTTATGAACGCTGAGCTATAAACATCTGTGCAAAACTGTATAATTTTTAAACCTAATTGGTTGGAGAAATTAACATAATTTATAATATAATAAATTATACATTTATATATAAGACATAAATTTATATATAATATATAATATATAATAATATAAATATAATTTATAATAACATAACACATAAACACTGTGTTAAAAATTCAAGATCCTTCAGATATACAAGATACAGGAAGTGCGACGAGATTTCCAAAGACGACGCTGTACCCTGTACCTTATGTTTTTTGACTGATGCAGACACAGTCTATGGTCAGGTGAGCATGATTACAATTTGCCTGGAGAAAGGAAAGCTGAGTCACTACTTGATAACTGTCATGGAACACAGCACTCCATGAAACATGTGGCATGGAAAGTTACAGATAATCCAAGACATACCCTGAATCCCACTGAAGCCATGGTTTTTTAAAATATTAACTATAGGGCCCCTGGGTGGCTCAGATGGTTAAGCGTCTGCCGTCAGCTCAGGTCATGATCCCAGGGTCCTGGGATCGAGGCCCACATCAGGCTCCTGGCTCGGCGGGGAGGCTGCCTCTCCCCCTGCTCATTCTCTCTCTCTCTCTCTCTCTCTCTATCTCTGTGTCTCAAATGAATAAATAAAATCTTTAAAAAAAATTTAAAAATATAAAATATTAACTATGCAGGCACAGGGATCATGGTAGCTAGAAGTATGGTATAGTGTAGGTTATACAAAAGTCATTCTAGTTCTCATTGTTTTCAAGTCTAGTCTTCTTTAGCAAAACCTGACCTGGTGATTGGCAATTTGAGCCAACTGAAAGAGATAGTTGTCAGACAAACACAACAGCTCAACTCTAATCAGGCTTCTTGGAGGGAGGGATTGGTTCCACATAGATTTGAATGACCAGGCATACTGCCTCAAAGGAAAACTGGTATTGACTACATCCTCCCTACACCATAACTTGATTGGAATCCTGGCTCTGGAGCATTCTCTCTGTATTTCAACACATTTTTATACTTAAAAAATAATAAAAAGATTTGAGAAAAAAATTATCTTTAACTGAGACTTAATTTTTTTTTCCATTTATTCTAAGCTGAGTAATTTCATTCAAGGTCCTCAATGCATTCCAGAAACTCAATATGATTACGCTGCTTGATAAAAAAGACTATGGTACAATGATGGCACATTTCACTCTACCAAATACCAGGTAAATAGAGGAGTCAGAATTGCTCATCAATTTTTCTCAATGCCCAGACCAATACATAAACAAATAAGAAAGAGAGAATTTTAACAAAGAAAGTAATAATGCATTCAGAAGGCCCCCAAAAATGCATATAAACTTATTCAGTGATAAAATTAGGGTTTCCCACATATGGTGTGTTTAAAGATGCATTTGGCTACAAATATCAGAGCCCAAATAACAGAGGCTAAAATAATGAAAGACATTTAATTATCTCACACAGCAATCAGTCTGGAGTGGTTCCAGAACTGGCTCAAGAGCTCAAGGAGGTGAGGAAGTTGAGTCAGTGTCAATATCACTAAAGGCTTTGTGCTTGTGGTAGGAGAGCTACTTGAGTTCCAAGTATCCTACACACAGAGAGCAGTGCTCTGAACAGGACAATGGTCTGGGATTATCAATATGGCTGCACAAGTAAAACTGGAATTCTGCTGGCAAGAAAGAAGGGAAGATGGCTCTTATATAGTAGGACTCACAGGGGTTAGGGTACTTCATCTTCTAAGAGTGTTCTCACACTTATACCTGAAATCAATAAACTCCTCATGTCTGACACTACAACTCCCCAGTCCACACAGCTCTTTGAAAATCCAAAGCAGAATCTCTCCCCGTCAGTCTAGTTCCTTCTTTCTAGAAGAAAAAGAAAAGATAAACTATCAATGTGAAGTTTTTGCTTTGTCAGATGTAATGTTAGGAGGCAGTAGCCAGTTCAAAACAAGCAACAGATAGTTTGATCATGGGAGAAGCTGAGAATTGATGGTTCACTGTGGGGGAGGGGATAACATGGCTTAACTAAGATGATGGAGATAATTGAAGGCTAAACTAGCTACCACTCTATACTCTTACTACCAGTCATCAATTCACCAATTTCTACTCACACTTCGTCATCAACTCAAGCATCAGCAATTAACTTGTTAAAATTTCCACAATTTTGAAAATGGTAAATAGTGATGTGGTGTGTGTGTGTGTGGTTTATCCAGACCCAGTGATAAACCTACAATTCTGCATTTATTTATTTATTTTTTCTGGAGTTGTAAAACTGTCAGATGATGTTTGTTTACTGAGGATATTTCCAACAAGGTGAACACAGAGACTTTAAGTTATGATTTGGTGCTCAGAAAATTACTTTAAAAATTTTTTAAAATATATTTTTGGCATCTGAGAACATTTGAAGGCCTAAGGTTCCAGGACATCTTGAACTAAAATAGGGTACATTTGAAAAATGTAAGCCAGGTTTCTAGGAAAAAATATAAACAGAAGTACAAATATTCAATAAGAAGACAATATTGCTAAAAGAATGTAAAGGTGACAGTGGCAATAAACTGACATTACTTGGAAAATGCTACAGAAAAGGTCAGTAGTTGATCCGATTCTAACCAATTTATCTCATTTATCAATCAGAGATACTGTATTTTTTAATCCCTCTTGTTAGTTAAGAAAACACAGCCCTCTAAAAAACAAATCTTATCTTCATATCAGTTTTTTGTTTTATCCAGAGCTCAAAACTCATCCCCATGAAGCAGCTTTAGAATTGTATTGGTTAAAATATAGCACGGATTATTTTAAGAGTGGATCAGCTATGCTGCTAGGCTGCATAGAGGATGCATAAGGCATGAACTTTGGATTCAGAAAGAACTAGATTTGGATGCCTACCCTACCATTTCCTAGCTGTTTGACTTACAGCCAAGTACTTAAGTATTCTGAGCCACTTTTTTTTAATTGGAAAGTAAAGATGAATAAAATAGTTATTTTGTTGGGATGTGATAATGATTGAATCTGATAGTGTATATCAATCACAATCGCATGAGATAGGCACTCAAAAAAGAGTAGCCATTCACAATAATAAGAACAGACTGTAGATTTTTAGAAGGAGAGCTTCATGCTTCTTATAATTGTAGATAAATGCCTACAAAAGTAGGGACATTTAAGTAGGAAAACTACTTTGGAGAACCAGACTTTAGTATGCTTTGAATCCTTACCACATGAGATAGATTGGATTACTGTTCAGAAAAATTCTCTCCCTCCCCCTCACTTCCTTAGGAGACATACTCTTTTTATTTCATTGGTCTTGGGTCTGACCATGTTTCTTTTTTGTCCAATGGGATATTAATGGACATGAGGCAAATAGAGGCTTGAAATACTCTTGAGCAGTTGGCTTGCTCTCCTTGCCTCTCCCACTGACCTCAAAAGAACATGTCTGGATTAGCCCACTGATCCTAACAGATCAAAGAAAGACACTTGGAGCACAGCCAAGCTGTCTTCAGTGAGCCCAGCCTAGATTTTCAATGTTCTGCCTACAGGCATGAATGAGTCCAGCTGAACCTAGGCTACAGAAGCCAAAAAACATTATAAGAATAAAGGATTAATGTTTTAAGCCACTGAGTTATAGGGACAGTTTTTAAGCAGTACTGCTCTGGTATTGACTAACTTATACATCACATATTTGCTACTGTACTTGGAGAGTTACCATGGGCACATTCATCTGGTTATACCATGGAATTTATTTAAAACGTATGACTTGAATACTTACCATGTGGTAGGACTGTGCCAGGCATGGAATCACAGTGGTATACAAATGGGCACAAACCTGAGTCAAGGCATGTATTTAGTATCCCTGGCCTAAGTTAAAAAACATATTCTTCAAGTGATCTTGTAAGTAAATATTACCAAGGATTTTAAACACCAATTAAAAAATAAGAAAACAAATATAAAAAGCATTACATATTCTTCCCTTTTCCCTGGATAGAATATAATGTAACAGCAAATTCCTCTCAATTAGGCCCTTTGTACTTCCAAATACAGTAAATACTTTATGTCTTTCAGGTTGATTTGAAGAAAGTAGTTGTTCAAATGGACAAAAGCAAACAATTAGAGCAAGTACTCAGAGCAAGACTGTCAATAAAAAGAACAACAAAAAAAAGTGGAATCAAAAATAAATTGCTGGAATCTCACTTCTTTTTTTTTAAAAGATTTATTTGTCAGAGAGAGAGGGAGAGAGAGAGCGAGCACAAGCAGGGGGAGAGGAAGGGGTAGAGGCAGAGGGAGAAGCAGGCTCCCCACTAAGCAGGGAGCCCGACACAGAACTCGATCCCAGGACCCTGGGATCACTACCTGAGCTAAAGGAAGCCACTTAACTGACTGAACTACCCAGGCATCCCTGGAATCTCACTTCTTTTCTTAACATACTTTTTTTTTTTTTTTTTTTTAATTTTTTTTTATTCTTATGTTAATCCCCATACATTACATCATTAGTTTTAGATGAAGTGTTCCATAATTCATTGTTTGTGCATAACACCCAGTGCTCCATGCAGAACGTGCCCTCCTCAGTACCCACCACCAGGCTAACACATCCTCCCACCCCCCTCCCCTCTAGAACCCTGTTTGTTTTTCAGAGTCCATCGTCTCTCATGGTTCGTCTACCCCTCCGATTTCCCCCGCTTCATTCTTCCCCTCCCGCTACCTTCTTCTTCTTCTTTTTTTTTTCTTAACATATATTGCATTATTTGTTTCAGAGGTACAGATCTGAGATTCAACAGTCTTGCACAATTCACAGCGCTTACCAGAGCACATACCCTCCCCAGTGTCTATCACCCAGTCACCCCATCCTTCCCACCCCACCCCCCACTCCAGCAACCCTCAGTTTGTTTCCTGAGATTAAGAATTCCTCATATCAGTGAGATCATATGATACATGTCTTTCTCTGTTTGACTTATTTCACTCAACAAAATACCCTCCAGTTCCATCCACGTCGTTGCAAATGGCAAGATCTCGTTCCTTTTGATGGCTGCATAATATTCCATTGTATATATATACCACATCTTCTTTATCCATTCATCTGTTGATGGACATCTTGGCTCTTTCCACAGTTTGGCTATTGTGGACATTGCTGCTATAAACATCGGGGTGCATGTACCCCTTCGGATCCCTACTTTTGTATCTTTGGGGTAAATACCCAGTAGTGCAATTGCTGGATCATATGGTAGCTCTATTTTCAACTTTTTGAGGAACCTCCATACAGTTTTCCAGAGTGGCTGCACCAGCTTGCATTCCCACCAACAGTGTAGGAGGGTTCCCCTTTCTCCGCATCCCCGCCAACATCTGTCATTTCCTGACTTGTTAATTTTAGCCATTCTGACAGGTGTGAGGTGGTATCTCATTGAGGTTTTGATTTGGATTTCCCTGATGCCGAGTGATACTGAGCACTTTTTCATGTGTCTGTTGGCCATTTGGATGTCTTCTTTGGAAAAATGTCTGTTCATGTCTTCTGCCCATTTCTTGATTGGATTCTTTGTTCTTTGGGTGTTGAGTTTGATGAGTTCTTTATAGATTTTGGATACTAGCCCTTTATCTGATATGTCATTTGCAAATATCTTCTCCCATTCTGTTGGTTGTCTTTTGGTTTTGTTGACTGTTTCCTTTGCTTTGCAAAAGCTTTTTATCTTGATGAAGTCCCAATAGTTCATTTTTGCCCTTGCCTCCCTTGCCTTTGGCGATGTTTCTAGGAAGAAGTTGCTTCGGCTGAGGTCAAAGAGGTTGCTGCCTGTGTTCTCCTTTAGGATTTTGATGGACTCCTGTCTCACATTGAGGTCTTTCAACCATTTGGAGTCTATTTTTGTGTGTGGTGTAAGGAAATGGTCCAGTTTCATTCTTCTGCATGTGGCTATCCAATTTTCCCAACACCATTTGTTGAAGATTCTTAACATACTTTTAATAAAATAGTTTTACATAATGTATTTTATTTTCTTTAGAACAGTTTAATTCCAGTGTTGGCATCATAGCAGGTTGAGTTAATAGGCATTCATCTCTAACGACAACCCTTAGATGCAATCATAGTCAACATGCTAGATTAAAGATTCTAAAATTATGTTTGAATACATAGTCAAACAAAAAAGAAAAGAAAAGCTAAGTAAGATGAAGGGAGAACTAAAAATCAGGGCAGCAGTTTCACCAAAAGCTCAGCCACTCAGATACATTTTAAAGCCAGATATAATCAGAGGAGTGTGGGACTATTTTTAAGGCCAATGTAAGAACAAGCAAGATAATATTGAGAGAGAAGCTTAGATGAAGACCTTTCAGAAAGTCAAGATCTTTAAAGTCCCATCCAGTTAGCGAAATGGACTGGAAAAACTCTTACTTGCTGCTAGACATAGTGTGGAAGATTGCTTATAGGACTTTGTCTCTTGGAAGGAAAAAAAAGTTGTTTATAAAAATGAAAATTGCTACCTTGTAACTTGTGAAGATATGGCGGGCTAGATTTATATTATCCCTATGTTATGAGAGTCTGAGCTGAAACATTAAAACCCCTGGGATCCTGGCCAAAAAAAAAAAAAAAAAAAAAAAAAATTGCCACATAGAAAAAATATATTCAACCCAAGGTACATGGAACCTTCTAAGAAAACAAAAAAAACCCCCAAAATCCCATGTCAAACATGAACTCACAATAAAAAATTAAGGGAACAAACCACCACAAGGGAGCATCAGAAGATATAAACAACTGACAAATGGCACTACAAATAAAATAACTTGAAGGAAAAAAATAAAGGTCTGTCCAAAATCAGCATAAAACAAAGAGAAACCATGATGAATTAGGGTAAAAAATGAACTAAAAATAGGTAGACCTAAATAACAACAAAGTAGAACTTCTAGAAGCAAACTACACAAGCTAACACAGGAAGACAAAAAGATGACCCATAAAAAAAGCCAAGAAACAAATTATAGTGATAGATGCTAAAAGACATTGAAGTATCTTCAAATAGTTGGTGAAAATAACTGTCAGATTAGAATTCAATGGAATGCAAAAATCAGTTTTCAAATGAACAAAAATAAAAACACTCTAAGAAACACTGAAAATTATTTTTTTGAAGATTTTTATTTATTTATTTGACACAGAGACAGAGAGAGAGAGAGCACAAGCAGGGGAGCAGCAGGAAGAGGAAGAGGGAGAAGCAGGCTTTCTGCCTAGCAGGGAGCATGAAGTGGGGCTTGATTCCAGGACCCTGGGATCATGACCTGAGCAAAAGGCAGACGCTTAACCAACTCAGCCACCCAGGCACCCTGAAACACTGAAAATTCTATCATTTACAGATAATCCATTAAGTAACAAAGAAAGGGTGTGTTTTTATTAAAAAGAAGTTAATAATTTCCTTGGTATGCAAGAAAAATGGTGTGCAAAGGAACTGTAAAAATGTAGATGAATCTATCATGGAACACTACATCAAAAACTAATGATGTAATGTATGGTGATTAATATAACATAATAAGATTTTAAAAATGTAGATGAATCTAAAGAAAGAATAACGTCTAAAATTTAAAATTTTTGATTTAAAATTCAAGAATATCAATTATAATAATAAAGTATGTTGAAAGTATTATAAACAAAGTGAAAGTAAAATATTAAACAACAATAACAAATGCAGTTGATTAGAATCAAAATATTCTAAGAACCTTATTGTTCAATAGGAAAATAGAAATACTGATTGCTTCTTGATACTAAATCAACTATGCTTGGTGAAAATTTAAGGGTAATTGCAAGAACAGGCATTGAATGCATAACTTTCAAATTAAGAGATGAAATAAAAACAACAACAAAAAACTCAATGTATTAAAAGGAGAAAAAGGAAGCAATGAAAAGCATGGTAAATATAAACCACAAAATAATACGTTATAAATTAGTCCCCCCAAAGCAGTAATCCACTTAATATAAATGGACTAAACCTCTTTGTCAAAAGATAGAGATGTTCAGATTAAAATTAAATAAGAAAAAATCAAAATCCAGGTCTGTTTACAAAAGAAATATTAAAATGTAGTGAAACAAAAACATTGAATTTAAAGTAATAAAAGGTAAAACTAACCAAAATAAAGCTGATCAGGCAGTATTTTTTTTTAAATATTTTATTTTTATTTATTTGAGAGAGAGAGAGAGAGAGATAGCAACAGAGATAGCGAGAGAGAGCATGAGCAGGGAGGAGGAGAAGCAGGCTCCCCGCTGAGCAGGGAGCCCGATGCAGAGCTCCATCCTAGGACCCTGGAATTATGACCTGAGCTGAAGGCAGATGCTTAACCGATGGAGACACCAAGGCACCCCTATCAGGCAATATTAATATAAAACAGAATAAACATTGAAGTAAAACCAATTTTTTTTTTTTTTAGAGAGAGAGATTGAGAGAAAGCACTGGGGGGGGTATGGGGGGAGGGGGAGAGGGAGAGAGAATCTTAAGCAGGCTCCACACCCAACACAGAGCCAGATGCACAGGGCTTAAGCTCACAACCCTGAGATCATGACCTGAGCCAAAATCAAGAGTCAGATGCTTAACCAACTGAGCCACCCAGGCACCTCAACATAAAACCAATTCTTACAGTTAAAGGACTACATTTCCTAAAAATAAAAGAAAAATTCACCTAATAGAACAATCCTGGATATTTGTACATAGAACAATGGAGCCCTAAAATGCATAAAGCCAAAATTTCCTGATTTTAAGGAGCAATACTCAAATCCACCATCAGATTAGGTTTAAAAAAAAATCTCCCAGGGGGGAGATCGGAGGGGGAGATGAACCATGAGAGACTATGGACTCTGAGAAACAAACTGAGGGTCCTAGAGGGGAGGGGCGTGGGGGGATGGGTTAGCCTGGTGATGGGTATTAAAGAGGGCACGTACCAACTGGAGCACTGGGTGTTATACGCAAACAATGAATCATGGAACACTACATCAAAAATTAATGATGTAATGTATGGTGACTAACATAACATAGTAATAAAAAAAATCTCCCAGAAATATGTAGATCAGGCATTCAAGAAACAGATGGAGAAGATGTGAACACCACATTAAAAATCTCAAACTGACAGAAATATATAGAACCCTGTACCTAACAATTAGTGGACACACATTTTTTTAAGCATGCCTGGAGCATTTTTAAAGATTGCCTACGTTGAAGGCCAAAAAGAATGTTATCAATAAACAAAAAAGAAGGGGCGCCTGGGTGGCTCAGTCGTTAAGCGTCTGCCTTCGGCTCAGGTCGTGATCCCAGGGTCCTGGGATCGAACCCCGCATCGGGCTCCCTGCTCAGCGGAAAGCCTGCTTCTCCCTCTCCCACTTCTCTGCTTGTGTTCCCTCTCTCGCTGTCTCTTTCTCTGTCAAATAAATAAATAAAATCTTTAAAAAAAAAAATAAATAAAAAAAAAAAATAAACAAAAAAGAATTCATTTCCCTGATGACATATGATGTGGACCATCTTTTAACCTTAAAATCAGTTTGTCAATATCCACAAAGTAATTTGTTGGGAATTTGACTGGGATTGCACTGAATCTATAGATCAACTATTGTTTTAATTTGAATTTCCCCTATGATATATTTCTTTGATTCTAAAGTGTACATATGAGATGAAAGATCCAGAATAGCCAATACAATATTGAAGGAGAAGAACAAAGTTGGAAGACTGACGCTACCTGACTTTAAAACTTACTATAAAGATATAGTAATCAAGACAGTGTGGTGTTTGCAGAAGAATAGGCAAATAGATTGATGGAACAGAACAGAGAGCCCAGAAATAGCCCCACGTGAATATAATCAACTGATCTTTGATAAAGGAGCAAAACAATAGAGAAAAGATAGTCTTTTCAACATATGGTTCTAGAACATCTGAACATGCACATACAAAAAAAAAATGAATTCTGACAGAAATCTTATACCCTTCACAAAATTAAGTCCAATTGGATCATAGATCCAAATGTAAAGTGCAAAACTATAAAACTCCTAGAAGATAGCATAGGAGAAAATATAAATGACCTTAGGTTTGGTGATGACTTTTTAGATACAACACCAAAGTCATGATACATGAAAGAAATAATGGATAAGCTGGACTTCATTAAAATTAAAAATTTCTGCTCTACAAGAGACAATGTCAAGAGAATGAGAAGGCAAGCCACAGACTGGGAGAAAATATTTGCAAAAGACATAGAAAAGACTGTTATCCGAAATATACAAAGAAGTCAGAACTCAACAAGAATAAAACAAACAACCTGACTGAAAAATGAGCTAAAGACATGAATAGACACTCAGCAAAGAAGGTATACAGATGGCAAGTAAGCATATGAAAAAACATTCGACATTGTAAGTCATGAGGGAACTGCAAATTAAAACAACAATGAGGTGTCACCACACATCTATCAGAATGACCAAAATCCTATACCACTGACAACATGCGATGCTGGCAACAGGAACCCTTATTCATTGCAGTAGGAAGCCACTTTGGAAGACAGTTTTGCAGTTTCTTACAGAACTAGACATTCTTTTACCATACAATCCAGCAATCACATTCCTTGGTATTTACCCAAAGGAGTTAAAAACTCATGCCTACCCAAAAAATATGCACACAGATGTTTACAGCAGCTTTACTTATAATTGTTAAAACTAGGAAGCAACCAAGATGTTCCTCAGTAAGTGAATGTGTAAACGAACTGTGGTACACTCAGAAAATGGAATATTATTCAGCACTAAAAATAAATGGGCTATCAGGCCATAAGAAGACATGGAGGAACCTTAAATGCACATGACTAAGTGGAAGAAGCTAGCTTGAAGAGACTGCAACCATGTGATTCCAATTATATGACATTCTATAAAAGGTAAAACTATGGAGACAGTAAAAAGATCACTGGCTGACAGAGATCAGCGGGGAGAGAGGGGTGAATAGATGGAGCACAGAGGATTTTTAGGACAATAAAACTATCTTGTGTGATACTATAATGGTGGATATATGTCATTTCACGTTTGTCCAAACCCATGGAATGTACAACACCAAGAGTGAATCCTAAAGTAAACTATGGACTTTGGGTGATAACGACGTATTAATGCAGGTTCATCAATTGTAAGGAATGGACCCCTGTGTTGGGGGATGTTGAAGACAGGGGAGGTTATGTATATGTGGGGACAGGGGTATATGAGAAATCTCTGTACCTGCCATCCAATTTTGCGATGAACTTAAAAGTGCTCTTAAAAAGAAGTTTTATTTTCTAGGGCGCCTGGGTGGCTCAGTTGGTTAAGCGACTGCCTTCGGCTCAGGTCATGATCCCGGAGTCCTGGGATCGAGTCCCGCATCGGGCTCCCTGCTCAGCGGGGAGTCTGCTTCTCCCTCTGCCCCTCCCCCCTCTCATGCTCTCTCTATCTCATTCTCTCTCTCAAATAAATAAATAAAATCTTTAAAAAAAAAAGTTTTATTTTCTGAAGTTTTCTATTATAAATTCTTGTAATTTAGTTCTATTAAAAAAAGAATCCATATCACATGGATGATATTCTCTGACAACAATATCAACAGTGATATCACTATCAAAAGATAGTTTAAATAAAAAATCCTTTGTAGAATAAAATATATATTCTAAATTCTTCATTGGTTTCAAAAAATAATAGAAATTGGAAGATACTTAAAACTGAATATAAATAAGCATACTTTCACAGATGGTAGAGACCACCAAGGGGACACAGTAAAGGTCCCCTTTTACTGGAAAACCCTTTGCAAATTTATATTGCAAGTTCTAGAACTTCATTTTCATGACTAAAAATTATTGTAAAATAAATTGTCTAACCAGAGAAATTTTTTTTAATCAACAGATTCAGCATAACACCCAAGGAGAAGAGAATGAGCAATTCTAAGAAAAAAAGTCTGGCAAAAATCTAAGTATTTGTAATCAAGATGCAATCTTACCTTTTAAGTAAAGCCTGCTTCAAAACAAATGGAGGAAAATGTAGTTATACCTTCACCCTCTGCTCCCATTTCATTTCTGTTAAATATTTTTTAAGGGCCTATGATAAACAAGACACCAAAAAGGGGGCATGCTGATGAATCAGACCATTCAACACACCCATGAATCCTGTCCTCAAAGAGTTTTCAGACCACTAGGAGAGATCAGCTCAGAAAGGTATCCATTGGATAAAATGTGGCAAGTGCACAGAGGTTTTTCCTGTGTGATATGTGACCACAGAGGATGGAAATGAGCCTCAATTTGTGGTTCAAGCATGGCTTTTGAAAGAAAAGGCTGTGCAGGTTTCCCAAGGCCTCAAATTGGTCTTTTTGTATGCACAATGTAGCCCTCACAATTTAAGCAAAATGTACTAGAGAATTTAAATGTCTCTGAATTTTCCTGAAATATCTAAAACAGGCTCACAAGTAATTCATCAACTTCTCAATTGCATTGCCTGAGGTAACTCAAAAGAAGGACAGAAAAAACAACGGTTACTTATTAGTAGCCCTGAGCAGATATAGGGACTGAACTGGGACCTCTCTCGCAAGATCCTTGCTAAAACTGAGTAGAGCTTTCGGAAACAGTTCCTTAGGGCAAGTAAGCACCAGCATATGACAGCACAATATTACTTTTTTGTATTCCAATGTAAAAATTAACATTCCAACCATCAGACTGGAAAGAAGACAGGGACCAGGGATGCAGATTACCATTATAATGTCTGTTTCTAGGTACTTGGGAAGGACAAACAGAAAGTGATCACAAAGAACATGGCTCAACCTCATAGGACTGAGTGTTATAAGGCAAAAAAAAAAAAAAAAAAAAGAAACAAATTCACTTAAAATGTTTTTATTTAATCATATATAATTTTTAAAGCAAAACTGATTAAACTCACTCAAGTAAATTTCAAGGTCTTATGCCATTCACATCTGCCCATATATGAGGCTTCTTGAACTTGCCCCTTGGCTCCAAAGCCAGAATGAAAAATTATTACTAAGGAAAGCAGCAAACAGTACTTTGTTCAACAGATCTCAGTCACCTTGCTGCCATGTGGCTCACCTGGGACATCCTAGTTCTGACAATGAATGTGGCACATCGGAAAAAATATCACCTAATCCGCGGCATTTTCCGAGGCCAAGCCTCACTCAACTCAACCACCTGGTACAGTGGGTGTTTCAAAAGCTGCCGCTCCAGGAAGCGCTTCCCCGTTACCCATTCCTGCCAAAGTCACCGCCTCTCACTACTTTATTTCCTCTCAGGCAGTTTTTCTTGGAAGACTGGTATTTGTGCCAATCTGATACCCAGTTCATTGTACTTATTTTACGTATTTTCGACTTCAAATGTGTCGGGCTGGCTTCAGGGAGACCATGCTGCTTTGGGGGCTAGTTACAAGATTTTTAAGATAGGTTATCACACTTTGAAATGTGTGTAAGTGTGTGCATGTGTATGAGAGAGCACAGGTGTCCGCACATGTGTTTTTGGAATTTGAGTGTTGCAAACGGTAAGTCCCTCAGAGTGTGTTCTGTTTGTTTGCCAGGGCACTTTTCAAGTTTGATTAATTTCCGTGACAAGAGCTCTGAGGAGTCAAGAGGCAGCCTGTCCTCCAGGAAGCCGGTGGCATTCTTTCCAGGGATGCTCAGTGAAAAACGAAATTAAAAAAAATAATAAATGTGCAGGGCATTGAAACTCACCAGCACCTTGCCAAACCAGACCCAACCATTCGCCACGTGTTTCTTGGAATTTAGATTGTACTGGGCTTTGGGGGCTTTCTGTTCCTTTGCCTAGACTTTCTTTTGCAATTATCGAAAATTAGATCTGATTTTGCTTGGCTTCCCTCGGTTTTCAAGCATGGTCACGGTTATTATTTTAAACAAAGGTCAGTTCTCCCACTGGTTAGGGAAAAGAGAGAAGCATCTATTGTTCTGGTGGCAATATGATGCTTGGTTCAATTTCTACAGTTAGTGTAGAGGAATAGGAAAATTGAAGGCAAAAGGCACATTTAAGTATCTCTGTAATGTGAACTTAACATTAGAAGAGGTTTCTTTAACCATATAGAGATATTTGAGAGAGGATTTTTATTCTATTCATTGTTCTTTGGCTAAGCTTTTATTTCCTCTTACAGAAGAACTTTCTGGTCCAGCGCCACCTCAGTAGATGTCCTGGAGTCAGAACCATACCATGCACACACACACACACACACACACACGTAGCCTCCCCCACCCCGTGTGTGTGTGTGTGTGTGTGTGTGTGTGTGTGTAGTATATTCCAAGGAAAGAAAACATAAAATGCCTCTTCTTTTTAGTTTGGCTAATAACTTCTAATCAAACCAGTTTTAAAGGAGAGGACCTCACTAATCTTGACTCTATAATTACAGGCTCTAGACTCACAAATAAATTACTTTTAAAAATTAAATTCTAGTAGTTACACCACTTAGAGAAGAACTATTGTATTGGAATTTCATTGAAATGGTAAATGTAAAATTCTACACTAAAGAGTATGTCAAAATAGGAAGTTCATAATCCCTCCACACAGCTGTAACTGAGAATTTCTATGTGTGGAGAGAGAAGCAATGAGGGAAGGGAAGGGTCAAGAAAGGACTAGAGTAATAAAGCGAAAAGAAAAGAAGTTAGGTTGATTGTCTGGAGACTTTGCAGGGATGAAGGGGTAATGAGAAGGCTGATATCATTACTTGGAGATAGACATAACAAACGCATGCGTGTGTAGAAGCCCAGTATTCAAGGGAATACAGTGTCTCACTTGAGCTTTGGAGTGAAAAACCCAAAGGCCTGACCTCAGACTCAGTCATTTATCAGCTACGAAGCTGGGTCAGTCCCATAACTTCTAGGAGCCTGCATTCCTTCATGTGAAACAGACGAGATAAGCATTTCTTCCTTGAAGCTTTGTCATAAAGATTAAATCACAGAACTAACAAACAGGGTAGCACAGTGCCTGCCATATAGTAGGTAGTCATTACATATTAAAGTTTTTCCTTTCTGCTTTCTCTGCCCCACTCACCACCATCCCCACTTGGACCAAACATGAGAGTTTGGAAATGTTATCATCTGAAATAAAAATTCCATAAAGATGGGTTACATTTTGACAGCAAGCTATGTCGCCACCCAGCTGTCCCTGTCCTCACCTATTTTAATGAAACAATTTTGAATCAACCCCTCGCTGAGCACCATGTAAGCGAGCTAGAGTGTGTCGAATCAGTGCTCCTGCTTAGGCAAGGTTTCTGGAAGGCAGAGGGAAGTCTGAAGCACAGAGCCGGAGTTGGTTCAGTTCAGCGGAAGACCAACTGTGACATCTAAAGGCAGACGGCCGGCTGAAACTCAGCCTTGGTTCAGAAACATGAGAAAAGCTGTCATGCAAACGGCCAATGCCGCTGCTGCGTACGGAAATAGAGACTATATATTCTTTCCTGCTATTTCTTTTAATGCACTTTCCTATTCGGTACAGATCCCTTTTGCAATAAAACCACGAAATCTTTCTGAAAAGTAAATATGTTCTTTCATTAATCACCATTTTCCACTTGCTTTTTTTCCAACTTCATGGCTGAGAAGTCTGCAGGACCACAAACCTTCAACTAGTGTGCTACCTTGATTAAGGCACAAAACGTTAAAAGCAAATTACTATGAAAGTATGAAACAATTTGCACTTAATGTTTCAGTCATATCTGTAAAAAATATGACTTAAATATAGTTTTATTAATAATACATATTTTAATTAAACGGCTGGAGGTGCATCTAGCAGGAAAAATTGACTCTTCTCTGGATTTCACATACTGGTATGATTCATGGGCAGTAAATATGCAAAGCTTTATGCCCATAAGGCAATCAAACTCCAAAGCTGATATGCATGTTTTTATCTAAAAGAATGAAATCTAGTAAGGGCTAGAAATAATAATAATAACAGACTGCCAGAGCAGTGTAATGAATTGGCTCTAGCCAATAGTATCCTTTACCGTATCATAAAATCATCCTTTCAGTCACAATTACACCCACTCCAACATTTATTATTACTTCCATTATTCTCATTACACAAGGAAATCCTGTATGTGTACTTATGCATATTGAAAAACTTCACAAATATGAACAATAAAATCCTGGGATAGGAGTGACTGCCTTCACGAAGCAGGAATGCTTTCCTCTGCAGGATGTTTAGGTGTTGCTTAGTTCCAGAACGACCACACTTTACCCTTGCTACTTCCCTAACATTTGCCTAGATTATTAGTTTGCTAGGGCTGCCATAATAAAGTACCAAAGACTGGGCGTTAAAGTCATTTAACAACAGACATTTATTTGCTCACAGTTCTGGAGCCTAGAAGTCTGAGATCAAGGTGTCAGGAGGGTTAGTTTTTTTTCTGAGGCCTCTCTCCTTGGCTGGTAGATAGATGGCTGTCTTCTCCCTGTGTAGTCCTGCGGTCTCTCTGTATGTGTGTCAGTGTCCCAATTTCCTCTTATAAAGATAGCAGTCATACTGGATTAGGGCCTACTCTAGTGATGTCATTTTAAACTTAATTACCTCTTTAAAGATTACCTCTATTTCAAATACCCACTTTCTGAGATACTGTGGGTTAGGACATCAACATATGAATCTTGGGAGGGGGGACACAATTCAGCCCATAACACCTGGAAATTATCTTTCAGTTGCAAAGTATGATATTACCTGCTCCTAAGCACTATATTTTGCTAAAAAGAAGAGCCTGGTAAATTTGTAAGACAATGCAGAGGAGACTCAAATAAAAGCTAAGGTCTTCATTTATTTATTTATCTTTACTTTGAATTTCTCTGAAAAAATATTTTCATTTTATTTGTAGTCATCACTGCGAAACACTTGCAAAATTAAAAATAAAAAGTTGACCACCTCTGACTAGCTTTCTATTAGTTCTCCTACTGGGAAGAAAAGATGATCTTCTGGAAGTGACTAATGTCTAGAAACTAATGATAAAATGTTTTAGTTGTACTCAGTCGATGGGATCGGCTATAGTGGGTTTACATTACTATAATGAAACAAAAATTCATTTCTTTATCTGGAAGTCCCCTTTGGGACACGGCAAGGGAGACATGTTGTGAGGTCTCTTCCTGCGTAGTTACCCTCACTCCACCTGTGTCACAAGAAGCCCAGGACTTACGTACAATTAGGTATGGATACGGAACAAGATTGCCCAATAGCCTGGCATTCACCTAAAGTGTGAGGCCATCACCCAGCTCTTAGGTCAGGTTTGGGAGTAGCTGATTCCCAATAGCTTATTTTAATGGCCCAGAAGTACGCATCCAAGTAACTTTTTTGATATTGTAGATTTAAATTTTCTACTCTGATACTCACTCTAATTTTAAATAAATCTACCAAGCAAAAATAAAAGCAAATAAAGAACACAAAGACCAAACATCCTGAGGAATAACACTTACTCCCAAAGAGCAAGCCACATACAGCCCCAAACCAGGCTCAAAAATGAGGGGCTCAGAGGCGCCTGGGTGGCTCATTTGGTTAAGCCTCTGACTCTTGGTTTCGGATCAGGTCATGATCTCAGGATTGTGACATTGAGCCCCTCATTGGGCTCTGTACTCAGTAGGGAGTCTGCTTGAGATTCTTTCCCCTTCCTTCTCCCTCCTCCTCTGCTCCTCCCTCATGGCCCCCCTCACCCCCGATGCTCACTTGTGTTCTCTTTCTCTCTCTCTCAAATAAATAAGTAAATAAAATCTAAAAAAAATACAAATGAGGAGTTCATTTCCATGAGTCCATTATTACTCCAAGGAAGTAATTATAATTATTAATTTGTACAAAGTCATGGAATGAGTATTGACAGAATGAAAATTCATCCGTTCATTCAACAAATATTTATTGAGCAGCCAAGTATGCCAGGCCCTGTTCTAGGCATCACAATTTTCTTGAGAGAAAAGAAAATTTAAGACTCTGAAGTTTGTTGCAAACTTCCGAATGAGCAACAGTTCTCTCCTCTTTCTCATACTGTTACATGATTACTCCTGCAATTCATCTTTTGACTTATGGCAATGCAGTTTTCTGATTTGATTAATGCACTTTAGATGAGGTAGCAGTGCAGTTATGAATATTCCAAAGAGTGTAGAAATCACTGATTTGATGTCGGGATGATGGCTGGGTACGTGTACGACTCTTCACTGAATGCTGCCACTGTATGGCAGCTATTAGTAATTAAAAATACAGTGAAGGGGCTCCTGGGGGGCTCAATGGGTTAAACGTCTGCCTTTGGCTCAGGTCATGATCTCAGGGGCCTGGGATTGAGCCTGCTCAGCGGAGGCCTGCTTCTCCCTCTGCCTCTGCCATTCCTTGTGCTCTCTGGCTCTCTCTGTCAAATAAATAAAATCTTTAAAAAGATTAAGTAATTAATTAAAAATAACAGCGAATATGTAAGAAGACTTAAAGAAAGCAATGAAGCCAAGTCATCATTCCTTCGACCAAAGCCAGAAGAGGAACAGGATACGCTCAACCCCTCCCCTTCAGCATTCCCCCCCCCCCCCCGCCTTTCCCACTACCTGGAGCGTAGGAAGAGCTGGGTATTGGTGTGTCTCCTGGGCAGCAGCCCATGGGAGCCCCTTTCCAAGATCTGTCATCTGAAAGCAGCCACGCTGACTCGTCTACCTGCTCTCCCCACTCAAGTGATTGAGCTGGATTTTCTAGGTCTCCAGAAACTGCCATGCATACACACAGCTGAGAAGGAACAGGGACCCACCCATTCACCTGAACATTAAGCCAAACATGAACATTTGACCGTGTACAGCTTGCCAGGAAGCTGAGGGCCAATTTGGATGCTCAGTGATTTATAACCGCTTTACTGGCCCTCCTGTTTGGTAACTTTGGTCTTTCTCCATTCTCTCCAAGGTCCTCACTTTCTATTGATAACCTTACCTCATATGAGTTCTTGGTTTCAAGCAGCTCAAAAATAGTCTCAGGTGCCACCATTCATTCAGTAAACACATTTTGCAAACTAGTTTTGTGCCATGCACTGTGCCAGGCCTGGGGATAAGTAACAGAGAGAGACATGAAGATCCCAGCACTCGAGGAGGTTTACCCCTGGGTCACCAACAGCCCTGTTGGAACCCTGGGTCTTTTGTGCTCTGTCTTCTCTACAGACCTGCCATCCCCTGAGGATGTTGTGGATTTGCTGCCTGACTTAGAATCCTCCTGTCCTTCCTGCCACCCCTTTTCCGCCTCAAGAAGGGGAGACTGCTGCTGAGTCCTGCCAAAATTTCTTCTTGTCACGATGTTCATTAAAAAGATATTAAGTCCAAGACTCAATTCCCGCTCCTTCAAAGCCTAGAGCATAACAAAGAGCTTATTCCACAGAAATTAAAAGCACAGAAGTTACAAAAGTACTAAGTTCAGATTTTTAATGTTTCCTAGATCAATGAAAGTAAGATGCTCTCCCCATGGAAATTAATTCAATTTTAACTCTATTTGTATTAATAGTTATTTTTCTCAGGGAAGGAGGATAACACTTCTGGAGGAGAAGGCCCTAAAAACCATCTCCCTTTCCCCCCCTCCTTGACCCCACCAGAAGGTACTGAGTTAATCTCTGCTGATGAAATGTAAAATTCCTTTAGCTTGCCCTGACTCTGCTAACCAGGGGACAAGCCCCTGTACTGGGTATAACACGATGTACCTCTCCTTCCTAACATATCACAGCTGATATTTAGCTTTTTATTGTGTGAGTCTTTCATTAATGTCTGCTTCCCCTCCTAATCTGTAAGTCCCATGAGGCCAGGGGCTGCATTTTTTTCTTTTTTTTTCCTTTTTTTTTTTTTTTTTTTCTTTTCTTCCCCCTAATCATTACATCTCCAGTGCCACGTACAGGGATGGTACATCGTAGATGCTTATTAAATTATCCAGCAATTATCCATATATGAATTAACCAATTAATGTCCATGTCTCCACCTTGGGGATAGATTAGATGGCCAATAGCTGCACAGGTACAGAAAGCAAGGAAACCCACATGCATCCTTTAGAGTGTGCAGAATACTGGATATACTAAGTGTTCAATTAATGTTTAATGAGCGATTGAAAGATTCATTGATTAATTGATTGGTTAACCTGGGGGCTTGTGAGGAGAAAATCACAACCTCCAAAAACCTCCTATGATATTTAGTTCCAGGAAATAAAGGCCTGGACTTGTTGGTCTCAGCAACTTTCTCTGAACTTGAAGCAACTTTCAATCCCTGAGATCCCGGGGAGAAGATGAAGCCCTGGGACCCAGAGAGGGGAGGCTCCAGGGCTAGGGTAAGCCCAGTGCTTCTGCATTACACGGGAGAGTCCTAACCTCTTTTAGCTCATCCTCAGAACTTCTCTAAACCTCCAGGACCAGCCTGGATTTAGGAGATAATGTGTAACCTTGGAAAGTCATGTCACTCCTAGATATTATAAAGTCCTGCAGGTACCTCAAATCACCAACCAAATGTTAATTCACTAGTTAAAATTGCCCAGTCCCATGTAGTAATCAGGACCGTGATCTTGAGTTAGAGTTTAAAATTTTCTTCCCTGCTGCATATGGGCTCTTGGTCTTCCTATTCTCTTTCTCCTAACTGAAACTGATTGCACACAGGATCCCTGCCCCCTTCAAATGGGGCGTGTAGCTCTCCCTCCCTCACTCTCCCCCCTCACCTCCTCCTCTTCTTCTCCCTCTCTCTTACTTACCTCCTCCCCTGTTTCTTCTCTCTCTTGCTTATTTCCTCCACTTGCCAGACCTGTTTTTGAAAGAAAGAAGACATGAATGGGGACAGGATAGTTATTATTTGACTGGCACCACCAATGATGCCTCCTCAATGTCTAAGCTGGAGAAATGTTTAAAAAGGACTTTTTCCGATGGCGGTATTTGTACAGTCTATGGAACTCCCAAGCATCGGGTACCTCTCCTGAAGTTCTTTTGACAAGAACAATGTGTTCTACTCATCCAACCGCTGTGCTCTCTCAGTCCCCAGTGTCCTGGGAGGTATGTGCCAAACAGACTTCCTCTGTTGGAATCCCATTGCCTTTCCATAGAGGTCCTTGAGCAGAATTTTCTAAACTTTATGGTATGGACATTTGCAAGCATTCCCAAAGTAAAAAGAATGAGACAATGAACCCCCATGTACCAGTCATCTAGCCTCAACAATTATCAGCACATTTCAACCCACCCCTGGGGGTATTTTAAAGCAATTCTCAGATTATCTGTATTCACTGAGTAGAATTTAAAATGGTCCTAGGCTAGTTTTTTTCTCCCATGTGACCCTCATCTTGCCCAAAGGAAACATTCATTTACCTCTGTCCTGACCAACTTTGGGGGGCAGATCTGCTCTGCCCAGCGGTCATGTTCCTTCACTCTGCTGCCAAAACAATGTAGGAATCCATCTCTGCTGCCATCTGAACTTCCAAGGCAGTATGTCAAAGTGCATACCCAACTACAAAGAACTATGCAGGAAGTGTTATGGATAAACCTAAGGAAGCCCTTTTCCCCAGGCTTTGGCATAGGAAATAGCCACCATCATCTATGTCCCTCTCCTCTACAGTGGACAGGATGCACAGAGTGGCACTCTCCGGGCCCCCCCCCCAAAAAAACAAAACAAACAAACAAACAAAAAGTCACAAATAGTTCTATCTCTACTCTCTCAATAATTTTATATCTTCAACGGATAGGGTAGTTCAAGAGATTTCTAATCAATTTTCTGATGTCTCCTTGGTAAAGTCTGCATATGGTCCAACACATCCAACAGGATGCAGCAATTACTGTAACTCAGTATCCTGCCCAAAACTTCAATATTCTGATTTCACTCACTTTCAAAGGAGTTTCACACAGTACATGCCTAGTTGTATCTGTTCAATGATGTCAAAGCTACTACAACTTTCTCTTCTAGTACTTTTATTATCCTAAATTGCACATATTTGTAAATTTTTCTCCTTATACCTACAACCAAGTCCCTGTATTCTGACACTAATCTGTCAGCGGTGAACTGTTATTGGTTTCCCATTTAATTCTGTTAGTATTCTTGCTTCTGAAATTAAACTATGATCATCTGCAGAAAGGGCTATGCTCATTGACATTAAATATGATTAGTTTCTGAGAATGTGATTAGTTACAATTATATTCTATTGCCACCAGTCCACTGAGATTTTCAACTTATTAACTCATGATACAGCTAAAACTAACTAAATCATTGTATGATAATGAATAAACTCACATGCCATTGGTTAATTTCCTTCATGTATAGAGAAACATAATATGCAGATGCGGGAGGCGTAAAACATCCTCTTAGCCTTGGCCTATGTTTTACCTCCAAACAAATTTAGACTAAGGTGGCTAGTCATTGAAGCCATTTTTTTTTCCCACAAGCAACATTGTCAAAGTTCTGCCAGCGACTTGAGGAGAGATCTGGCCAATCACTTTCTCCTTGCCAAAGATTTTCTGATCTACACAAGGTGATAGGCTCCCCCAGACCAGAAGCAGTGCTTTCTTTGCTCCCTTCTATCCCATCAGCCTGGCTTAGTGCCCAATACTTGATAAGTCCTCAGCAAATACGTGTTGGATGAATGTGTATATTGAATCATCAGGACATGTGGGATTTAATCATAATGAAAGTTAATTTTATCTCCTACTAGCCCTTTAAAATATATGCTGCAAAGAAAGATTTTTCCCCTCTTTTGGATAAAAGCTTGGGCAGTTCCATGACTATGCTCGTCACATGAGGTAATTCAAAGGTCTATACTGATTTTAAGTCACCAAAGGTGCTCTCAGCTCTACCCTTTGAATGTGTAATCCCATGTAGCTGTCAAAATTTCCATCTTTATCTCAAGTTGTATCTTCATTTGAGACCTGCAGAGGGAAGAAAGCTGGGACAGGTAAGGCAGGTGGTCAGCTTTTGAAACTCTCTTTGCTTGTCCTTTCCCACTTTGTTACCTAAGACTTCTAAGTAGAAAGGAAGGAGAGACTTGGCGCAATGAAGTTCTTATTTTGCAAGCCAAAAACTGGGAGACAACACATACAACCGACAAGGGATCCATATCCAAATACATTCTTTTTTTGATTCCTGGGAAGGGAATAATGAGCAAAAGACTAACAGTTACTAGAAAAATGAGGACTAAACAAGAATAGTCATCTTGGCAGAAGTGAAACATAGATGGCCAATAATCATATAAAAAGAGAATGAAAACTGGTATAACCACTTTAGAAAATAATTCAGCATGGCCTGCTAAATTAGAAGACTCATATACAGTATGACTATCAACTGAATTCCTAGACAAATACTCTGGAGAAACCCTCACATATGTGCATCAGAAGACGTACAAAAATATTCAATACGATATATGGAGCAGCAAAAATGTGAAAAATCCAAATGCCTATTGATAATAGAAGGGATTGATTGTCATATTATTAATACCACACATAATATTAATAAAATACTATGCAGTGAAATGAAAAACTACAATTAAGAGCATTACAATGGATGGATCTCAAAAGCTTAATGTTGAGTTCAAAAATAAAACAACACAATAAATGTATAGAAATACCTACACATAGAGTAAAATCATGAAGAAAAACAAGGGAGTGTTAAGTATACAATTTAGGATAATGGTTCACTCAGAGAGGGAAGAAGAGAGACATTCCAAAAGAGCAAAGAAGAGCTTCAAGATACTGGTATTGTCCTATTTGGTAAACTGGGTTGGGGAGTATGTGGATGTTCCTCTTCTTAATTCTTTTAAACTATATATACATATTATTTATAATCTTTTGCATATATGTTATATTTATAAATTTTTTAAGTTAAAAAAAGTAAAACAAGGAAAGGAAATAATCTAAATAATCCAGACTGATCAAGTTTACTGAATCAATAATGATTTAGTTCTCCACTTTTACAAGTGTAAGCACAAATTCTCAAGTAAGCTCAAGGGAGATCATTTTGTCTAAGACTTAGATATTTATGAAGTGCATAATGACCCTCTGGGTCATATAACACAGAAAGAAACTATGCAGAGTCCTCATCAGGATTTTTTGTGAACACTTCAGTGGAAAAAATCTACCATCTTACTCTGAGTTAAATGGAGTCACTCTCTACCTCTGTTCAAAGTCAGTGCTCCTTTATTACTAATGGCCTGTGGTCAACAGAAGAGCATAACCTTTGGCAACAGGCAGGATTTTTACTCCTACTTCTGCTACAGACTTACATGACCTTGGGCAAGTACCTCTATCTCCCTGTGCCTCTTTTCCTTCATCTGTAAAATGGGAGTAATGCCTAAATTGCAGGGTTGGGAAGGTTAAGTGGCACAGTGCATATATGGCAGAAAGTGCCAAATGCTTGTTAGGTACAAAGAACTGACAGCTGTTACCATCATCATTACTACCAGTATCATCACACACTATCACGTGATTGGCAGAGAGAAAGAAGCAGATGTATCTAGTAAGTAATTTTCTTTTTTTTTTTTTTTAAAGATTTTATTTATTTATTTGACAGAGAGAGAGATAGCGAGAGCAGGAACACAAGCAGGAGCGGGAGAGGGAGAAGCAGGCTTCCTGCCGAGCAGGGAGCCTGATGTGGGACTCGATCCCAGGACCCTGGGATCATGACCTGAGCCAAAGGCAGTCGTTTACGACTGAGCCACCCAGGCGCCCGTAAGTAATTTTCATAAACATGTTTTAACATGAACTTGAAGGGCTGCTCAGAGCATCTTTGTAGTTCTGTAAATTTTAAAAACCTATATAATACATAGACATACATATACTGAATAACTAATTACTAATGCAGACTCTATAAAAATCCTGCTATATTTATATGTTCATACCCTGAGTACCTGAACTAATAAAATGGTATTAATGGCTATTTAGATAAATTCACAATTCTAAATTAGACCTTTAATTTCTGTAATAAAAAAGAAAGTGGTTTGTACAATTTCCCATTTTTATTTTCCTACATGGAATACAGTAGCTCTAACATAATGTATGACTTTGTGAATATTTCCAGGACTGCTAATATTTTATCTAATATTATATCTTGTGTTTTCTGATCTCTGACCTTCGTTGATACTCCCAGAACCCTCATGAGCAATGCTCACTATGATAACCCTTGGTAGAAGAAGCAGGATTAAATTGAAGTTAAATCATACATGGCTAGAATCTTTCAAAGAGGCCTCTCAGGGTCAGTAGTGATTTTTTCCATGTATATTTCTCCTCTTAAAGAATGTTTCTTAAATATTTGATTCATCAGGACTAAAATATATGTTTTATTTTGAAATAGATCACTAGTAAACACTGTAAAATAGGAATACGACCCTAAATTCTTCTTAGTTTTTTTTTTATTTCCACATTTTTCATTATATCAATATATATTCTTACATCCACTGGGGAACAACAAAACAGAACAACAAGAGCACAAAAAAAAAAAAGAGACAATACAGCTTTAAAAGATGACAAAGATAATTTATTGACAGAAGAAATAGAAAAACATTATTTTTTAAATTAAATTGAATCGTTGCCTTAATATTTACAAAAGGTGATGAGCATTTGAAACCAAAAATGGATATACTTTCCTCAAGGGAGGAAAAAGAAATATTAGAGAGAATCAGAATCAGGTGAAGACCAGATTATGAAGAATTATAACACATTAGGAGCAAACACAGGACAGTTATGATGGAAATGGTAAATGGGAGAAAGGATTTAAACAGTCAATGGAAGCAAATAAGGAAAAGACATTACTTCACAAGAAGAAACTTCACTATCTTAGCACAAAGAAGGCCATAAAATCACTTGGGTAAACTTTAATTTAGAAGAAAGAGCAACTAGAATTGTTACTCAGTGATAACTTTAAAATACTAAATGTACCAACTTTCCTGCATCCACTACCCAAATCAAATGATTGAGTAGGTCTCATAATATAGGATCTCCCACTTATCTGCCAATGGGAAAGTGGCCTCAGATTCCAACTCACGGCAAAATATTCCTATACCCCAAGTCTCCATTCTTTCTCCCACCTCCACTACCTATCTGTGACCCATTTTCCTCTTCAATACCCATACACTGCTTCTAAAATACAAATTCAATCCTAAGAGTCTCCTGCTTATAATTCTTCGCTGGTTCTCTATTGCCTACAGGTAAAGTCCAGGTAAAGCCAAATTACCCAATTCAAGATTCTCCTTGATTCTGTCTCTGTCTTTCCACTCTCCAGTGTTTTTGCTTCTGCAATGGCCCTTGGCCCTCCAGCTAGACTGAAACACTGGCAGCCCTTAAATGCACAGACCTGCCTATTGGCTGCCTTTGCACCTGCTTTTCAGTGTACCTGGAATGCCTTTCCTTCCCTTGTCCACCTGAGAATCTTCTCACCCTTCATGACCCAGAATCCCCTGAAAGACAGAGAGCTTGTTTCCCTCTTCTTTTTATGTCCCAGGACACAGCACAGTGCCTGGCCCAGAAATATGGTTCTGTAAATGCACATTAGATGCATACCATTAGGTAATGTTCAAAGGTTTTATGAACAGGTTTCTCATTGTCAGCTGCCACTTCAGTTCAGAGTAATTTTGTTTTCCTTTTCCTAAGCAACTGGGATGTCATAGCTTTAGGCATCCTACCACAAACATTTCAAAACTGAGAAAGTGACAATGAATAATGGGTTGATGTGGGGGCGGGGGAGGGAGATAACAGTAAATGAGAAATGGCTGCCTCTTACTAGTTACAGGATTTGGCTCAAATTACTTAAAATTTCTCAACCTCAGTGTCCTTATCAGCAAAATGGTGGTATTCTCAGAGGGAACTGTTATGATTACAAAATGTGATTGTGAAACTGCTTGTTTGCTTCTTTGCTTGCTTGTTTGTTTCTAAAGACCTCACCTCTCCTCTACTACTGATTAATTCTGGCCAATGAGTTCCCTCATTTGTGGCCTATTTTTATCCCTTCAAATAGGTCAGGGTTATTATATTATCCTCCCCAGGATTTTGGTATTGCAGTAGCCCTTGAGATCAGAGTCATAGGTAACTGGTAGCATTAAAAGGTTAAGAATTTGTTCTTCATCAAACAGTGAGACAGTAATGGCACTACAAATAGAACCACATTTTTTATATTCTCATTTCCTTCCATGGAAATGAGGATACTTCTCATTTGCTAATGAACTACACGAAGGTCATAGCCATCGTCATGTTGAAATAGACACTCATCAGGTGATGTACTACAGAAGTGTTTATAGGTGAAATAATTATTCAATCAATCAACTCGCTATTAAGTGAGTGCCTACTCTGCACAAGGCATGTTGCTAAATCATGTGGCAGGCACAAAGAAGTATAGGACACATTCCCCCATCTCAGAGCCTACAATAAATAACATACACTTTGAAAAAACAAACAATTCTCTCTCATAATACAGTACTGAAAGGATAGCTAAATAGAATTTACCCATAAAAATATAAATGTTTTTGCCAGATGTGGTATATCATTATATTCAATCATCCAGCCTCAAAGAAAGTTTTGTCGGACGGCTTAAAATCATATAAGGTAGGTCTAAGCTCAAATCTTCAGCCTGGATTTATTCACTCATTTCCACCTTTATTCATTCATTCATTCATTCAACTGTAATGGAATGGCGAAATATTTATTGACAGAATTCCAGGAAGTCATAAAAAGTCATACCTACATGGATGTTGAACATGACAGGGAGAGTTGTGAGTTGGGGATTCAAGACACTATAGCCTAAGAGGGAAAACAGAAAGAAAAAGGATGGGAGATGGTGAGGGAGTAGCATGGTCCTCCCTAGAAGTCCTCAAGACGTCAGCGAAATTGACAAACTCATGGTATCATAAGTGAGCTAGGAGTTTTTGAGAGAAAAAAGCTAAAGATAGGACTTACGGTTAAGCAAGATGGCAAGCTACAATGCTGAAGCAGAGAGAAGGGACCATGAGTAAATACTGCTAGAATTAGAAGGAAATGGAGGAGGAATGCTAGACCTCTAAAGACTATGGATGGCCAAAGGACAGTGAAGCCCTAAGACATCTGGGTTATATGTCAAATATTTATTAAGCACCTGCTATGTGCCAGTCACTGTGCTCAGAGCCAGGAATACAAGGATAAACAGTCCCTGATTTTACAATGGTTACAAACTAGTTGGAGGCACAGAGAATGGAACAAATGGTTACACTATGGTGTGTAAGGGTGTTAGACTAGCACTATGGTCTAAATGCTTGTGCCCCTCACACCCCAAACTCATATGTTGAAATCCTAACTCCCAAGGTGACAGTATCAGGAGGTGGGGCCTTGGGAGGTAATTAGGTCATGAAGCCCTCATGAATGATCAGATTAGTGCCCTTATAAAAGAGATCCCACAAAGTTCCGCAGCCCCTTCAGCTACATGAAGACATGGAAAGACAGCCATCTATGAACCAAGAAGCCCTCACCAGACACCAAATCTGCCAATACATGATCTTGGACGTCCTATTCTCCAAAACTATGAGAAATAAATGTTGTTTATAAGCCACCCACTCTAGGGTATTTTGTTATAGGAGCCCAGATGGACTAAGACAAATAGAGACAATGTGCGGTGTACATGAACATAAAGGAGAAATGACCTAGTCCTTACTAGATGCTATCTAAAGAGAACAGGCTCTGAAGGGAGTGAGAGAGACCTACATTGAAATTCTAACTCTTCCACATACAGGCTCCATCTCTTTGGGAAAATCATTGAAACTCTTTAAGCCTCAGATTCTTCAAGTGTGAGAATGGGAAGCCCCCACAGACTTGTAGTGAAGATGAAGAGGGATGATGTATTCGAAGCATTTATCATAGTGCCTGGCACTTGGTAAGTATACATTAACTGTTTGCTATCATTACCATTGCCTTCATTGATATTATTGTTGGTATTGCTTTTGTTAAGCAGAGACCTGAAGGATAAAGAACAGTAAGCTAGTCTACAAACAGGAAGAAACTATTCCAGTTAGGAATTCCAGTATGCAAAGACACAGAACCAAAAAAGAGCATGGTGTGCTCAAGTAACTAAAAGAAATTATTCATTAGGGCTGGAGTAAAAAGTTGGAGGGCTGAGACAAAATGATTCTAAAGTATCAAGATTGAACCAAGCAAACCAAGATTTGCATTTTCAAAAATGTGTCTCATTACAAAAGGGAGGTCCTGTTAATGCTTTCCAAAACTAGAGAGGTATCACCAAAGGTGGAGAGTGATGGACTGCTTTAAAAAATATTTTAGAACTTGGGAATTAAGAGGTGGGGTGGGGAGAGAGAGTGGAATGGTCAAGGATAAGTCCAGATTTCTGGCTTGAACAAGGATAGTAGCATCATTCTTTGAGAGAGGAAGAGAATCTCAGAAGAACATCTTAGGAGAGATGGTGGATTCATTCTGGTTGTATTGTAACGGAGGAGCCTGTGGGATCTCCAGGTGGGAACATATAGTAGGCAGTTCAGATATATAGGCCAGAAGCTCAGAAGAAAGAGCTATTTGAGAGTCATCAGCAAATAGATGATAATTAAAGCCAAGAGAGTATTTGAAACCACCCAGAGAATACGTGCAGAGCAGGAAAAGCATCCAAAGTAGACATTGAAAAATAACACCATTTAAGAAACAGGTAGTTTTTTTTAAAAAAAAGAGTAAGGATTATGTGAAGGAAGACACTCTCTAGAATACCATAATATGAGAAGAGTAACTTTCTTTCATACACAAACCATATCTTAAAAGTAAATAAAGAGTACTCTTTCTGATAACTTTATGGAAAGTTTCCACCACCTTATTTACTTGTTAGTATTTACAGAGTGTGTATCATATGCCAAACACTTCACTAAATACCTTATGTAGACCTTTTCATTTGATCCTTATTGTTGGAAAAATGAAGAAACTTAGTAAATTGCCACAACTAGTAAGAATTAGAGCTCAAATCCAAACCCAGGAATCTGACTCTAGAGGCCACACTCTTAACACCTATGTAATTCAATAATTGTCAATGTTAGGGTTGAATGGGACCTCACAAGTCATCTGGCTCAAATCTCCAAGTCAAAGGAATGTCCCCTCTGCAATAAATTCAGATAATTCAATTGATGATAAACACAATACCTCAAAAGACATCTCATTTGCTGTTAAAGAAATCTGGTTTCCATGAAGGAATAATAATTTTAGATCCTTTGCCAAAATGGCAATAAATGTACTTCCTACAATTTGACTTCTAGGGCCTTAAAGTAAAGAAATTGGATCCCAAAGATTATAGGTGGGGAATTTTTGAAGTATGTCCATATTCAAGCAATCAAAGAAGCCCAACTGAAAGAACTCTGGACTGACAAATGTAGATTGAACAAAAATTCTTTTTAAAAGGGCTATTTTGAAGATTATGATCCTGACTTTGGAGGAAGTGTTGTGAATGACAGTGGAAGGAATCACATGTAAAATTCCTTAAATAAAAATGTGCTGACTTAAAAAAAAAAAAGAAATCAAGTTTCTTTGTCTAGAGACAAAATTGTCCTCCATCTAGCTTCTATTTTTTGGAACTGGAGAACAAAGGAAATTCAGTATGAAAAATGAGGAAAACAATCATGAAAGTCACTAACAGGAATCAAAGCTTGATAAAACAGTACAAAATAGAAAATACAGATAAAAATTTGGCTTCAGATACAAGTAAAAATTCTAAATAAAATACTAACTAACTGAATCCATAACAACTATGACAAGTAGGGTTAAGTCCCGGAATACATAAATGATTCAACAACATAATCACATCAAAAAATTAAATAAGAAGACCCATATGATTATATCGATAGATGTTGAATAAACACTTGAAAAATCAGCAATTATTTCATTAAGAATTTTAAATCTAAAGGAAATAGAAGGACATCACTTAAATGTGATACACACTACTGTAAAACCATACAAAAATCATAATAGTTACATGTTTAAATCATTTTACCAAAATTAACAATAAGACAGAGATAATACCAACTTCTACCAAATTTCACATTGTTTAGAAGATTTTTCACTTACTCAAAAAGATTAAAAATACCAATTAGTATAAATATTAGAAAGTAAACAACAAGAATTTATTTACTGGACCCATGAAACTACAGTATCAAGCTATATAATAAGAGAATTTGGGAAGCTGTCTTTATGCAGGATAAATACACCAAAATCTGTAGCTTTTGTCTATACTTCTAAAACTATAAAATGTATTAAAAACATATGCACCACAATGTTCATAGCAGCAATGTCCGCAATAGCCAAACTGTGGAAAGAGCCGAGATGCCCTTCAACAGACGAATGGATAAAGAAGATGTGGTCCATATATACAATGGAATATTACTCAGCCATCAGAAAGGATGAATACCCAACTTTCGCATCAACATGGGACGAGGAGATTATGCTAAGTGAAAGAAGTCAAGCAGAGAAAGTCAATTATCATATCGTTTCACTTATTTGTGGAACATAAGGAATAGCATGGAGAACATTAGGAGAAGGAAGGGAAAAATGAAGGGGGGTGGAATCAGAGGGAGAGATGAACCACGAGAGAGTATGGATTCTGAGCAACAAACTGGGGGTTTTAGGGGGGGGGGGGTGGGTTAGCCTGGTGATGGGTATTAAGGAGGGCACGTACTACATGGAGCACCGGGTGTTATATGAAAACAATGAATCATGGAACACTACATCAAAAACTAATGATGTAATGTATGGTGACTAACATAACATAATAAAATAAAATTAAAAAAACATAATTTGCTTATATCTTTTTTTGTAATTATATGACAAGAGATATCATAAACAAAAAGCCAAAAGATAGACTAGAGAAAAAGACTTGCAATGAATAAGAGAGATAAAGGGAATAGTGGGCATGGATCATTTGTGGCGCCCAAGCCCTTTTGCATATTTACCCTACATTTGATATTTACCACATTCTGAAGCCGCCTTCAGAAACCCTACTTTCCCAGCCCCATTGCAGATGGGCCACAACTGTGTCACCTGGTGCAGCTGCATGAGTCTTAAGACCCCAAACTAAACCACCTAAGAGAACAGGCTCTGAGAGTTTAAATGACTTTTCTGGAGATGGCTGCAGCAGAGGCCACAGCTGTCGTAGTGAATGTTCTCCTCAGGCCAGTTCTTTAATGCCTATATGCTGGTTGTTCCTGGGAACTCAGGCTCCAGCCTGTTTCTCAAGCCCTTGCACTGATGCTGGGAGCTTACTCAACATCCTTCAACAGATTGCTGACTGCCTAAACCAGCCAGTTTCCTTTGTTACCAGCTGAAGGCTCTAACCAATGCAAAGGGTTAATATCCCTGATACAGGAAAAAGTTTCTACAAATTGATTTTTTTTAAAAAAAGACAACTCAGGGATAAATGGGCAAAGAACATAAATAGGAAACTCGTATAAATAAATAGAACATAAAGAGATGCTTATCCTCATGAATAGCGAGGAAATTCAAATTTAAACAATGAGATAGACACCACCTTTTTACCCGTTATATTGGCAAAAATCACAAAGAATAATAGGATCCTGTGTTGATGAAATCACCATCATACATTGCTGTTAAATATTTCCATAACCGTGAAACAATCTGGCCATTGCTCTATAAGTTTCCTAGACTTAGACCCAAACATCTTTATTCAGGGGAATTTATTCTTCAGAAATAAAAGCTGTAGCATATAGGACATCTGTAGAAAGATGTTTGTTGCAAGATTTTCTTGTAATGTCACAAAGCAACTAGATTGTCCACCATTTATATATATCTTCTTTATCCCAGCTTGTCTATCCATTCATCCATCAATGGACATTTGGGTTGCTTCCATATCTTGGCTATTGTAAATAATGCTGTAATAAGTAAAGGAGTGCATACATCTTTTCAAATTAGTGTTTTAGTCTTCTCTGGGTAAATACCTAGTAATGGTATATTAAATCATATGGTATTTCTGTTTTTAATTTTTTGAGGAATCTCCATACTATTTTGCATAGTGGCTGTTCCCATTTACATTCCTACTAACAGTGCATGAGGGTAGAAGTGAGGAGCTTATTAACCTGCTTTCTATTTGTCTCTGCTTTGTTAGCTATGTTATAAAAATCAGATAATGCTTTTGTAATTTTTTTTTAATTTTTTAAAATCTAGAAAAGTGAAAAGGAAAGGGGAAGAAGCAAGGAAGCAAGAAAGGGTGGAAGGGGGGATAGAAGGACAGAAGGTGAAAGGAAGGATTCTAAACAGAAGACAGACCTCCACATCAACGTTACTTTGCACAGCCTTTCCTAACCCATGTGGACCAGGTAACTCCCCTATGTGTTTCTATAACACTCTGTACTCACCACTTCTTGTATCAAGTAGAACATTATATAAGAAGTACTTGCCCACTTTTCTATATTCCCTTGAATGCATGGAACATTAACCTTATGCACCCCCACATCCCCTGTACTAAGCACAGTTCCCATCACAAAATAAATGCTGAATTATTTTTAGGAGAGTGGGTAACATATTTAAAATACTAGAGGCAAACAATAAACAGCCAATAAATGTTCATCACCCTTTTTTCTCTAAGTGGACTTTCATATTTATAAAGACTGCTATTTTTATAAGATACAATATTTTTATTGCTCAAGATAACTTTTGTTTATCCTTCAAATTTTCTGAATGAAAATAACATAATTATTTATTTAAAACAAAATGCTATGAAGCTAATCAAAGCATCTGAATCAAATTATATTCAAATGGACAAAAACTTATTTATTCTATTTTCCAGGTGATTAGAAAGAATGCAATGAGTAGAACAGAATTTGGCTTCTTATAGGCACTCAATGAGTGTTTAATCTAAATCTAAAACCACAGCAGATTGCACGTGTAGTTTAGCTTGAGCAACGCACACAATGGACACACTCTGGGGGTCTCCTGGTTAGGGTTGGCAATGTTAATGCAGCATAAATAGTACTCAAACACTAAAGGGATGTCAGAGAAGTTGAGGACTTTTAAAAACCAAAAGAATTTCTATGACTTTTGAATGTAATTAAAACAATAAAATTCTCCAAGTATGGATTTTAAAGTTCTGTAGAAAATTCTATAGAGTAAATTGCAGAGAGGAGGCAAATCTAACAGTTCCCTTACCAGAGGAACTTTATCTCCTGCACTGAAATGAGCTGCTGGTGAACAAAAGAAATTAAAACAAATCTGCTTTTGAAAGAACATAAGCCTAACAATTATTAATAACATAAAATAACAATAATAGTAATAATAATATGAACTATAATTTAAAGACACCAAGATTTTAAGAAGATACCAAGTGCTTTGCAAGCCTTCAAACCAATGTTATCCTAGTACAAGCTGCCTTTGAAACTCATGCCTTATGAGTGAGGAATGAATGCAGGGATTCAGTTCCACAGGAAATAGCAGGTAGGTGAGTGGATGGATGTGACTACACTCCTCCTAACTTCTGTGTCATCTGTGAAGAAACAGAAGAGGAAAGTCCAGTTCCAGGTGGAAGATGTAGGGTAGGTAAAAGGCAGCCCATTATTTAAAGCTGAACAGCCTGATATTTATCACACCTAATTCTACCTGAGCAGGGTATTAACATCGTTCATAGCCAGATCATGCAAAATTTCTTTGTCAATAGTACATTAAAACCAGACATTTCTTTTGCAAAACTCCAATATGGCACTACCTTTAGTTATCTAATATACACTGAGTTTTGTCACAGCTCGTTCACCATCCTGATCAAACACAAGGCTTAACTAATGTATAATGAAATGATTAAGATGAAGGGAGCAAATGAATGCTGTTGACTTCCTTCATCCCAAAATTGGACCCACGAACTTAATGCTTTTCCCCATCAAACTGTACCATGTTGAAAGTCAAAGTGAGATGCTATCTCACTTTGTGAGTACCCACGTGGCTTCTAAGTGCTTTGATAAGGCTTTATTGATGCCGTTTATTTTCCTTAGAATGAAGCCATTATTTTAGCAATGCAGAAAGCCCCATTTCATTCCTGTATCCTACACACACAAATGGAAATAAAACTTGGCTCTTCTTCTTCCAGAATTTGCGAACATGACATTGTCAAACCAGAGGAGGCAGCTACCCTCCTTTAGGAGTTGCAACTCTTCTGTGCTAAGGCAGGTCATGTGACATCTCTCACTTATTTATGTTTTTCCCTAATGAAAGGATGCCTCTTTCTGCTGCAATAGATAGTTTAGATTTTTTAATATTGTTAGTGTTGAGAGATAAACACTTTGGTACATATTGGAGAGTAATAAATTGTGTTGAACATTGATAAACTAACGCAATTACCAGCAAGGTCAGAGAGTCAGCTAATTTAGAAATATCAGTCCTAGGATTTTGAGTTGTCCCCTGGAGAGCTGCAGCACTTTATTACAGCAGGAGGGTGAGGAGAAAATGGTACATTAGGATTGATCTTTTGATCTAATTGTGGAACTCTGCCATTCCTCGTTTGATCAAAAATGCTTACCAAGCAAGAGAAAACATAGCACAACTAATTGAGGACTATCCCTTATACACCAGACTAAGTAACAGAATTCTGGGAAATAAGGGACAAATCCTGCCATATTATTGGCGTGAGCTTATTGTCACTGATGTGCATATTTGCGTCTCTTTTTTACAATGTCTTTTAAAGCATAATCCCTAATCAAATTCGACAGTTTCAACCAGTTTAAGGAAAAAAAATTCATTTTCACATTCGTCACCTGCACTGGTAAAATTATAACAAAATTTGAATGAATGAAATGTTTGGTGCCCCTCTTTCAATAGGGACTTAAAATCAGCTGTAGAGGTATTTAGTTTTCAAAAGATTTTCATTCCCAGGAAAAGTTTGATTAGCCTTATCTATTCATCAATATTTCTTGTTTTGCCTATCAATAACACAAAGAATGTAACACTGCCTAACATATCTGAGGATAATTTATTCTAGAATATCTAAATTCATTCTAGAACTGTAAGTCTAATTTCCTGTTTTCATTAATATTGTTACTCTTAACATGATTTGGTTTAGCTCACCCAGGATCTATCAGGTCCTGGGCCTTTAGGAATAGGGCAATTTGACTTATTGTGTTAAAGTCAAACGGAACGTCCTGATTTGAGGGCCTAAATAGAGTTCAATTGAAATAAGATTCCTGTTTCGCTGCCAGGCACATCATAGGCACCATCAAATTGTATTATTTGGGAAAGCTATTTCAAATATAGTCCTTCTTAAAATGTAATCCCATTTGACAGATGAGTTTCTCACGAAGCACTAAGACTGAAAAATGATTAAAGGGTTTACATGCAGCACCTTAGAAAGGCATGGAATCGACAGCATTTTGGAAGCTCATATTCTCAAACAGGGCAATAACCAAAGTATCTTAAACGCTACCCTGGTATTTGCACGCAAGCATGTAAATGAGTTTCAGCTAGTGAATTCTAATAATATAATAAGGTTGAATTATATCTGAAAACTTTCCCTTTGGGTATTATATTTCCCAAACAGAAACCCTTTAATATGTGACTTTTTGTTCAAATGGTTATCAGACAACCAGGAAATACAAGTAAAAGTAGTAACATTGTTTACTGCAATTCCAATTTCAAATGGAATCAAGTTTTCCAAAGGGTAAGGTAATTCACAGAAGGAAAAAGTTCTTAAGAAGCTGATCAGCAGGGAAGGGCATCACTGTTAAGTGCTCATGGATGATACTTCCTGTTCTTTGCCAAGGTTCATCTCAGTGCCTGCAATTTTCAAGACTCTCAGACATACCTTGCAAAATCCAGACCCTTTCCAGCTTCGTTAAGTTTTCCTTCTATACCCTCAGTCGCTCTGAATTTAACTCTATTATTGAGTACTTAAAGCCCACTGAAGGATGTTAATATTTTAAAAACGGTCTTGAGAATACAGCTAGAATGTTTACAATTCTATTCTGTGGCAGCAGATTGTACTAATGTACGTAGCAAATAACCAATGTCAAATTGATGCAGGTGGCCCAGCTGTCTGCCCTTTGTCTGTAGGCTTAATTCCCAGAAAGGGACTGGGGTAATCCCTTTGTGATACAATCAGCTCTAGGGGTTTAGCAACTTATATTACATTATTGAAAGGATGAGGAGCTGATGATGGGCTGATAATATGAAGATTGCATTAGGCAGAATATTAGCCCAAACACCACTGGGCTGCTGAGCCACCTCCTTGCTGGGACATAATACACAGTGTTTGTTTTTGTTCTTGTTTTTCAAAACTAAGTTGAAACTCTCTTTGGACAAGTCTTATGAAGCTTAGCTGGGAAGGGAGCTCATATTTAGACTCTGTAAAGATGAATTATCTTCCAAAAAGAAGACAATTTGCACAGTAAATGGATAACAGAGAAAAAATTTGGAGTAGAGAGTACATTTACATAGTGTATTACATATTACATATATTACATGTATCATACATACACATATATATTCTATACACATAATATAATAATACAATATTGTTTTGTAAAGTAGCCACACAAATCAATGGATTTGCCATAAATTATATCATGATTTAAAATACTCATACACTGTAAAAGAATTTCCACCAAGTTACAGTTTTATTTGTCCACTGTACCTAAATAAAGCTAGAATAAAATAAAATAAAATAAAATACTGGCTGCCTTTAATTTCATAAATTTGAAACAAATTTCACTTCTTTTGAAATCGGCATCCTGAGATAATGTGTCTTTCCTCTAACAACCCTCTCATCAGCAAAGGCATGTATGCCTTGATTTTCCAAAGGAAGCTATGGCATGTTCTTTGAGTTAGTTTAGCAGTGCTGTGTGTGCCCTTTGATCTTCCAAAGAGTGGGCACTTCAGAATTTCCGGAGGCAATCTCTTTCCAAACAGGCCAATACTACTTTTCTGCAAAACAGAATTCCCTGAAATAAATTAGTTGGCTTTAAAATTCATTTAGGATGTATTTTTCATTAAAAAAATTACTTTAAATTGGTTTTTGAAAAACTTGATGAGTTTATAATATGATGATTATCAACGTATTCATCCATTCGGAAATACCTCCAGGTGAACTGCTCACAATGAAAATAACCCAGAGACAGCACCAGTCACTTCTGGGAGTGAGGTAATATTTACTTTGGGAATTTGTTCTAGAGAAAGTAAGGAGAGAAAAGAAGTGAACTGGACCTCTGGCCCCAGAATCTCTGCCTAATGGCCCATTCAGCACTGCTTATGGGTAGAAATCCAAAGTGGGTTTATTTTGCTGTCCCAAGTCTTTGCATTTGTTATTTTTTTCTTCCTTGAAGATGAGGCATTGTCGTTTTGTGGCAAAATCATAGTTAATTCAGAAGGTAGTCATTGTGTTTTCTACCTTCTTCTCTATAAGAATTAACCAGAAGGGGTGGCGCCTGGGTGGCTCAGTCGGTTAAGCGTCTGCCTTCAGCTCAGGTCATGATCCCAGGGTCTCGGGATGCAGCCCTGCTTTGGGCTCCTTGCTCAGCATGGAGTCTGCTTCTCCCTCCTTGTGCCCCTCCCCCCTGCTCATGTTCTCTCTCACTGTCTCACTCTCTTTCTCTCTCTCAGATAAATAAATTAAATCTTAAAAAAAAAAAAGAAAAAGAACCAGAAGTTTGGGTAAAAAAAAAAAAAAAATCCAAAATGTCTTCCAGGCCATCTTAAAGGGAAATGTCATAAACTTCTCAAAAGTCAAAAAGACTTCCAGCTTCAGCCTAGGAGGTAAAAAGGGGAGGAGTTTCCTCCCATTCTAACAACAAGAGAAGCCATATAATCTACAAAATCATAACTTTCCTTAACTCCATCAGAGAGCAGAAGTTGCAGAGTAAACAGTCTAAAATAAAATCTAAAGAAAGATAGGTGTCTCCAAGGAGAGATGGGACCGTAGTCCTGGCTCACTTGCAGCAGACTGTGGGAAGAAGATCGGCTGCATGCGAGCAGGAGAAAAAGAGGAGGGAATGGGGCAGAATAAATGTTTGAAGAGATAATAGCTGAGAATTTTCAAAAAATAATTAAACACATGAAATTACAGATCATAGAATCTCCCAGAAACAAGAATACTTACAAAAACAAATAAACCAACAAACAAAAAAACTCCCATAAGTATGTCCTATTAAAACTGCTGAAAAGAGAAAGAGAAAATCTTGAAATCAGTCAGAGAAAGAAGACAAGTTATATACCAAAGAACACAGGAAGGAATTCCACCACACTTCTCATGGGAAATTATGCAATCCAAAAGAAAATAGAGTGATGTCTTTAAAAAGCTAAAAGAAAATAATGCAAATACCTTATTTCATTATGAAAACTGGCAAAGTTTTTCAAGTTATTTATAATATATGGCTTTTCAGACAACATCATTTCTGGGACTGGTTTGTATTACATCTTTATTTTTTTAAGATTTTATTTATTTATTTGACAGAGAGAGAGAGAGAGAGTGATCACAAGTAGGCAGATAGGCAGGCAGAGGGAGAGGGAGAAGCAGGCTCCCTGCTGAGCACAGAGCCCAATGTGGGGCTCGATCCCAGGACCCTGGGATCATGACCTGAGCCAAAGGCAGATGCTTAACCATCTGAGCCACCCAGGCGTCCCTGTATTACATCTTTGTACCCAAGAATTAATAGATTGAAATCTTCCACATTAAAAAAAATTATGTGAAGAGTACATTATGATCCTTGGACTAATTTAAAACAATGCAGACCACTTAGATCATTGTTTGATGCCTCAAATCAGACAGCAGAACTGGCTGGGTTTCTCATCACTCCACTCACAGCTATAGGGGTCAGTGCTACTGAATACAAGTTATCAGTGCATCGGTCTTAGTGATTAACAGTCCAGATTTGGGAGTCAAAAAGACGTGGGTTTAAACTCTGGCCCCTCCACTTTATAGCTCTGTGAGTTTGAGCAGAACGTTAAATTCTGACTCTTCAAAGGAGGATTAACAAAACCCACCCTACCTGGTGGTTTTAAGGATTAAATGAGGTGTATGTAAAGTGCTGAATGACAATAAGCTCTCAATAAATGGTAGTTCTTACAACTAATATGCTGTTATTTTAAGACATGACCACCAATTAATGTAGACTTGATTCAGGATACCAAAAACATTTAAAGTGTATTTTAGATGCTGATTTTCCAGTAGCCACGCTTTGTTAATTTTCCCCACAGGAGTTAGTCTTTGGTAGGAATTGTGGTGCAAAGCTAGAGTGATTTTTATTGCACTGTAATGGAAATCAGGGAGGCTGCGTGAGTTTCATAAGGTCTCAAGTACAAGTGGCTTGGACCAATTGCTACCATATGGATCATTTGTCACTGATATTCAAAATAATATTCAATGTTTGCTAAGTGTTTTGAATCCTTTCATACAAAACCATACAGATCTCAAGTGTTATGATTTAATAAAACAATCCCAAAGATAATGATAAATTTCATCAAAAAAGCCAATATTTATAGTTTGTATTTATAATTCTATTGTTAAATTGTTTTGTTGCCATGTGCAGGCAATATTAATGTAATTCTAATATTATACTATAATACTTACTTCTAAATTAATAAATTATAGGGATCTGTAGAATGTATAGGGAAAATACAAATATTTTAGAGTCCCTTGGATTTTTTCCGTGAGTGTAAAATATCAGTATGATATTATGTATGTTTGTATTTTGTCCCTGATTATACTTTCATAAGTATAATTTACAGTAATCAAGTTTCTTCAGTATCTTGAAAATGCCATATAAATAACTACAATATTATTTTCTGTTTTTCTCTGCTTTATAGTCATTCAACAAACATCCAAGAACATTGACCATCCACTCTGTGCAAGACGTTGTGCTCAGTGCCAAATAAAACTAGCAGCACATTATTTTTTTTCTAGCAGCACATTACTAAAATGGTCTACATAGAGGCTACTTTTTGAACTGCACTAAGAGAATCAAGACCAAATGTTATCACATTAAGTAAGAACTTCATTTAAGAGAGAGTTAAAAAGAAAATTCATTTCCAAGCTAATTTTTTTGCTCTTATTTACTTCTTTAATGAAGCAGATGCTCTCCTTGAGCGAAATGGTGATTTGCAACAAATGATAACTCAAATGACTAAATAATAAAGGAGATGGGCTATGTCATGCATTATCTTACACTCAAGTGCTGATATAAAATGATTTGCTAGAGGTCATGTTTTACAGATTCTAAGAGCTTGAGAATAATATGTTCTATGATTTCACTGTGATACTACATTTCTGACTACTAAACTGAATGGTGGGGTGCCTCTGAGATGGCTCAGTTGGTTAAGCATCTGCCTTCAGCTCAGGTAGAGGTCTTAGGGTTCTGGGATTGAGACCTGCATTGGGCTACCTGCTCAGCAGGGAGTCTGTTTCTCCCTCTCCCCTCTTCCCCCACCCCACCCCAATTCGGGCTCACACGCACTCTCTCTCAAATAAATTAAATAAATAAATAATAAATAAATAAATAAATAAAACCTGAATGGTGTCATGCACTCTCTCTTAAATAAATAAATAAATAAATAAATAAATAAATAAATAAATAAATAAAACCTGAATGGTGTCCATAATACAAACGAATGTGAAAACTCATTTACTGAAATTACAAAGTCATTTTTTAAAAGAAAAAAAAATGCATGTATACTTCATTAGGTCACAGTCTATCTGCTTTTCACGAGAATGTAATTACAAATCATTGACTTTAGTTATCATTGGGCCCAAACCCTTTATTTTGTAGATAAAGTTGTTGAACAATAGAGAGGCTGTGACCCTTATGGCACTATGGTCAGACAGACATTTACGGAGACCCACAGAATCAAAATCTTCAGGGTCAGGGCCTCAGCATCTGCATTTGTACAGCTTTACTGTTGATCATGATCATCAAAGAGAGATGAAAACTATGAGTCTGACAGGAAATGCTGTACCCACATGAGTTTGCATTCAGACAGACTTGAGTTCCATACCCATCCATCACTTACTGTTGCATGACCTTGGCAAGTTTTTTGTCTCTCAAAATCTTTCCATACAAAATACACACAGACCTCAAGGGTTATGATTTAATAAAACAATCCCAAAGATAATGACAAATTTCATCAAAAAAGTCATGGGGTATTTTTTCATATATAAAATGAGAACAATACCTACTGTATGGTATTTATGTAGGGATTAAAAGAGACAGGTATGTCAAATGTATTGCACAGTGCTTGGTATGTGACAAATGTTTATAAATGATAGCTTTTGACTGCTTAAACATTTTGCACCTTTGCTGAGCTGTTATTTCTTCTACTCCTCTTAATCATGAGAGTGTCTCCTCTCCTGGTATCCAGTACAGCATTTTTTCCTGATTATCCTGTCTAACCTCTCCTCATTCACCTCTACTGGCTTCTCTTCCTCTATCCCCCATAAAATGTGAGCATTCTCCAGGATTCAGTCCTCCATTTCTGGAATTTTTCTAGTTCTCTATTTTCCCCATGATGTCAAGTAACATCTATTTGAAAAACACCCTTAAATGCCTATCTTTAGCTCTGCCATATCTTGAGTTCCAGAAGAGCCTTCCAAACTGTAATGGATGTCCTGTAGACACATCAGATTCATCCTTTAACCACACACACAAACACACACACACACACGTGTACACACACACCCCTCCTCAATTCTGTGCCTCATACTGTTTCTGATCTTTTATCATCATCTTGTCTCTATATAAAATTTTGATATATTGTCTATTATGAATTATAGCTTTGATTCATTGATTTTGATTTTTTTAAATATTTTATGAAAATATTGGGAAGGTGTCCCCTTAAATTTTGAGCCCAAGGCAACTGCCTGTACATGCTTCATCCTAGTCCTAGCCATGGGCCATGGTTCTGGTTGCATAACACCTCTTTCTCTGAGCATTCTCTGAGCCTGATTCTCCATCTTCATAGCAAATCCATGAGCTCTCAATAGCTTTTCAATAAATGTTTGTTCTATTTAAGTCAGCCAGAGTCCCTCTCTATATTTTGAATCAATGAAGAATGAATAAATGGGAAAAGGAGGAAGAATACTCAAAATTATACTACTGAGAAATCATCCATGGCCTGAAAATCTTGTTCTGACACTGAGAGACAGACTTTTTTGTGTTTATCAGGAAGTTCCTAAGTTTGATCTTTTTCATAATATTCCCACATATAAGTACTCAAATTTTGTTAAACTCATGAATTATGTATCAGGCTTACCATTAACAGAGAAAAACCTCAACCTATATGCCATGTTAAAAATACAATATGGAAATGCATCTGAATTCAAAAACAGCAACAAAATAATACTGTGGTTTTCCCTGAGAAATTTTCACGTTAAAAAGAAACTGATGTTCAATTCTGGAAACACATGTTGGAAATCAGTTTCTTCATTCTGAGAAGATTTCTAGCTGAATGATATGTCTCTTTAAAGGAATATGAAACTCTGGTATAATGTGATGTGATAATCAAAATATGTAATTATGTAGCAGATTCTTTATGTCTGAAGCGAAGGATTTAATATGCAATATAATTCCTTATTTAACAATTTTTAACATAGCCTAGTCTAAGCAGTCTTTATTATTTTATCATCATTATCATTATTATACACTTATATCAGAATTGAAGTTTGGTGGGTCAATGATGGTAGTTCAGAAAATAGGTGTCCCAATCTGTATTTGTGCCAGATTTAGTGCGTGACCAAAAGCAGAGGGGAAAAGGAGTGAGGGAAACACCCAGACATAATGCTCTTAAAAGGCATTATCCTTGTTCATACGAGCAAAAATATGAAAAGCAGCAGATAATTTGAGTCATTTTATCCCTAAGAATCAAAACCAGAAACTTCTGAAAGAACTTAGTATCCTGCTTACATTTGTTTTTGTCTTGTCTTTTTTACTTTGCAATACTTTTATCACCACCTAGGGGCAAGCCAAACAATCAAGAAGCTCCTTTTCCACCACTAAGTCATTCCTAAATTATATGCTATCTGAATCAAAAAGACATTTATGATTTCAAATGATTGCTTGGCTTTTTTCTTCCAATAAAAGTCAATCTTTTATTATGTATTTCTTCTTTGTCTAAAATATGATTTTAAAATATAAACTGATTTTTGTAATACATGAATACTATATTTTAGTTTTATTGTTGTGTCTCTTCTTATATGTCAACTTGTCAAAAACTTTTCCATTTATGGGCACCTGGGTGGCTCAGTCATTAAGCATCTGCCTTCAGCTCAGGTCATGATCCCAGGGTCCTGGGATCAAGTCCTACATCAGGCTCCCTGCTCGGCAGGAAGCCTGCTTCTCCCTCTCCCACTCCCCCTGCTTGAGTTCCTGCTCTCGCTATCTCTCTCTCTGTCAAATAAATAAATAAAATCTTTAAAAACAAAACAAAACAAAAAAAACTTTTCCATTTATTTAGAGAAAATTTCAACTTAAAAGAATAAGTCTACTTTTATAACTGTTCAGCCCTTAGTCCTTTAAATTAATTCCTATGGAAGACATTTGCAAAGTGTAAAATGCAGTAACTTTGGATTATACATAATATTAAATCATACAAAAAAATCTCTTTTGCTAAAATTACTTAAAAGGAATCTAATTTAAAAAAATAAAAATAAAAGTAATCTAATTTCATGGAACAACATGGAGTGGTATAACATTCATATTACAGAAGAGAGAAAAAGGGGCAGAAAACTTATTTGAAGAAATAATGGCCTAAAACTTCCCTAACCTAGGGAAGGAAACAGGCATCCAGGGCCAGGAAGCCCAGAGAGTTCTAAATACAATAAACCCAAAGAGTTCCACACCAAGACACATTATAATTAAAATGTCAAAAGTTAAAGAGAGAGCAGCAAGAGATAAACAAATTATTACATACAAGGGAAACTCCACAAGGTTACCAGCAAATTTCTCAGCAGAAACTTTGTAGGACAGAAGGGAATGGCAGGACAAATTCAAAGTGCTGAAAGCAAAAAAAACCTTCCAACCAAGAATACTCGACCTGGTGAGGGTATCATTCAGAACTGAAGGAGAGATACAGTTTTCCAGACAAGCAAAAGCTAAAAGAGCTCATCACTATTTAACCAGTCTCACAAGAAATGTTAAACGGTCTTCAAGCTGAAAAGAAATGACACTAATTAATATATATGAAAGTAAAAAATCTCACTCTAAAAGGTATATCTATAGTGAAGGTGGTACATTAATCACTTATGAAGCTACTATGAAGGATAAAAGACAAAAGTAGTAAAATTAACTAAAATTATAATCATTAGTTAAGAAATACATAAAATAAGATGTAAAATGTGACATCAAAAACAAAACATGATGGAAAAGTAAAAATGTAGAATTTGGGAATGTGTTCAAATTTAAGTTGCTATCAACTTAAAAGAGACTGTCATATACATAGGATGATATATATGTGAGCCACACGGTAAACACAAAGCAAAAATGTATAGTAAATACACAAAAGAAAATGAGAAAGAAAGCTAAACATAACCACTAAAGAAATTCATCAAACCACAAGAGAAGGGAGAAAGAAAAGAAAGGAACAGAGAATAACTACAAAACAGCCAGAAAACAATTAAGAAAATAGCAATAAGTACTCACCTATCAATAATTACTTTAAATGTAAATAGACTAAATTTACCAATCAAAAGACATAGAGTGCCTTAATAGATTAAAAAAAAAGGAATAAGACACATCTATATACTGACTCACTTCAGAAGTAAGGACACATACAAGCTGAAAGTGAAGGAATAGAAAAAGATATTCCAAGCAAATGGAAATGGAAAAAAAGCTGGTATAGCTGTACTCATATCAGACAAAATCAACTTTAAAACCAAGACTGTAATAAAAAACAGAGGAGTATTACATAATGATAAAGGGGTCGATCCAGCAAGAAGATATAATATTTATAAATATATATGTACCCAACAGTAGGAGCACCAACATTAGGAGACCTAAAGGGAGAAAATGACAGCAGTTCAGGAGTTTAACGCTCTGCTTACATCAATGGACAGATCATCCGACAGAAAATCAATAAAGAAACATCAGCCTTAAATGACATTAGGTCTTTTTTTTATTAAGATGGACTTTTATTTTAAAAAATGGACTTCTATTATTTTTATTAAGATGGGTTTAATAGATATAAACAAAACACTCTATCCAAAAACAGCAGAATACACATTCTTCTTAAATGCACATGGAACATTCTCCAGGATAGACTGCACATTAAGCTACAAAAAAGTCTCAATAAATTTAAGAAAATTAAAAGCATTCAAGCGTCTTTTCTGACCACAATGGTATGAAACTAGAAATAAATTACAAGAAGAAAACTGGACAAGCTACAAATACATGAAAATTAAACAACATGTTACTGAACTACTATTGGGTCACTGAAGCAATCAAAGGAGAAATCAAAAACACCTAAAGACAAATGAAAACAGAAATATGACATAGCACATCTGTGGTATGCTGCAAAAACAGTTTTAAGGAAAAAGATTAAATGCAATACAGGTTTACCTCAAGAAACAACACAAATCTCAAATAAACAATTTAACTTTACATCTAAAGGGACTAGAAAAAGAAGAACAAAGGAAGCCCAAAGTTAGTAGGGAGAAGGAAATAAAAAATATAAGAATGGAAACAAATGAAATAGAGACTAAAAAGACAATAGAAAAGATCAATGAAACTAAGAGCTGGTTCTATGAAAAGATAAACAAAATCAACAAACTTTTAGCTATACCAAGAAAAAAAGAGAGTTCAAACAAATAAAATCAGTAAGGAAAGAGAACACACTACTGGTACCACAGATATACAAAGAATCATAAGAAACTACTATGAACAAACAATTATTTATACCAAGATATTTGGACAACCTAGAAGAAATGGATAAATTCCTAGAAACATACAATATTCTAAGACCAAATCATGAAGTAATAGAGAATCTGAATAGACAGATTACTAATAAGGAGATTGAATCTGTAATCAAAAACCTCACAACAAACAAAAATCCACAACCAGACAGCTTCACTGGTGAATTCTACCAAACATTTAAAGAAGATTTAATAGCAATCCTTCTCAAACTCTTCCAAAAAATTGAAGAGGAGGAAATGCTTCCAAACTCATTCTATGAGGCCAACATTACTCTGATACCAAAATCAGACAAGGAAACTACCAAAAAAGAAGAAGGAAGAGGAGGAGGAGGAGAAGAAGAAGCAGAAATAAAGAAAATTACAGGCCAATATCCCTGATGAACATAGATGCAAAAATCCTCAACAAAATATTAGCAAACTCAATTCAACAATATTTTAAAAAGATCACACACCATGATCAAGTAGGATTTTTCCAGGGATGCAAGGATGGTAGAGCATCTGCAAATCAACCAACATGATATGCTACATTAACAAAATGAAAGATAAAAATCATATAGTCATCTCATTAGGTACAAAAAAGGTATTCAACATCCATTTATGATAAAAATTCTCAACAAAGGGGGTATAGAGGAAACATTCCTCAACATAATAAAGGCCATTTGTGACAAACTCACAGGTAACATAATCAACAGTGAAAAGCTGAAAGCTTTCCCTCTAAGATCAGGAAAAAGACAAGGATGCCCACTTGCCCCACTTTTATTCAACATGGTATTGGAAGTCTTAGCCACAGCAATTAGACAAGAAAAAGAAATAAAAAGCATCCTAATTGGTAAGGAAGATGTCAAACTGTCACTATCTGCAGATGACATGATACCATAGAAAACCCTAAAGACTCCATCAAAAAACTGTTAGAACTAATAAATGAATTCAATAAAGTTGCAGGATACAAAAATGATAAAAGCCTGTTGTGTTTCAATACACTAGTAAAATATCAGAAAGAGAAGTCAAGAAAACAATCCTATTTACAATTACATTAAAAAGAATAAAATATGTAGGAATACGATTAACCAAGAAGGTGAAAGACCTGTAGCCTGAAAACTATAAGACACAGATGAAAGAAATTGAAGACACAAATAAATGGAAAGATATTCTGTGCTCATATATTAGAAGAATTAATATTGCTAAAATGTCCACACTACCCAAAGCAATCCATAGAAATAATGCAATACCCATCAAAATTCCAATGGCATTTTTCACAGAACTAGAATAAATAGTTGTAAGATTTGTATAGAACCACAAAATACCCCAGATAGCCAAAACAATCTTGAGAAAGAACAAAGTCAGAGTGTCACTATATTACACTATACTATAAAGCTATAGTAATCAAATAGTATGATATTGGCATAAAAACAGACACATAGATCAGTGAAACAGAATAGAGAGCCCAGAAGTAAACCCACATATATATATGGTCAATTGATTTACAAAGTAGAAGGCAAGAATATACAATGGGGAATGACAGACTCTTCAATAAACTGTTGGGAAAATTGGACAGCTACATGAAAGAGAATGAAACTGGACCACTTTCTTACACCATATACAAAAATTAACTCAAAATAGATTAAACATTTGGATGTAAGGCCTGAAGCCATTAAACTCCTAGAAGAAAATATAAACAGTAAGCTCCTTGACATTAGACACAGCAACAGGTTTTTGTGGGGGTTTTTGTTTATTTGGATCTGACTCCAAAGGCAAGGGAAACAAAAGCAAAAATAAACAAATGGGAGACTACATCAACTCAAAATCTTCTGAACAGCAAAGGAAACAAACCATCAACAGAACAAAAAGGCAACCTACTGAATGGGAGAAGGTATTTGCAAATCATATATCCAATATAGGATTGATACTCAAAATATATAAAGAACTTATGCAACTCAATAACAACCACAACAGAAACAAATAATCTAATTCAAAACTGGACAGAGGATCTGAATAAACATCTTTCCAAAGAAAATATACAGATGGCCAACAGATATGTGAAAAGACATTCCACATCACTAGTCATCAGGGAAATGCAAATCAAAACCACAATGAGGAAACGCCTTATACCTTTCAGAATGGCTATTCTCAAAACACAAGAAATAACAAATGAACCCTTGTGCACTGTTGGTGGGAATGTAAATTGGTGCAGCCACTATAGAAAACAGTGCGAAGTTTCCTCAAAATATTAGAACTACCATATGATCTAGCAATTCCACTACTGGGTATCTTTCTGAAAACACTAATTTGAAAAAATATATGTACCCCCTATGTTCATTGCATTATTTACAATAGCAAATATATGAAAGCAACCTAAGTGTCCATTAATGAATGAATGGATGAAGAAGATATGGTACACACACACACACACACATACACACACAATGGAATACTACCTCAGCCATAAGAAAGAATGAAATCTTGCCGTTTGTAATGACATGGATGGACCTTGAGGGTATCATGCTAACTAAAATAAGTCAAACAGAAAAAGACAAATACTGCATGCTTTCACTTATATGTGGAATCTAAAAAACAAAACAAGCAAACAAAATAAAACCCAGACTCACAGATACAAAAAAATAGACTAGTGGTTGCCAGAGGGAAAGGGGTTGGGCAGGATGTGAAATGGGTGAAGGGGATCAAGAAGTACAAACTTCCAGTTATCTAATTAAATAAGTCATGGGGGAAACAGTCAAAAAACCAAGAGACAACCTACAGAATGGGAGAAGGTATTTGCAAATGTCTTATCACATGAAGGGCTAGTATCCAAAATCTATAAAGAACTTAAAGGGGCACCTGGGTGGCTCAGTCAGTTAAGCATCTACCCTTGGCTCAGGTCATGATCCCAGAGTCCCAGGATTAAGCCCCGCATTGGGCTCCCTTCTCAGTAGGGAGTCTGCTTCTCCCTCTACCCCTGCTCATGCTCTCTCTCACTCTCTCTCTCTTAAATAAATAATCTTTAGGAAAAAAAAAGAATTTATCAAACTCAACACCCAAAGAACAAAAAATCCAGTCAAGAAATGGGCAGAAGACATGAACAAACATTTCTCCAAAGAAAACATGCAAATAGCCAACAGACACATGAAAATATGCTCAACATCACTTGGCATCAGGGAAATACAAATCAAAACCACAATAAGATACCACCTCACACCAGTCAGAATGGCTAAAATTAACAAATCAGGGAACAATAAATATTGGCAAAGATGCTGAACGCTTTTATACTGCTGGTGGGAATGCAAGCTGGTACAGCCACTCTGGAGGTTCCTCAAAAAGTTAAAAATAGAGCTACCGTGTGACCCAGCAATTGCAGTTCTAGGTCTTTACCCAAAGGATACAAACATAGTGATCCGAAGCTGTACCTGCACCTCAATGTTTATAGCAGCAATGTCCACAATAGCCAAACTATGGAAAGATCCCAGATGTCCATCGACAGAATGGATAAAGAAGATGTGGTATATATATACAAAGGAATATTACTCAGCCATCAAAAAAAAAATGAGCACTGGGTGTTATACACAAACAGTGAATCATGGAACACTACATCAAAAACTAATGATGTAATGTATGGTGATTAACATAACATAATAATAAAAAAATGAAATCTTACCATTTGCAATGATGTGGATGGAACTAGGGGTATTATGCTAAGCAAAATAAGTCAATCAGAGAAAGACAATTATATGATTTCACTCCTATGTGGAATTTAAGAAACAAAATAGAGGATCATAGGCGAAGGGAGGGACAAATAAAATAAGACAAAATCAGAGAGGGACACAAACCATAAGTGATTCTTAAGTATAGGACACAAACCATAAGTGATTCTTAAGTACAGTTGAGGATTGCTGGAGGGGAGATGGGTGGGGGTATGGGGTAACTGGGTGATAAGCGTTAAAGAAGGCACATGATGTAATGAGCACTGGGTGTTATATACAACTGATGAATCCCTGAACTCTACCTCTGAAACTAATAACACACTATAGGTTAATTAATTGAGTTTAAATTAAAAGATAAATAAGTCATGGAGATGTAATATACAGCATAGGGAATATAGTCAATAATATGGTATTAATGTTTTATGGTAGCCAGACTTATTGTGGTGATTATTTTGCAATATGCTATATGAACATCAAATCACTGTTATACACCTGAAACTAATATAATATTGTATGTCAATTATACCTCAGGTAAAAAAAAAAGACTTTCCCTACCAATTCATTAAGTGAAGAATGCCTTTGAGTTTTCTAAAGAGGAATACTGTGTCCTTTTTTGCTTATTGAAGTGGAGCCACACTACTTCAATCACTATGTCACAGAAGAACCAGGCTTCTTTAAAGATTTCATAATTGCTGAATTACCAACTCTTTTTGGTTTTGAATGACATCCTCTTAATTTTGAAGCATTCAACCCTAAACCTCAGTTTGAAATAGTGTTTGAATATACTGTGTTGCAAACTTCACACAGAAATCTCTGTGTGAAATTCCTCCAAAACATGAAATCCCTGTGATTCTCTCAATGAGATTGTGTCTTATTCCTCAGGGGCAGATCTGATCAATTCTGCTGACACCAGAAAGTTTTCGATTGTCCTAAACAGAAAAAGTGTAACATCTTCATTCTTTTCCAGCCTAGAACCAAGGAAAACCTATATATAACCATATGGCTAAATTCTAGAGTAAGAAAAATCTCAAGTAAATATTTAAAATAAACACCTAAAATACTTCTTCCTATCCCTTAAGCAAAGCTGTGTCCTGCTCATAGTAGCCTAATAAAATGGCCAGAGTTTAATTCTACTTCTTCAAATCATTCAGAAGAAAATAATGAACATGTTCTTTTGAATGTTTTAGTGGAAATATCAGCAGCAGCTATTTATTAAAATCCAAATTTTAATTTCAGTAATATTTAGGGTCCTTATTACCAGTTTAGAATTCATAATTCAAGATAACTTGAATTACATTGAAATTACTTGTACTGCCTCTGAGGAAAAAAAAACAATTTAATTAAGAATATTAATGTAAACAAGATAAAAGGACATAAGAGAGGATTCAATGAAAAGATTTAGAGGAAATATATTCTCCGATAACTTTAGAATCTCCATTTTAAACATTTTCTATGCTCACTTTACTTATTCACTAAAGTAAATAAATTTCTGCAGCTTAATCCATACTAATGCATGTTTTTGAAAACAATAAAAAGGCATTTATTTTTTTTAATTAAAGAAAAAGAAAAAAAGAGAAGTGTTCTAATTCAGATGATACCAAAAATAAAATTATTGCTGGGCGCCTGGGTGGCTCAGTTGGTTAAGCAACTGCCTTCGGCTCAGGTCATGATTATGGAGTCCCAGGATCGAGTCCCACATCAGGCTCCCCGCTCAGTGGGGAGTCTGCTTTTCCCTCTGACCCTCCCCCCCTCATGCTCTCTCTCTCTCCCGTTCTCTCTCTCAGATAAATAAATAAAATCTTAAAAAATAAAGTAAAATAAAATTATTGCTTTCAGGGTAATTAAAATTTCTCAATTTAAAGTGTTCTTACTTGATGATACAAGCTCATAAAACAGATCAATATGAATTGAATAGATTTGTGATTTATGACAGTTGTTAATGCAGTTTCGAATCATTTGTCAACTGAACTATTATAAAATACAAATAATAACCAGAAAACAAACCAGTAACATCCTATACATTTAGGAAAACTCCAGTAATTTTGGTAGTTAATTAGAAAATTCCATATCTGCAGAGTGCCAAGGCAGTTTCATAATACACATGAGCAAAATCTGCTCTTCAGATGTCAATTTTCAAATGAACACAGTCTCAAAAACTCCAAACTAGGCAACCCTCCTCTAGGTCTTTTATTGGCTAAAGTATAAATAGTTTCTTATGTGGTTAGAGAGGTTACATTTTAAAGATTTTTGATGGCCCTGTGCTCAATATTTATTAATATTTTATCAACAGATCACAAAATACACAAGAGGCTAAACAAAGCATTGTGAATACACCTGTCATATTGCAACCAAGTCACTTGTTTTCAACCCTTCCATCTTAATAAATACATTTGAAAATATGCACAAGCGTCTAAAATATTCTATTTTTGTTGGATTCCCAACAATTTCTTGTTTTTTCAACAGTGTTTCAATTAAACTTTCAGTAGTACTTTTAAAATCATTAAAGAGCAGAATTCCCCACAAGCATGATTTTACTTTCCCCAATGAATACAAAAACAAACCTGAGTACTCAAAAAAAGAAGAAATGAAATCACAACCCAAGGTAAAACACAGACTTAAAATTTAGCATGCCTCACCTTGTGATATGTTGCTTTGTTGATATATGTACATTTCAACATGGACATATATAATAAAAAATTTCCAGATGTCAATTCCCTACAATGTTGCTGTCTTATAGAGTTCCAGTCCACAGAATTCCCTGGCTCAGCTCTTAAGCCAACATTTTACATTTTGAGGGTATTTTCAACAGCATTTCCTCAAGCCTCATCGTAGGGGCTGAAAGACCAAACTTACTGCCTTGGAATTGACCCCTGAAAGTGAGACTTTCTTTGATGAGAAAGAAATGTCAACTAAGAATAGAGGTCTTGTTAGAAAATAAGCAAATACTCAGAGTGGGAGAATTTGTTTTGTTTTGTCTTTTAAAGGAAAATGATAAAAGACAAGATTAAAACTAAAGGGTAAAAGGAGATTATTGTTAGATTTAATTATTACAGGTAAGCTCTGAGTTAAAGACCCTTTTTCAGTGCTTCACACGAACATGTGGTCTGTTTGTCACGAGGCCACAGCTAGTTAAGTACAGAATTTGAAATTAAGCATTTAGAAACTATTATAACAATTTGACAAAGTAATTTTACATCTGCTAGATTTAATAACAAAAAAGTCAGGCTTATAGCTTGTCTGTCTTTTTGAATTTAATTTTTCCATTAATTAATTGTTATTGTATTTTCAAAAGTATTGTTCCATGAGAGTTTAGAAAATTTTTTAAATTCTTTTTATCATAACAGTGTGACAAGCCTTGGTTTATGTGCATTCTCTCACTTAATCTTCATATGGAACTCACAATATAGATGTCACTGTTATCTCCATTTTCCAGTGAGAAAACCAAGCTCAAAGACACAAAGTAATTTAGCAGCTGTCAGAGTCTAGATTCAAATCCAGGCTCTTGGTTCTTTTTTTTTTTTTTTTAAGATTTTATTTATTTATTTGTCAGAGAGAGAAAGAGCACAAGCAGGGGGAGCTGAGGGAGAAGCAGGCTCTGCTTGCTGGAGTCAATGCAGGGCTCGATCCCAGGACCCTGGAATCATGACCTGAGTCGAAGGCAGACGCTTAACTGACTGAGCCACCCAGGCATCCCCCAGGCTCTTGGTTCTAGAGCCCATTCTACACAAGACATGGTTTCTCCATTTTGGATAATATTGCCATACTGGACACCTGATCCCAGTATTTTCATTCAGTGGCATATTTTATCTTTGAATGTCATCAAGGAAATTCTAAGAGTCATAGTCCAAACAGCATTTTTGCCTTTATATGTAAATTGCAACTTAATCGCCTGTGAATTTGTCTATGCCTTTCTTATGCCTATTCATATTTTCAACCCCTTCCATTTCCTAGTTTTAAAGAGTTTTGTAAATTTACAATCTACATTATTAAGTAAACTTTCCTCTTATTTTTCATAAATTTAAAGCATATTGCCACCTGATTTCACTGTTCTGCAAATCTTTTTGTTTTAGTTATGAAGGCTTGACTTTTTTTAACTTCTTATTTTGGTATAACTATAGGCTCTTAAAAAGTTGTAAAAGTAATAAAGAGAGGTTCCAAATACCCATTATCCAGCTTCCCCCAATGGTAACAACTTACATAACTATAATACATTATCAAATACAGGAAACTGATATTGACACAATACAATCTACAGACCTTACTTAAATCTCACTGATTTTTGAATGCACTCATTTTTTACCCATTGAAGTTTATATGTTTCACACTGTTTAATTGGACTGTGTTCTATTTTTTATGAGCAACATAAACAACATGCTCTGTTAATCTCTGTTCCCTTTTTGAGCAGCTCTTAGGATCTACAGCTCAAGGATCCCTATCATCATTGAACTTATGAGTACAATAACTGTTCTTAGTTACATAAAGAATCCCACCCTCGCTGCATGGCTACATTGATATCACTGGTCTAATTCTTCTGGTCTCACTGACTCTTTTGGTCACATTGACAATAAATCATACTGATTAGAGTGGCCTCATGGTCCAGCCAGACCTCAGTCTGACTGTTATAGCTCTCCAGCATTCTTTGGCAATTACACAAAATTTTATTGAGATCCAGTTACTATCCTATTTGCTGAGATGCAGAGATGAATAACCAACTCACTATTCCTGCTGTCAAGAAGTTCACAATCTAAAAAAAGAAGAAAGAAATAAACTTTTGGGTTCTGTTAAGATGGTGAATCAGTACCAACTGCAAGCATTTATCTCTGAAAACTACCCTGGAGCAATTATAGAAGAGAAAGGTAAGCATGGATCTGGGAAACTAAGATAAAAATAGCAAGAAACTCCTGAGGAAACGAAGGTTGTCAGGAACTGGTGTCAGGCATACCTATAGTCTGGAAGGATAGGGGAGAAAGGACACTGACATAAAGCTGAGTAGCTGGGGGATGGGACAGGAAAAGCTTTCAGATCTGCTTTTTCCTCTTGCATTTGTTTTAGGAGATGATGGCTTGCCCTACTGCCACTTCTGGGATTAAATTAGTAGCCAAATCCCAGCCCTCTCAAGGTATTGAGATAATATTAAGGTAGCACCAAAGGCTTAAAGGGGTGAGGAGTGATAAAAACAGGTGCAAGCTGATCAGCTGTCTTCATCAGTACTATCGTTATTCCCAAGCAAGAGGAACCCCTGCCCTTTGTCATCACCCAGAGCCCAGTGGCCCCCTCTAGACCATATTACAGGTACAAATATAGACAGGAACCCATTAACAAATCATCAATAGTAAGTTCTCACCTATCAATAATGACTTTAAACATAAATGGATCATTTTTTCCAATCAAAAAACAGAATGGCTGAATGGATAAATAACAATATCTAACAATATGCTGCCTAAAAGAGAACAATAGCTCTAAAGGCATACACAGGCTGAAACTTAAGAGATGGGAAGAAATAATGAAAGAAAGCAAGACTGCTATACTAACATCAGATAAAATAGACTTTCAGTCAAAAGTGGTTACAAAAGGACTACTTATATAATGATAAAGTGGTCATTTCAAGAGGATGTAACATTTGTATATATATGCACCAAATACTAGAGCACCTAAATATTTAAAGTAAATATTAACAGAACTGAACAGAGACAGCAATACAATAATAGCAGGGGACTTAAATACCCCATTTCCAACATTGGATAGATTATCCAAACAGATTATTAATAAGGAAACAGCAAACCTGAATAACACATAGACCTAATGACCCTAAAAGATTTACACAGAACATTCCATCCAACAGCACCAGAATACACATCCTTCTTAAGCACACACAGAACATTCTCCAGGATAAATCATATGCTGGCCACAAACCAAGCCTCAATAAATGTAGGAAGACTGAAATTATATCAAGGATCTTTTCCAGCCACAATAACATGAAACTAGAAATCAACAACAGCAGGAAAATGAAAAAATTCACAAATACATGGAAATTAAACAACACACTCCTAAACAACCAATGAATCAAAGATGAAATAAAAAGGGAAATCAGAAAGTGTCTTGAGACAAATGAAAATGAATACACAACATACAAAAACTTATGAGATGCAGCAAAACTAGTTCTAAGAGTGATATTTATAGCTATAAATGATTACATTAAGAGAAAGATCTCAAATAAACAACCCAACTTTGTATCTCAAAGAATTACAAAAAGAGAAAATATCTAAGCCCAAAATTATTAGAAGGAAGGAAATAACAAAGATTAGAGCAGAAATAAATGAAATAGAGACTAGAAATACAATTTAAAAAAATCAATGAAACAAAAAGTTGATTGTTTAAAAAGATTTTACAAATTGACAGACCGTTAGCATATTAACAACAACAACAAAAAAGTAAACTCAAAGTTACAAATGAAAGAGAAGTTACAACTGATACCACAGAAATACAAAGAATCATAAGAGGCTACTATAAACAATTATATACCAAATTCCCTTGGTAATAAGGATCAATCACTCTGGCAGGAAGAGCAGGTCCTGCTTTCTGTCTGAGGATTTAGTGCTGTGAGAAATGAGATGAGTCTCAGCTTCCATGTTATTGAAGTCACCACTGTTTGCTGGTGAAATAACTTCTCCCATGACAAATCTAAACTGTTGGATCCCTAAACTGTTGAGCACCAAGTTGCAGAGACAAGAAGCAAAACTTATCTAAGTGAGTTACTAGGTGTGAAATGAGACTACCCCATTCCTGGTACCAACTACATTATCAGACAGGATCCCAGCAGGGGGGGAAAAAAGATTCACACCAAAAGTTTAAGTGAAGATATTTACAGAGGTATGAACAACAAACAAGGGATGTTGAGGCACTGAGGGATTAGTTAAACCAGGAAACTATTACCAAGAGGAGGAAATACACTTACTGGAGCCCAGTGAGAGTTGAAATCTTGGGGAAGAAGCTTCCCATTGGAGCTCAAGTTGAAGAATATAGCTGCTGTCAGAGAATTGAAGCCAGAAGGGAAGAAGTGGGGAAGAAATACCCTGACGTTTTCTCCTCCTGCTTTCCCATCTGCAAGTTCTTCCCACTGTCCATTGTCCAATGCAATGAGAAGGGAGTCCAGATGATGCCTCCCAGGGAACACAAAAAAGCAAAGAAAGGCAGAAAAGAGGCTAGGAGATTTCAGAAAGATAATCAGAACACATGAATCTGTTTCTGAGCTTTCTATTTTGTTTCATAGATCTTTTCTTATATTTGTGTCAATATTACAATGTCACAAGTGTCCATTTTCCCAATGACCCGAGATGTCACTGTTTTACTAAACTTCAACATGTGCTTGTGTCTGTTTATGAAGGCTCTATTCTACATTGTACATATGTGCACCAATACCACACCTTTATCATTACTGTATCTCAACAGTGTATTTTGATATCTAACAGGGTATGTCCTTCCCTTCAGTGTTTGTTTTTCATTAATTTTTTTGTTTTATTTTGTTTATAATCTGGCTTTGATTATTTCTATTTTCTCTTCAACATAAATCAGTGGATCACCTTTCATCATGGAACACTACATCAAAAACTAATGATGTAGAAGGGGGGGAATCGGAGGGGGAGACGAACCATGAGAGACAATGGACTGAAAAACAAACTGAGGGTTCTAGAGGGGAGGGGGGTGGGGGGATGGGTTAGCCTGGTGATGGGTATTAAAGAGGGCATGTTCTGCATTGAGCACTGGGTGTTATGCACAAACAATGAATCATGGAACACTACATCAAAAACTAATGATATAATGTATGGTGATTAACATAACAATAAAAAATTTTTAAAAATAAAAATAAAAATAAATAAAAAATAAATGGCATTTAGCCAACTGGGTAGCCATTGAAGAGAAAAGAAAAAAGAAAAAAAAACTAATGATGTAATGTATGGTGATTAACATAATAAAAAAAATACCATTGGCATTTTTATTGGAATTTACATTGATGTATAGATAAATTACAGGGAAATTTGATGCCTTCACACTAGTGAATCATTTCAACCAAGCGCATGGTATCCTTTACATTTTTAAGGTCTTTTTGTATTCTTCAGTAAGGTATTATAGGTTTCTCAATAAAGGTCTCACACATTTATTCTTTTTTTATCCCTTGGTATATTAAGGGCCTTGTTGCTATAATGAATGGGTTCTAATATTAATGCATTTTCTAACTGGTTACTCCTGCTATAGAGAACATCTTTTAATATTTGTGGTTTTGGTCTTGTATTTGGCCAAAATAATAAACTTTCTTATTAGTTCTGATAGTTTATCAATTAATTCTCCTGGGTTTTTAAGTTTAAACAGTTTTTTCTTCTACAAATGGACACTCTTTGTCTCCACCTTTCCTATGTGTATACATCTTGTCTATTTTCTTGCACTGATCAGAAATCAAATGCAGCTTTGAATACTAAATGTGAGAACTGACATCCTTTCTTAGTTCCTAATTTAAAGGGAATGTTGCTAATGTTTCCCACATTTCCTTGATGATGTTTGTTCTAGGCATGCCTGCCTTTACACTGAGTCTCTTCTTCCCTTGCTAAAAGCTTTTATCAGAATTGTATCACCTATTTAAGGTATATTTTGGGTATCTATCAAGATGATTATATGGATTTTTAAATAATCATCTTATGCAAACTCCATGAGATCTTGTCTGTCTTTTTTGTTTAAGATTTATTTATTTCTAAGAGAGAGAGTGAGCACAAGCAGGAGGGACAGGGAGAGGAAGAGAGAATCTCAAGCAGACTCCACGCTGACCCCAACAGAGGGCTCAATCTCACAACCCTGAGATCACGACCCTCAGATGCCCACCAACTGTGCCACCCAGGTGTCCTGAGATCTTGTCTGTCTTGTTCATATTTTTACCCCAACATCTAGAATAGTGTCTTCCTCATTGTAGGAACTTTAGAAATATTTTTGAAGCATTAATAAATAATTAAAAGTATTTATTATTGTCATTAATTACATTGATGGAGCTCTGATGGTGACTCGTGCTTGCATTCCTGGAATAAATCTTAATTGGCTATGATAGTATTCTTTTAATACACTGCTGGATTTAATTTAGCATTTTTTTCATTTAAAGTTTTGATATCTATGCTCATAAGTTCAATTGTACAGTTTTCTTTAGGACCTATGCAAACCATTAATTCTATAAGATTTTCATATTTCTCTGTGTAATGTTGAACAATGAATTCTTTCAAAACTTTAAAATTTCCACATGTGTAGTGTAGGTCAAATTTTCTAATTTGTCATATTTTCTCATTTCTGATGTTGTATCTTCTCTCCTTTTATTTTTTTCTTAATATTTATTTATAATTTAGAGGGAGAGAGAGAGAGAGTGCATGAGTGGGTGGGGGAGAGGGAGAGGGAGAAAGAATCTCAAGCAGACTCCACACTGCGCACGGAGCCCTACATGGGGCCCATCACAGGGCTCGATCTTAGGACCCTGAGACCACGACCTGAGCCAAAACCAAGAGTCAGATGATTAACTGCCACACAGGAACCCCTCCCTTTTATTTCTTGATAAAACTCACCAAATACTTTTAAATAGTCTACTATTTCAAAGGAAAAAGTTAGGTTTTATTTATTATTTACCATTTGTATTATGTTCAGTTTAATTTTACATGGCAAATGTATGATTTTTATTTTTTCTATTCTCTTTAATTGACTTTGTTTTCCTCTTCCAGCATCTTGAGTTGAATGCCTTGTCTATTTATTTTCAAACTTTTATCTCCTAATCGATGAATTTATGTCTATAAAATTTCCTAAGTACAGTTTTGGCTGCATCCCACAGTTCTGATATATAATCCACTTGCTGTTGTTTGTTTCTAAATGGTTTATAACTACAGTTTTGCTTCTTCCTTCTTTAGAAATTTTTAGGAGTTTTAAAAAATACCTTTTTCTTGTTTATTTCTAGTATTATTTGCATTATGGACAAATACTGTGACCAGTATCATTTTAGCCTTAGGAAATTTTTTGTGTTTTTGTCGCTTAATATATGGCCAATTTTTGTAATGTTCTATGTATTTTGAAAAAAATGTATATGCACTTACGACTTGGATATATAATACATCAAGTACGATGGCTGTAATTAAAATATTCTATTTTCTTACTGTTTTTTGTTTTCTTGATCTATTGATTTTTTTAGACATACCTATTTTCCCTGACCTAATTTTTCAATTTCTCCCATAAAATATAAGGTGAGAAACAAAATAGCTTGGGGGCGCCTGGGTGGCTCAGTCGTTAAGCATCTGTCTTCGGCTCAGGTCATGATTCCAGGGTCCTGGGATCGAGCCCCGCATCAGGCTCCCTGCTCAGTGGGAAGCCTGCTTCTCCCTCTCCCACTCCCCCTGCTTGTGTTCCCTCTCTCACTGTGTCTCTCTCTGTCAAATAAATAAAATCTTAAAAAGAAAAGAAAAGCTTTTTCAACACTTTCAAATCCTTAAGTTCTTTCTTGTTCCACCATGTATGTGTTATGACTGCACAGACAAATAGACTGAATAAGACCCAGACAATATCAACTGTCTGTTAAATTAATTAAAGGAGGAGGTCATTGGACTGAGGTGGTTCTAATGCCCTAGAAGCCTCTATAAACAAACCAAAACCCAAGTTCATAAATGCCTGAAGGCTAAGAAATCAAAACCCAATGACAACCAATCACCAACAGTCAACCAGGCTCTACCAAATAAGGCAGCCACTTAAGCTACAGCCAATCAAATAATTTCCTTGCTGTGCTTCTGCATCTTCTCTATAAAAAGTCTTGCCCCTCGCTCATCTCAGTGAATCATTCCTAACCACTTCCAGTTTGGTGCTGCCTGATTCAAATGGATTTTTGTTCAAATAAACTCTTAAAAATTTTAATATACCTCAGTTTATCTTTTATCATGTCTTAAGAGGCTTCTTAAGTCAGCAATATTGTCTTATTCATCAAAGTATCCTCCAGAAGTTAGAGTACTTCCTGGCATAGTAGGTGCAGAATGAGTGTTTGTGGGATGACTGAATAAATATTTAGCCCACCAGAATATAGGTGAGTCATTTCCAAATGTCACAGGGTAAAACTTGACTGCATTTTCATCTCAAGTACCCTTTATATACCTAGGATCTATGAAACAGTTTTTGATATCCAGGGAAGAAAGCTAACCTTATAAAATTGGAAATAAATATTCTGTTATAATAACTTCACCATGTAGATGGGGCTACAGAAAGGCCAACTAAGCTTCCTTACTCTTTAGAATGTTTAAGCCTGAAATGCTCCTGTTCCAACTGAGGCTGACTCCCAAGCTTTGTTTTCTGGGCCATGTAGTGAGGCCTAAGAGAAAAGACAGATCAGGGACATCCATTCACTTTACACAATATTAACAATTGATCCAGATCACCACTAAACTGACCCACAACTAAACTGACCCAGCTAAATGTGAAGATGGGCTAAATGAATAGCTAGATCTGATTTTGCCCCACACTCAAATAGCCTCTTGGCCCTCTTCCCTAATCATCTCTTGCCTCCTCATTACACACCTAAAATTTGGAAGACAGATTATCCTAAGAGCATAGAAGTAGAAGGAGCAAGTTTTTTCACCCATGCCTCCCAGAAGCCAATGCCTGCTTTCCTTTATACACATTCCTGAATAGCCCTAGAGAATCCAGAACTAGCCTGCCGCAGGCCTAATGGATAGCATTCTAGGAGATTCCAGACTCTAAAAGCATTCTAGGCTACATAAAGCCCTTCATAGGCCAATGCATTTGTGTGGTTTGTTGATAACAAATTTCGGACCCTGTATAAGCTCCACTTACTCAATGCTATTAGAGAACTGACTTTTAACCTAACATCAAGCTCCCATACTATTGTAGGGTGTATTCCTTGGGAAGCAGGCTCTGAGACAGAGTTTGTTGTGCAGGCTATGCATTAAGAAGGGACCTCAGAATTAACACTTGAGGAAGGGAGGGAAAGGAAATAACAGTGGACAAAGAAAGAAGTCAAGCACTGATGCAGACCAACTAATACCTCAGCTGACACCACAGGAAGCTCTGAAGCTAGAATGTACCTTCAGAGTTGTCTGAGTTGGAGAAAGGTAGCCATGCCCTTATATGCCTGCATCTACCAATCATTAGATGTGGGCCTCTTGGGAAGGGATATGATGTTGGATGAGGTAGCTCTCTGAAGTTGAGCCAATCCCTGAAGGTGTTGACAACTGAAGGGTGTTGGCAGCACTCCAAGCAACTGATGTAGTAAGTCTACCCTTGAAGGGGGGATCTGGGCAGCATATCACACTGTTCTCATACATGAGTGATCCAGGCTTGAGATTAAGATCTCTCCATTTAGTAAGCAGAATAGCAATACTCATACTTTTTGGTCTCAGGATCCCTCTCCACTCTTATAAACTATTATAGACCCAAAGAATGTTTATGTGGATTTTTACCCTAACAGAAATTAAAACTGAGAAAATTTTAAAATATTTATTAACCTATTTTAAAATAGCGACATAAATCTACTACCCACTGGGAAAAAAAACCCATATTTTCAAAAACAAAAAAAAGTTATAATAGTGACATTGTTTTCTATATTTTACTCATGTCAACAATCTTTTTTTTTTTAAAGATTTTATTTATTTATTTGACAAAGATAGAGAGAGAACACAAGTAGGCAGAGCAGCAGGCAGAGTGAGAGGGAGAAACAGGCTCCCCACTGAGGAAGGAGCCTGACGTGGGGCTCGATCCCAGGACCCTGGGATCATGACCTGAGCCGAAGGTAGCCGCTTAACTGACTGAGCCACCCAGGTGCCCCTCATGTCAACAACCTTGACCATGAGGATTCCTGAGAGGATCTAGGTGGATCCGTAACAGTTCACAGACATGCACTGACAAGAACTTAGAAAAAATATCCAAAACCTAATACAACAAGTCTCAAAAAAGTCACTATAATAAACTGAACACATAAATTAAGAGTCCCCTGAACTTCTATGATCTTGATTCTGGATTTTTTTCCTACCCCATAATATACCTGAAAAATATGTTTAAATTACATGAATAAGTGTCCAGGATAATACATTTTTTCCTCTCCCAAGTAGGGGATGATTTGGGAGTTTTTCCCTAGAAAATTCTAAGGTGGCCTTGAGACCCTCTTCTAAAAAGCACAGGACAATGTCCAGAGCAGTGTGGTCTTAGCACAAAATCATGGAAATGTTGTCATTTGTGCTAAGGTATCAGAGCTACAAAAATTCTTAGAACTTGAGATCCAGCATAATTAGATTTTTTCAGGGAGAGGAGACGGTAGGGAGTTTTACCAGGCATTTGGTCTTTGGCAAAGCAGTGCTAGGTCTTTGCTCTCTAAATCTAAGTGTGATAGTTTGTGGTCTAACTTACCTCAGAAAAAAAAAAAAAATCTCCATTAATATGCATAAAAAGAAATTTATAGCTCCTATAATGAAATAGAAAGCAATCAGAAATAAATTCATTTAATAAAGGAAATTGAGAATGCTGTATATATCCCTAGATATTCCAGTTACACTACTCCACCAACTTAATCTAGTTACCTAGTAGTAAGGCAATTACACAATGAAGATTTAGGGTTGATATAAATTTAGGGTTCAGTTGTGATGTTGGATGTTTATAACAAAATATTTCTCGTGGGAAAGCAAGCCCCTTGACAATCTTTACATTGTTGTATACAATTAAGTGACAATTTATTCTGGTTTGGTTTTTAATGGGACTCGTCATTTACTGTCATTACTGGTCCACAAGAGAGAACACTTCACTGTTCTCTTTATTTTTCTCTTCAGAACAGAATCTGTACTAAACCATCAGAATTTGCTTTTCTAGCAATGAAAAAGCTTGTGACTTATGGAAAGCCAGCTCCATCTAGCTGTCCATCCTATACCATTCCTCTGTCCCTGTTCCATAAATATAAAGTAATGTGTATGAGCTATCATCAAAATGTAGTTTCTTCTAAAATAGGTCCTTGCCAAATGGACAGATCAGTGACCTCATGTATAAATATTTTTAAAGATATTGATACTTATCCATTTATTTCTATCATATTTTTCTCCTTTTCGCCTTCACTGAGAATAGATGGAGTTGGTTATTCTAAGGAAAGACTCTAAGATCAGCATTATATTAAAACACACAAACACACACACACACATACACAAATGCACACACCTTGCTTCCTTTATTAAGTTTGAAATCTAGGTCTAACATTTCATGAAGATTAAAAGATAACTAGATTAAATGTTCAAATGATATTACATTTGAGGTTGTTTATTGTGTGCATATGAATCTTTATAAAAAAATATGCTAAAGCTGTTCTCCTGAGACTTCTGAAGGAATGTTCTCCAATCTCTCTTGTTGAAATCAATCTAAAAATATTTAGCATTGTGTAAATCTTGTGGTAGCAACATGCATCTTTATTAGGTCATGCCAATATTAAAAAGATTTACCAAAAAAATTTAGTCCTTGTAGCATACATTTCCTATATTGTTATTATTAAATTATTCTTAAATTGGAAAATTAATAAATCCCATAGGTAATGTATGTTCTTGGATGAGGGTAGGAATTTCCATTGTCAATGCAATTTTATCACTAAAAAGATGCACTAACATCTTTATGAGTTCACTTAAAACCATTATTTCACTTCAAAGAGCTCTACATACATTCCAAAACATGTGCTTTACCACATTTTCAGTGCATTTTCATCAATATTTCATTTCACTATCACCCAGCCTTACCTCTAGTCACAAATAATAAAGCAGGGCAGTCAGGCAGTTTAACACAGCTTGAGTTCAGCAACCACCTTACACTATGATATTCATTCAAATATCAAAATGCACTCTAAGGGACAAAAGAATTTATTGGCAATTGGAAAATATGACTTTATAATTTGTTTAAAATTTAAAAATCTCTGAACATACTCATCTTATTGGATTTCTTAGGCACCACCATGTTCTATTTGGCTCAAAGCCTACATTTGTACAGATAGCATTGCTATTCATGAAGAGCAAAAAAGAAGGATGTCACATGTGGAAATCCACTTAAACTGTCTTTCTGTTGGGGCTGAATGCTGTCCATCAACTCATTCATTCACCCACATAATGTAACTTTGCAAGTGTGCTATATACACAGAGCTCTGCAGTGTGCAGACTCTTAAAAGACTCTTAAAAGAAAATATAGCCTAAGTCTTCCCACCTTTAGACATTGTACAAGCAATATAAAGAGTGATGACAAGAACTACGAATTCTCTTCAGGGTTAAGATATATGCCTGCCTGATTATTGTTTGATAGCTTAAAGGGCTCTATAAATGTAAGGGATTCATAGTTACTTGAAGAAATGTATTAAATTATCTCTTTGCTGTCTGCATTCAAGCCTAATTAGTCTCTAACCCTGTCCATATTACTCTGAGAATGTGGAGATTGGTAAAATATTATTTAATAAATTCCTTTATTTCGCACATAAAAAAAGACATATGCCTTTGTTAAAAGACATGGATGGCCACTAATACTATAGCATGATTTTGATTATCAGAAGAACCGACAGAAAGAGATGCACTGAGGAATGGGAGTCAGGACTCATAACTTTATCAGAAACATGACAGCACCAGGCAAAATCTAGGCTAATGGTGAATGGCATGGTGAGTGGTGTGGAATGGTACAAAGAACCTGCTGCTAGAGTCTAGTGTCAAGCACATGTCTTGATTCCCAGCATCACCACCACTGACTCTATGGCAATGAGTGATGCATTTCATTTCACTGAATTTCTGTTTCTTCACAGTCATAATGGAAATAATAAAATATTTCTCAAAGTGCTAATGTGATAATATGTTGGAAGTACAGGCACAGACAATATACTCAAAATTGTATAACTACTTTTCCCTCCTTCATCTGTGATGGACACAAGTGTGAAGCAGAGGGCTACCAGAAGACACTAGGTGTCATGGACATGGGGAGGAATAAATTTGGGTGATTTAAATTCTAGCAATTTAAGGACCTAAAACCAGCTTCAAACTTGCCTAGAAAAAGTACACGCCCAATCTTAGATCCAAAAGTCAAAAAGTGTTTTGGTTAAAGCACACAAAAAGAAGAACTTATAGGTCATTCTAAATAAGGGCTCTAAACATTTATAATACATACCCCAGGTATTCCCTAAATCAATTTAAGCCTCTAAAATGTGCTCTTACTAGGTCAAATTTGTCCTTAGTAAGCAGGACACTCTCAAACTCATGTTTTTTGCTTCTTTCTTCTTCCATCTTTTCTCTCATCAGGTCATCTTTAAAACATATCTTTAATGTATCTAAATGTACCTTTAAACGTTTCCTAGTATCACAATCTGCTTAAGGAAAACAAAAACATTCCCCTTTCCTTAAGTTTCAGGATGCTCAAGATGAGTTTAAAAAAAGCCAAGTAGACATGCTAATTGAAAATGTTTCAAAAGGAAATTTCAATCAGTGTACAAATCAATTAAATTTAAAACCCTCATGAAACACAATGATTAGAAACCATCTTCTCTCCCATATTGGTTTATGTTCATGAGATTACTAATATGGAGCCTCATACAGATTAGAAACTACCTATATATGTTGCATAATTATAGACAAATTAGCTAAATCTCAAGGTTCTAAGGCCTTTGGTTCTTCTATTTTATATAGCCTAAGCACCTAATGGGGTGGGACAAATCTCCAGAGATTTACGCTATAGGGTGCCAATGCACAATCTTTTCTTTTTCCTCCATTCTTGAATTTACAAATATCTTGAGCACTATTATGGCTGAGTCTTCTTCATATTAGCAATATCATCTTTTGTCCATAATTAAATTACTTTGCATTCAGTTAAATACCATAAACTTTCACTAATCAATATGCTAAACTCTTATTAGTCTTCTCTATAACTTCTTTACATTTATAATGATTTCTAAATTTGGATAACTCTAAGGAGCCTGTTTGTGGATAATGTTCAACTGATGTTGCAGAACCTTTAACCTAGGAGTATCAGAAGTGATTCTGCCAATCCTAAATGATGTGAAACAGAGGGAAGATTACCCAAATTATAAATGATCAACAATGCCAAGAGTTTTCATCTTCATTTATGAATTTTGGCAAATATGGCTTGATTTACTTCTAATTATTTAACAAAATCCTCATTCAGTGCTCACTGGGTGCACGCATTGCTCTGTGTTCTTCACAAATATGTACCATCTATACCAAAGTTATTGTTTTAAAACATGACATTAAAACTACCAATATCCTTTCATTTGAAAGATGAGTGGCAACCACAGCAAAAGCTCTCTTCAGCAACTTTGTTGCACCATGCACAAAAGAAAGCAAATTAGCATTGATAGCACAGGCTCTCATTTATAAAATAATCCCCCCTCTTACATATTCATAGCATTGTAACAATTGATGATTTTTAAATTTCTCTAGAAATCAATCCAGATTAGGAAATTTGACTATCACAATACCTAGTTGTCACCAATCTGACTTTACCCACAGGAACAGAGCACTGCTTCATTACCTTTCTATCTTACATTGATCTTGTTTCATGGTGAGAATCAAACTCTAAGAATTCACAAAGTCCAAGTGGTTCACACCTCCTAGAAAGGTTTCCTTGGGGAGCCATTTGTTCCACATTTAAGTTCCAGGAGCTCCCATAAGCCTCACAGAGGCAATGCTATACAGATGGGACTGAAAGACGAGGGAGGTAGTTCCCTAAAATAAATACAAAGGTAATTTAAATGTTTCCTAATAACTTCCATACTGCAGCGGGGAGATCAGGTACACAGGCCATCACTTTCACACTCACTATGCTAAGATGCGAGCGTATCAACCTTGAACCTGATAGAATCTAGCTACTCTAAATACCAAAGAGAATGGAACGGTGCCAGTGTGGAAGGTGGCAATAGCACCAAGGACTCAGACACATCTAGTTCCTACACTTCTGCATTCTGCTTCAAGAAATGAGGCCCACCTATAAGGGAGAAAAAAACAAAAACCTAAAACTGGGAAGACGAAAACGAGACATCCACAAGCAAAGAGGGATAGAGGCTGGTCACATGGCAACTCACTGCTGAAAAGCTGAGCAAGTTCAATGTCAGAAACAAAGGACAAAACAAAAGTTGAAATAAAAAGAACTGAAAAAGCAACACCATACTGATATTTAGAGTTCCATTTGGAAAAAAAAAAGAAATTAAGTAAAAGTAACTTGTTAGAAGGGAATGCTTTTCGTTATTTCTTATGCTTCTTTCCTATAAGGCAAGGATATTAGCGTCTTTCCAGCCTCTTGCTGCCCCCTTCCTCACCACAGTCTCGGGGAGGAGTGGCATACGTGCTTGGTAAATGCAGACAAGAGTTCGGGAACTTATTGTTCTGGATGGCCTGCCCCACTTTAGCACTGCCAAAATGGTGTGTGGGGAGACAGTCTGCCCAGTTCTGGGTTCAAGATCAAAGAGCTCACTAGAATTAACAGACCCAAAGCTCCTTCATTCAACCTGAACTCTACCAGAGGCAAAGGCTCACAGGGCACTCTTCCACACATAGGGCTACTTCTGGAGAGAATCAGGTTGTTAGCTTGTTCAAGATCCCTATCCTTCAACTTCCCCACTGCTTTTTCACCAGTAAATCTCCAGCCATCTCTTTCCCAAGCTCCTCCTACACTCTTGCCGCTGTCTTCTTGTCCCTATCAAAAACTACTTCCATTTGCTTCATTCACACCTACATGTAAATGACTGATTATAGTGTGCTAGTTCATCAGAATCCATCCCTTCAGATCACTCAGGATTCTTTAAGATACCAGACCCAGAAGACCTCAAAATAAACCTAACTTCCTTGTAGGAAATGCATAGCAATGGGGCAACCAGAAATAACAAATTTACTTGAGAAAAGTTACTGATATCACCCAATGTGCCTTTGTGGTGGGAATCTGGGACTATGCATTTCAAAGTGTATTTTTACCAAATAAGCAAATAATTGAGAAGGAGAAAGATTATGTCAAAAATACATTTTTTTCCCTAGCTAACTTGTAGTCATTCTTTAAGACTGATTTTAAATGTTGCTCCATTGTTATGATCTGATTCTGTTAAGATTTTCCCACATGTGGCAAAGTTCTTCCTCAGCCATGCCTCCCACAAAGGTCACAGGGCTCTTCTCTCATTTTCCACATTGTCTTGGTTTGTCTGCATATCCACCTGCCCCATTAACTTATGATCTCTTCAAGGATGCAGGCAGTATCTTGTTGTCTACGCATTTTCAGCCTGATACCCAGAAGTTTATCATAAATGTTTGGGTTGTTGAATGGAATGTTACCAACTGGTCAGAGCTCAATGAGAAAAAAAAGAAGGCAGCTCACATGTCTTGAAAAAATTAATCTTTTCTTGGGAAAACAAGAAGTATCAAAGAAACTCTAGCAGTCAGAAAAAAAAAAAAAACAGAAGAATGGAAAGAGAAGAAAAACTTAACACAATAGAGGGGTGCATGACTGGCTCAGTCAGAAGAGCCTGTGACTCTTGATCTCAGGTTCATAAGTTTGAGCCCCACATTAGGCATAGAGATTACTTAAATAAATAAATAAACCTAAAAAAATAAAAATAAAAAGTAGAATCTGCTTTAAAATAAAAAAAAGAACACAACAGAAATAACTTCAGAGGCAGATAAGATCATGGTAGCCACATTTAGAAGTATCAAAGGGGATGGAATACTCAGAACTGTGACAGCAGAGAAGACAGCTCCCCATTGAGACAGAATGGAGAGTGGCAGGCACCAGGACAACAAGGCAGATGATTAGGACTGCTCTGACCTGAGAGCAAACAGCCATAGCCATGGACCTTAAGCAGTCCATCTACTTCTATCTAGGAAACTTGGCTGGAAAAACTGTTAACTCTCTTAAGCAGTATAGCCAAGGTCAAAGGCCTGTAGCCTTAAGCTAGAGAGCTAAAATCCCAAAGAGGAATTTTAATAAGTATGAAAGAATTTTTAAAAAATTAAGGGTCTTCCATTTAAGGATCTGGATCTTTTGATTAATAAAGAACAAAGACAAAACTGAATAAACACCCAAAAAGTCAAATGTTAATAACTTTTATATTATTCAGCCTTAAAAAGGAAAGAAATTCTGACACATGCATGAACCTTGAGGTCACTATGCTAAATGAAATAAGTCAGTCACAAAAAAACAAATACAGTATGATTCCACTTACATATCTAAAGTAGTCAAATTCATAGAAACAAAAAGTAAAATGGTGGTTGCCAGAGGCTGAGGTGAGGGGGTGTTATTGTTTAATGCGTATAGAGTTTTACAAGAGAAAAACATTCTGGAGATAGGTTGCACAACAATGTGAATATACTTAACACTACTGAACACTTAGAAATGGTTAAGATGATAAATTTTATGTTATGTACTTTTTACCCAATAAAAAATAAAAATAAATTTTCATATGAATAATTTTGTTATAAATCAATAATATCACAAATAATTGTTGTTCAATTGACTTTAAGACACAGAGAAGAAAGAAACATTTCAATTATAATCCAAATCAGATTAATATATTGGAATCAATTGACTGTCTTAAATTTTCACAGAAGTAACAAATATTTCTCTTAAAAAAAAGTCAAAAGTCCAAACCTACAATCAGTATGCTTTTGGTTTATTTCATAGTTAAATCTTGAATTTGGTTTAAAATACACAAGGTAAAAACTCTCTGAAAATGGAAGTATTCACTATTTTCCTACCCACCCCAAAAACTAGATAAATTTTGCATTCTTCTACATTTCTCTCAGATTTTGTGCTTGGATTACTTTTTTTCTTTGGGCCTTTCAGAAGTGCCTGAAACCTATTTCTTAATACGTATGCTATGAGGGGAAAAAAAACACATTTGTTTGATTGGAAATATTTAGGGGTGAGCAGAAAAATCTGCATTCCTGCTGACAATTTCTATACTAAGTTTGGCCCAGTGGGATTAGAAGTCTCTGAGATATTAAACCTTGGAAAGAAGAATTTGTAATGGAAAGGCTGAAAGAACTTAATTATAGCCAGTAGCACCACTTGAATGCTTTAAGCATACTCAAATGTGCTGCGTTATCATAAGATCTTCAAAAAAGAAAAAAAAAAAAAAGAATTGAGGGAAGTTATGGATGAGACCTTACAGACATCACCAACGAAGCAGTTTCACCTCTGGGTCATTTGGGTTGGTCAGACTAAACACAGAGGAACGTCTGCAGTGCTATTCAGGGAGCTAAGAGAGATGCCACACTTGTTTAGACTCCTGGGATCACTAAAGTCATTTTCAAATGACTTTAGTTAACTCCTCACAGGTATTTTGCTCAGGATACCTGCCTGTGTATCTTTGGTATCTAGATTGAAAGAATTAATTGAGTTTCTCTTCTTTTAAAATGGAGGGCACACATTGAAAGGTTTTTGTATTTATTGGCAAGAATACCATCCTCCTATAATATATCTTAGAGTTGCCCCTAGAATAGATCATTCCATGTCATGTTCCCTATTTCTTGCTTTTCCTCCCTTTCAGCAGTAAAGACTTGCCCAATCCCCCTGACTCAGTGCCACTTCTGAGCTGAGAAACATAATGATCTGTTCACAGGAAAACACACAAGAACATTTCCTACCCACAACTCAGCTGAATAGAGGCCTCTGCAGGAAGGATCCATCTCCACCATATGCACACACATAGTGCTGGGGAACCAGTTCCTGTACCTGGCAAGAAGAAAATATCCTTCAAGTCCAATAATCCCTATATAAGACTATTCAGATATTACCTATTTTCTGAGAGGTGCTGTCATTCCCTTGACCTATCTAAATCCTGGAATCCAGTCCCTCATCTATCTTAATCACCTTTGCTGAAAGTTCTTTCTCACCTTGATTGACTTCATAACTATTGTTGCTTTAGATTTTTTTGTATCTAAGATCACAGACTTCCAGAGTCAGCTTGATTTCCTGGCCTCCAAACACACGGTGTGATTCTATTCCTTGATTGCCATCAATCTTATGACCCTTAATATGCCTTATTATTTTCCAAACCTTAGTCTAAACTCTTGAAGTGGCGCCTGGGTGGCTCAGCCGTTAGGCATCTGCCTTCGGCTCAGGTCATGATCCCAGGGTCCTGGGATCCAGCCCCACGTCGGGCTCCCTGCTCAGTGGAAAGCCTGCTTCTCCCTCTCCTACTCCCCCTGCTTGTGTTCCCTCTCGCGCTGTGTCTCTCTCTGTCAAATAAAGAAATAAAATATTAAAAAAATAAACTCTTGAAAACTACTAAAACTTAATTTTCTGAAACCTGAGCCCCCTCCCAACACACACCCAAATCTTTCCTATTCCTGCGTCTCTGCCTAACTCAGCCTTTTTCTTCTCTCATCCATTCCATGGAGCAAAACAACCCTTCTTGAATTTACCAGAATTGGGGAGGGGGGGAGTTGTAGATAAATCTTCCATGCTCCTAATTTCAAGTCAGAACTCCAAATCTGCAAAAGTAACATGATGAAGTCCAGATTAAAGTATTTTCCTCATCATTCAGATGAATTTCTGCAGTCAGCTGGGGTGAAATGATTAAAGTTGTAACCAGGAGCAGACTCCAGGCCATTTCTTGCTTGCCTGGGAAACCTTTTTAATGTAACAACTTCAGATCACTCTGTCCCTTGAGGCATCTCTCCTGCACCTATTAGCCTATAAAGAACACCTTCAATAGGAATATCTACCTAAAAGACAAGTGGAAAATAGAGGAAATTTTATAAAAAGCCAGCCTCTGTGCTGAAGGTCAAATAATCTAGAGTCTACCCTTAAAAAAAAGAAAGTCAGGTCACTCCCTTCTTAATATATATTATTTATTCATATATATTCATCTTTTTTTACTGTCAAATAGTGAGAACCTACCATGTGCCTACCACATTCTAGGCACTGGGGATGCATCACATGGAACTAGACAGGAGCCCTGCCCTCAAGGAGCATATCTTCCCATGGCTATTTGACTGATTTGACTAGTTCTTTTTATTCTTTATCTTCTTTTATTGACCATATCAGGAGCAGCTGTGAAACCCATTTGTGCTTGTAGCTACTCTCATTTCTTTATTCATTTATTTATGGTCTCTCGTCATACCACAACTTCTAGGCTAAGCTTTTTTGTTTTTACTTTTAATATGCTTTTCCAAAATAAATTGCTCACTTTGAGGGATTTTTAGCATCATAAAAGACACTTCAGTGGCCCTCCTTAAAGCTGTAAGTGCCCAGCTAGCTAAAGATAGTGTGTTGATATTGAACCACATCTACAAGTCTGATGTAAAATGATGTAATGGGGTTTCATTAAGGTCATCTTCCATTGGAGGGCATCAGTTTGCCTTTAAGACAAATCAAACCAAACCAAACAAACCACCACCACAATATAGAAAATATAGTAACTCTTATGCCACTTTCAGATTATCTGATCAAATCCCTCATCTAAACAACCTTTCCTTAGCATTTGAGCCTGCTTAACTTTCCCTACTCTTCCCTTCCCCCAACCTCACTCAGTGCAAGCTACAGAAATACACTCATTTTAGTACTAGCCTGGAGCGTCTAACAAAGGTAAGGATTCTGAAAAATGCAGACAACGCATTTTTAAATCAAATATGAGATTTTTTTTCATTGCCTGCTCTAAGGATTCTCTGTGATGTAGTTCTGCCTCTAACACAAAATATTTTACAAAAATTAAAATTTCTAAAGAATAACTTTAAAAAGAAGAGAGACTTCCTTCTCGTGTGTTTTGGGTTCCATGGCAACAGCACATTCAGGCTAATGAAGATGGGATTTATGTTTATTGAGAACTTTATAGATTCACTTCCAAAGTTTGCCATGGTTGTCTTATTTATCTTCATACAACCCTAGGGAGTAAGTATTATTAACCCTCTTCATATAGATGAGGAGACTGAGGGTTAAAAAAAATCAGAGTAGATAAAATTAGTCTTAAGTTGGACCTTAATTAGTAACATTTTCCTCTCCTCTTTCCCTTCTCTATATGCCACTATGCCCTCCTTCACACATGTACACAAACACATACACCACAACATACAGTGTTATTCCAAGAGCTTAGGTTATCCACATGTCTACTAAAAAGTTAAGTTACTCTATAAGGAAATCACTCTGTTGTGTTAAAACTGGCTGAACCAAAGACAAACCTGGAAATCTTAGAAATCATTATATTCTGAACTAACTCAAACATCTTTCTCTAGACACCAAATCAGATTTCTAGCTGATTTTTCGTGATGAACTTCACACATGCACTGCTTAGGTGAAGTACAGGGAATAAATACCAATATGTAGTTCTCTTCTGTTTCATATAGATCAAAGCAAAGCTTCCCCTGCCGCATAATTCCCGTGAAATTGGAATTCACCTCTCTCAGACTTAATATCTTTCTTTTTTCCCCACAGTGAAGACATGCTACCAGTCAGAAGACCCATGCAGAGGCTCAAAGCCTTGGTACTTTGTGCCTCAGGCCTCTCACTAAGAAAACTAAATGTAAGAACTTTATCTCCAATAGTTCCTGCCTTTTGTGACATCTCTCCTGGGTCTCTTCACCCCTAAATTCTTCATTTCTTTTCAGAATTTAGCAGAAAAGCACTTTTCCCTGCCTGTTTATCTCAATGTCTGTCTCTCACTGCTAGTATTTATTGCTTATCACCGTAAGTCTTTATTGAATGTAATCTGTTTGGGGATATAGTTGGCATGAAAGATGCTCCACCAAATGAAGTTGTGAAGTATTATACATAAATACTTAATTCCTAGATTTATTTATTATCATCATTACTTATTTACCACTATAGGCACATAGGACACCTTTGAAAGGAATAAATCTGGTCAGTTGCTCTCCCAAATTTCATCAGAATATTCCTTTATCACAATATTTCCCAAATTGTATCAAAATATCTTATAAGATATAAATTAATGTCAATACATATTTATTAATGTTCTTCACATGACTAGCACACATGATAGTTTACAAAAAATTATACATCTATGGTATCTCATGTAATCTTTTTAATTATTTAATCTTCCCAGCTATCCAATGCTAAAACAGTTTTGGTTGCTATATGACCGTCCAGGAAAGTGAGACTCTGAAAGTTTGGAAGATATAGCAAAAGTCACATAAATAATGAGTTTCAGAGCTGGACTCAAACCTAGGTCTCCCATTCCAAGTACTAAGCATTTCTCCCCACCCTCCATGGCTGCCTATAGGATCAGCAGGATGAAAGGAAATCAAGCAAGGTCAGGGGAGAAACAAAATGGGCCTCATCATCTCCTCTGTGAAGCTTTCATAAGAGTGTATGGTTTGGTGTGGATTTATGTTTCATATTCAGCTAAATTAACTTAAATTTGTATTTAATTCAGGATCATTGGAGCCTAAGTGTAAATTTGGGATTCCCCACACTGAATTTTTATTTGCCACAGTAGGCATGCTAGAAAGAGTGCAATTAGCCCTAATTAGTATACTAATTAGTATAACTAGTAAGTTCTTTTCTCTGTGTGCCCAAGAAATGCTGGAGATACCTAGGATACAATTATGTCATTAATTATGACATATGGAATGAGCCCATGTCATTAAGTGGACATAGGATTGGGACCCTTATCAAAGAGGGGTGTGCCAAGCAAAGGGGGATGCAAGTCCATGTGGAATACAGAAATGGTGGTATTGGTTCATATAAGTAAAAATGCATACTTGGAAGTCTGATGGACTTTGGACTTACAATCAATTCCAATCATTTTATCCCATAAGTCCTCACTCCATGGTAGATAAAGAGAAATAGAGGCAAAAAATTCTATACAGTCACAGCCATTTTAGAGGATTCATGGAAGCATCCTGTTGGAATGGTAAACCCATAGCCTTCTGCAACTTCTTGTCTGTCTGTTTTCTGTATATCTCTCCTTATACAGGAGAGTCTTTAACATGGCAAACTACTTTTCCATTCTTCTCCAGGAATTCCTACACTAAATCCAGTCTCCCATCCTCATTCATTCTCTAAAAGGAATAGGAACACAAGTTCTAAATTTCCATAGGAAGTCTACTGAACAAACCAGAAGAGAGAATTCAGAACAATCCTTGCTCTTGTCACTGTGAGCTATGCAAACAATCTTTGCTTATATAATACTTTTCAATGTAATGATTTACAATGAAACTCCAGCTCTAGAAACTATCTTACCTCAAAAAGTCATCCCATATTGGGACACCTGGGTGGCTCAGTTGGTTGAACAGCTGACTCTTGGTTTTGGCTCAAGTCATGATCTCATGGGTCGTGAGATGGAGCGCGGCATTGGGCTCCACTCTCAGCAGAGAGTCTGCTTGAAGATTCTCTTCCTCTGCCCCTCCCCCCACACACTCTCTCTCAAATAAATAAATAAATCTTTAAAAAAAAAGTCATCCCATATTACCTCTTCCTAAAGGAGTGTTCCAGTGCAAACCCCAAAGGCTATGAACATGCTACTCCACAAAAGAAATAAATTAACTATTGAATCTTACACTGGCAGTCAATCCAGCACATTAAATCCCAGAAAAATACACTTCCTGGGAAATATGATTCATTTCATAATAAAATAAATTAAATTGTCACCTTGAGCTGAAAAATAATTATACTTGAACTAAGCATAACAGACCAGATACATGCATTTTGGACAAGAAAAACAAAGTAAAAGTGGAAAGTAGAAAGCGTAATTTCTCAGTTCACATAGACGCCATCAGAAAGAAAAATAAAGAAAGGGAAAATACGAATATAATAAATCATGTATGTGGACAAACAATGTAAATATTTTTCATGTTTTCTATTCACATCAATGATTTTAGTTCTGCAATCAAAAAGAACTTAGGAAATATGCAGTTTCAAAATTGGGTACCAAAATAATTAACTGATTCTTGATTGGTAAAAATTAAGCTATTATTAGCTATAGCTATACAATATAGCTATATGTGAGACCATGTGATATATTAATCCACAAGCCATTAATAGAGTTAGCAATAGTTTAATTTACTGAATTTACTTATATCCCTAAAACAATAACTCTATGATTTTATATCTTAAAATTTATAAGTAATTTCTTAGTTGAAAAAATAGAAATTATTTCCTTCTATTTCAAGATTATAGATCAATAGCTTTTTAAAGAAAAATATTTTATAAAATATAATTTTCAAAATCAAAAAAGAATCCTCATTTAACCATGATATCTCTCTACAGTTTCTCCTTTGAGCTTTTTTTATTGTCAATAACAGCTGAATTTTTCAAAATTTAATTCTACATAGCCAAAATGGTTTGACCATTATAACCCTACTAACTGGCTAACATCTAATGTCTACTGTTTGTGTTTATTAAATTAATATGGCTTAATAACTGATCTGATTTGGGTTTATTCAAACAAACTGAACTGAAAATAACTGTATGAATTCAACTAATTTGGACATATTTTAGGTTTAATCAAATAGAAAGCAATCAATAGTCAAATCTGGCTTAAAGTATACCCTGAAAGAAAGACAAATAGGTCTCTGTGGTGGAATCAATTTTGGTGCCCTAACTAGATCCCCTTTACTGGGACAATACATCCATCTCTCCAAGATACCAACCAGTGACTTAATGGCAAATTGCTTGCATCAGATTTTCCAACTTGGAAAGGGGAGAGAGGCTTTCTGATCAGGATTAACACACACAGTATAGATTTGCCTTTCTTGCCACAGGTTCTCAGCAGGTACTACTGTCCAAGGGTTCACAGAGTGTCTGATCTAGAGTCATAGAATTCTGCACATTATCATTCCTGATTGAGAGATCCACTTTATGGCCGGGAAGGTAGGGCATGAGCATGTTTGTATGGGGTACACAGTCCTACCACTTTCTATACTATCAAGAAGCTATTGTCCAAATAGAGTGATGAAACAGCCTCTTAAAGATACAACTGAGACATCAGGTCAAAGATGATGCTGTGAGAGTAGGTGCTATCCTGCAGGATTTGGTAAATTCTTTAAATCCAGGGCATCACTTGGTGTTGTGTCCCCAGTAAATAAAATACATAGGTCCACATATTAAATAGTAGAAATGTAGGAGTAACCCCACTCACCATCACTTCTAGTGACTCCCTGGAGGAATTTGTGCTTCCCATCCCTATATGTTATGGTCTCTGAGTCTAGAGGTCCTGAATGCAAGATGGAGAGCACTCCTATCCATAGTAGGAAGAACCAAGAACACAAGAACACAGTAAATCTTCAACTAAACTCAAAGCAATGGCTGCCACTAATCACATTGGGCGCCTTATGTCAGTAGTCTAGCAGGTACAAAAAGGAGCTACCAAGAAAATCAACCCTCATCATCATGAGGAAGAAATACTACCTAATAAAGAGGGATATATAATAATTATGTCCGACACATCTGCTGGGGTATCTCTTGGCACATCCATGCCCATTTGTGACTGTAAATGGGCAAGGAGAGCAACTCTAGTTTCAAAAAAGCATGGTAACCAGAAACCTAGGCTCCTCAGAGATGACATCTGCATCAACCCAGAAGGCAAGTCCCCTAGACAAGCCACAAGTGCTAGCTAAGGGTGAGGGGAATCAGAAATGTGTGGCAGAGGAGGGAGAAAATGAGTATTAAATAGGACACTGATACCAATCACAGTAGCAGGGGCTGTCATTTATCTCACCAACCCTCCTCTTTTGTTTCTCCAGGAATAGTGACCACAAGATCTGTATGGTTGGAGTAAATTTAATGTGAGAAGCAAGTGGACCTAAGCAGTGCAAGGGGTAGCCTATGATAAATGCTGGTTTGATGCCCTACACAGATCCTCTTAACCAGAGCAGGGCACTCATCTCCCAGCTGCTGTGAGTGTTGGCTGCCAAGGGGTTGGTTCATAGCTATGCATCCTCTTCTCCAAAAAGTACCCTCTACTAATAGAAACTGCTTTATCAGGGAAAGTCTACACTCTACCTATCTTCCACCCACATACAGCCAACAACCTATGACTGGCTGAAAGCAGGGCACTAAATACTGCTACCCTTGCCTCAAAGGGAAACAGCTCACTAGCCCACCCCTGTGGATCAAACTAAGGCTAGATTTTGACTTGAGACCACACCATTGCTCAGGTCTTTCTTCTTCCCCCATCTTGCTTCACTCTTAGCCACATGGGTTTTTTTGCAAAACACTTCTTCAATAAATCATGTGCCATGATTATCAAAGGCTTTGCTCCTAAGGAATTGGAACTAAAAAAAAATCTCAAACTTTATCATTTATAAGAATCAACAGAAGAGTTTGTTTTAAATGCACATTCTTTGGCCCTACTTCTAGAAAAGTAAATTTAATAGGTGTATGGTGAGCCTACAGACCACTCTGAGATGCACTGGACTAGACCATCAGCATATACTATCCACAAAGGAAAGCCAGAACCACCAATGACACAGCAATATTCTCAGTCAATGCACCTGAGAACAAATTTCTCTACAGTTACTCTCAAGGCTTTGATTTTCCAACATAACAAACCTCTAACCTCAACTTTGTGATACGGCTTTCACTCCACTCATGTTTACAACTTCAAAATGTTAATAAAACATGGTAAGTGCAAAAGTCAAAATAAAGTAGAAGAGGTAGCAAGTAAGTAATGGACTGCACATTCTTAATTTAAGTCATATATATTTATTCTCTCACTCGGTAACTGAATACTAACCAAATGAATTTGTAACATATTCCAGTCTAGTTTTATTAGGATTTGTGCTGTATGTGTAATGTAAAAACAAAGAAAATATATTGCTACATCAACTTATATTATTCATGCTTATAAAGTTCTGTGTATCTACCCATGCGGTTGAGAAGATGCATTAGGAGTCGATTACAATAACAAGAAAAGGTTATTTGAGTCAAATCAAAACAATAAATGGGGTAGAGAAAAATTGTAAAATATTTGTTTTACTCTTTCCTCCAGTGACACATAAAACATTATCTCCTTCTCTAAGCGATTATGAACATTTCTATTCTGTCATATGGCATAAAGTGGAGATTTGTTTAAAATCATTTATGTTGGGAAAGTTACACAAGCCTCTTTGCACTTCAGAGAAAGTATATTTTTGATCACCTCAATTGTTAAAAACTCACAGTTCTTATTTATAGGAATACTCAGACAGATGGAAATAATAAAAACTGCTTTAAACAACCTCTAACTAATTTGTCACATTTCCACAATTTCCATTTTCTCTGTAAAATATACCAGCAGTTGCCAACAGGATGCAGAACACTCTTGAATGTTAGGCTACTCTCCACTGTGCCCACCCATTTCCTCTCTTCCAGGTGGGCAGTACAATCCATCAAGAGTCAGCTGTGTTTATTCACAAACTTGCCTATGATCCCACTTACTATTATATTATTTAATTTTGCTAAAGATTTCATAAATCTATGAAATATGAGTTCTAAAACAAGTAAACATTTCCTTAAAAACTAAGATGAATACTTTGGAGAGACTTGGTAATGTAGACTTGCTTTAAAAATTGCTCTCAAATTACAGAGAACTATAAAAAAAAAGAGAAAAGTAGTAAGATTAAGAGAATTTTGTATTCCCTCAAATTATTTTACAGGAATCTTGATCTCTTTTGCTCCACTTTAAGGAGTCCCGAGGGATGCCTGGGGAGCTCAGTTGGCTAAGCCTGTCCCTTCAGCTCAGGTCATGATCCCAGATCAAGTCCCATATCGGGCTCCTTGCTCAGTAGGGAGCCTGTTTCTCCCTCTGCCTGCTGCTCCCCCTGCTTGTGCTCTCTCTCTCCCTCTCACTCTCTGACAAATAAATAAAATCTTTAAAAAAAGAGTTTAAAAAAATAAAATAAAGAGTCCCAAACTGGAAATCAATTGTCATTGATTTCCAAAATGACAGATCTAAAATGACTATGGTGTACACAAGAAATGCCAGGACTTCCAATCAGATCCATACACCAAACACAGACCTTGGCCTTTGTTGCAATGGCTAATAAACTCACATGTATACAAGTCTATGGATGGAGATTTAGTCAACTTTTCATAATGTTTTACTTTAAGTGACTTTAATTAACTGACAAATGATCAGTGCCAATCACATCTCCATCAAAAATTTCTACCATATCAGGTGGTCCTGGTGACAGGAACAGACAAAATGAGAAGTCACAGGACTTTTTAAATCTTTCTATAAAAAAAAGAAAATAAGTCAAAATAAAGAAATATATTCATGGCATTTTTTTTTAAAGATTTTATTTATTTGAGAGAGAGAGAGAGCACACATGTGCATAAGTGGGGGGGACAGAGGGAGCAGGAGAAGCAGACTCCCTGCTGAGCGAGGAGCCCAACACAGCCCAACACAGGACCCCAGGATCATGACCTGAGCCCAAGGCAGACGCTTAACCAACTGAGCCACCCAGGCGCCCCATGGCATTTCTTTTACGGTAAGCTACTGAACTACAGAGGAGACAAAGGAAAAACTGAACCTTGGTAGAAATGAAACCAGTCAAAAAGTTAACATTTCTCGTAAAATGCATTAAGGCACATGATTAGAAGATTGTTTCCTTTTAAAATGCAAACATCCTGTTTAGGAGCCAAAGTTTGTGAGGAAAAGCAAGCACACCTCCTCACTACAAAGGCAGGTATGTCATTCAGATCCGTAGTCTAGGTTTGTAGGTCCAAACCAGGTCTGTAATTTTCTTGTACTTGCCTCAGATCCTTTTAGTTCTCTGTAAATAAACATTACAGAGTTGAAGCCCCCTTTTCTCTCTAGAGGTAACCACTTTCTTGAAGTTGAAATGTACCACCTCCATTATTTTATATTATATATAAAATGTTATTTTATATTATTTAACAGCACTATAGATAGTATTATTTTGTGTTTTAAACTTTGCGTACATGATATCATGATGTACCTATCACTTTGTGATTTTTTATTCAATGATATTTTCAATATTTATCCATGTTAATATAAACATATATTAATGAGTACCACTTATTTCAAAAACACTGTATTGCATCACAGTTTATCCACACATCTGTTAGTAGATATTTAAGTAATTTTCAAATTTTAGCTGTTAAAAACAATGCTGAAACAAACAGCATTGCACACACATTCAAACATTTATTTAATTCAGAATCCCAAACTTCATCTTAGTCTTTCTCAATCACGATCTCCAGGGAGAAGATTGGGAAGATGTATGTTTAATAAGTTCCCTCACCCACCCACTCTGAGTGATTCTTATCCTCAGGGAAGTTTAGGGGAAAACACTCTAGACTAATAGCATACATGTAGAAGTAAAAATACTGAGTCATAGTAATGCCCATCTTCCATTTTACAAGATATTGTAAAATTACACTTCAAAGTAGAAGTTGTAATTTACATGCCCACAAACAGGATATGATTCTAATTTCCCCACAGCTTTGTCAACATTTGGCATTGTCACAGTTTAGGTCTTTACCACTCCGGTGGATGTAAAATAGTACTCTGCTGTTGTTTTAATTTGCAGTTTGCTTTCTCGTTACCTGTAAAATTGAGAAGACTTTTACCTATAAATAACTGGCCATCGGAATTTCCTCCTTGTGAATTGTTTGCCTGTTTTAGGAAGTTGTTTTTCTCTTATTGATTTGTAAGAATATATACATTCTGGATACAAAAGTTGAATATTACAAAGCTTAATGAAACAAAATTTAAAATCTTTTGCCCACCCATCCAATTCATGAATTTTTCTCCTGAGAATCAATCATTTTATATCCTTTTAGTAGTTTTTCCAAAATATATCCATTTTTCTAAATAATATGATTATATATTTTTTGATTTATTAGTTCTAGATATTATTTTTATTTACTTCCTATATGGAAGGTAAAGGTTAAGCATTCTTACATCATTACCTCATCCCCCCAATAAATCATAACTCAGTTTTTTATTAAAATATTATAACTTAGAATGTTATGACTATATAAATATTGGTCATTGCTGAGATCATTACTATTATTATATTTCCTTTCTTTGCATAACTTTTGTTCTTCCTGGAATAAGTAATTACCGTACTTCTTCATATGCTTTCTTTTCATTAATTCTCTCTAGATTTTCCAACCTCTCTCAATCCTATTTTCTATATTAATATGTCAAGTTATCTTCCCTTTCTTCTAAAACCCTCTGTCCACCTGCTCTAATTTGGGCTGCTTATTCTCTGAACTGGATGCTTAGCTCTTGGTCTGGGACCTCTTACTTTACCCTGAGAAATTGCCTTCACCTCTCCCGTGTGAGATCCCATTTCCTAGATTTCATCTTCTTCTTTCTTGGTTTATTCCATTATTTCATCAGAGTACATCCTCCCATAACTTCCTGAGACATTTATGACACCTTACAGTCTTAAAATATGTTTATTCTATCTCTGTTTTAGTTTTATTTAGTTTTATTTTTTTAGTTAATTTCTTGGGATATATTTTAAATATTATTTTATAAATATTTAAATATATGTTATTTATATTTCCAACTTCCTGGGAAGATGGCAGAGTGGGAGGATCCTAAACTCAACTCATTCCATGGATACACCTAGATAAAAGCCACACCAGTGTAAATAACACAGAAAAGACCCAAAGACTGGCCTAATAGACTCTCCACAGCTAAATGTACAGAAGAGGCCACACTGAAGAGGGTAGGAAAGGCAGAGACATGCTTAGCAGCCAAAGGGACATGTAGACTGTCCACTGGAGGGAGGAATGAACACCATGGGTGTGGAGAGGAGAGAGAAGCAGATCCTTATACCAGGGAACCCAAGCATGGGGAACCACATGGGGAAGACAAATCCCCATAACATGTGGCTTTTAAAACTAGAGAGGCCTAACAATCAGTGAGGCTTAACACCTGGAACTTTACAAAAAGCAGTGGCCTGGCTCTGGGAGAGCCAGGTGGGTGCAGTCACTGCCCTAAAAAGACAGCACAACAAACAGACCCACTGAGATACAACATAGAAGCAGCAGTTTGAAAAATGCCTGGGGTATATGGGAAAGAGATTTATTTGCTAATCTCAAAGCATGTTCTGGAGAGGCAAGGAACATTGGGAGACTTCTCCTAAAACAAAAGAGTTGTCAGGTGCCATTTCCCTTTCCCGCCCCCCATCCTGGATACACGGACACCTGTGAGAACCAGTGCAGTGTAAACAGTCTCCACCTAGCTTGCTAGCAGCTGGACCCCACATTCTCCTATGGAAACACCCCCTCCACCTGGCCAGGCTGGCAGGAGTCTGCCCAGCAGCTGTAAGTCCCTTCCCACAGCTTGCAGCCTGCCATTGCATTCTCCTGTGGACCTGTCTCCTCTAATATGTCCTTGGTAGAGCCCATCTAAAGCCAGACTACAAACCTCACAGAGGGCAAGTAGCCCTGACAGGGGCCAGAACTACTCCAAAGTGACTCCTGCCCCAGAGAGAGGGAAAGATAACCACACACACACGTCCAACTGTGGCCCCAGCAGTGGGCTGGGGGCAGAAATCTAGTCTGACCACAGGCCCTGCCCACCAACGAAAGCTTCTCAGGGGATAACACAGGGAAAGCACCCTATAGTTCAGTGCTACTGCAGCTATGGTAAACACTTGGTTTGACTCAACTCAAACCAAAGGTAGCCTCAGACTAACACACTAACAACACAGTGACCAAACGCTGCTCACAACAGGAATAGAGAAGAGAGCCATTACAGACGACTAGACTGAAGGCAAATGCTGCTCAGCCATGACTGTAGGAAGCACAGAGCACACACAGGAAACACCTCTGAACAGTCAGGTTCTGGTGAATAGAGGACATTTGCACTGCAGGGCATCTTCTTCATGAGTCTACTACTTTCAGAAACAAGAGATGTAGCTGACTTTCCTAATACATAGGAAAGATACAGGGAGTTAGACAAGATGAGGAGACAGAGGACTATGTCCCAAAGGAAAGAATGGGACAAAATCATAGCAATAGAACTAAAAGAGACAGAGATAAGGAATATACCTGATAGAAAATTTAAAGTAATGGTCATAAAGATATTCACTGGATTTGAGAAAAGGATGAGACCCTCAACAAAGAGATAGAAAATAAAAAAAAAAAAAAGAACCAGAGATGAAGAACTCAGTAATTGAAATTAAAAACACACTAGATGGAATAGATGTAGACTAGAGGAAGCAGAAGAACAGATCAGGGGACCTGGAGGACAGAGTAATGGAAAGCAATCACACTGAACAAGAGTGCTAAAAAATAAGAAAAGATGAAAAAAGACTGAGGGAACACAGCAACACCATTAAGCACAATAACATTTGCATTAGAGGGATCCCAGAAAAAGAAGAAGGGGCAGAAGATTCATTTGAAGAAATAATAGCTGAAAGTTTCCCAAATCTGGGAAAGAAAACAGAAATCCAGATCAAGAAGGCACAGAGAGCCCCCAACAAAATCAACCCGAGGAAGTCCCCACCAAGACATAATAATTAAAATGCAAAAAGTAGTGATAATGACAATCAAGAAATGGGCAGAAGACATGAACAGACATTTCTGCAAAGAAGACATCCAAATGGCCAACAGGCACATGAAAAAGTGCTCAACATCACTCGGCATCAGGGAAATACAAATCAAAATGACAATGAGATACCACCTCACACCAGTCGGAAAGGCTAAAATTAACAAGTCAGGAAACGACAGATGTTGGCGACGATGCGGAGAAAGGGGAACCCTCCTACACTGTTGGTGGGAATGCAAGCTGGTGCAGCCACTCTGGAAAACAGTATAGAGGTTCCTCAAAAAGTTAAAAATAGAGCTACCCTATGACCCAGCAATTACACTACTGGGTATTTACCCCAAAGTTATAAATGTAGTCATCCAAAGGGGCACATGCACCCCAATGTTTATAGCAGTAATGTCCACAATAGCCAAACTATGGAAAGAGCCTAGATGTCCATCAACAGATGAATGGATAAAGAAGATGTGGTGTGTATATATATATATATATATATATATATACAATGGAATATTATGCAACCATCAAAAAAATGAAATCTTGCCATTTGCAATGACATGGATAGAACTAGAGGGTATTATGCTAAGCAAAATAAGTCAATCAGAGAAAGACAAGTATCATATGATCTCACTGATATGAGAAAATTTGAGAAACAAGACAGAGGATCATATAGGAAGGGAGGGAAAAATGAAACAAGATGAAACCAGAGAGGGAGACAAACCATAGGAGACTCTTAATCTCAGGAAACAAACTGAGGGTAGCTAGAGAGGAGGGGGGTGGGAGGGATGGGGAGGCTGGGTGATGGACATTGGGGAGGGTATGTACTATGGTGAGCGCTGTGAATTGTGTAAGACTGATGAATCACAGACCTGTACCCCTGAAACAAATAATACATTATATGTTAATAAAAAATTTAAAAATACATAAATAAATAAATAAAATTTTTAAAAAAGTGTTATAAAGAGAGATTTTAAAAACAACAAGAGAAAAAAATTACATACAAAGGAAACCGCATATGACTATCAACTGATTTTTGATAGCAAAGCAGCAAAATCAAGTATATCTATAAAAATCAGTCAAGGAATTCACAAAATAAAAGAATGTAAAATATGACACCATATACATAAAATGTATTGGGGAGAGGAATGAAGAATGGGTTCAAATTTAAGTGACCATCAACTTACTATAGACCGCTATACACATAAGATGTTATACACAAACCTAATGGTAACCACAAATCAAAAACTGGCAATAGATACAAAAAAGAGAGAAAGGAATCCAAGTATATGACTAAAGAAAGGCAGCAAACCATGAGAGAAGAGAGCAAAAGAAGAAAGGAACAGAGAAGAACTATAAATACAATCATAAAACAAGTAACAATGTCAGTAAGTACATACCTATCAATAATTTACTTTGAGGGTGCCTGGGTGGCTCAATTGGTTAAGCATCCAACTTGATCTCAGCTCAGGTCTTGATCTCAGGGTTGTGAGTTTGGGCCCCACACCCACTATGAAGCCTACATTAAAAATAATAATAGTAGGGGGGAAAAGATGGCAGAGGAGTAGGGGACCCTAATCCAACTGGTCCCTGGAACTGAGCTGGATATCTACCAGACCACTCCAAACACCCATGAAATCAGCCTGAGATGTAAGAAGATAGATCTGGATCTCTACAAACAGAATATTGCAGGCATTTGGTTTCAAGGTATGAAGCAGGGAGCCGTGATTCCATGGGCAGATATCAGAGGATAAATGGCAGGGGGAAGGAGACAGCCATCGGGATCCTACACCGAGGGTGAGCAATAGCCTCCCGCACTGGGGACAGAGCACAGACTTGCAGACTGGTAGTGACGGGGAAAGGACTTCAGGGCAGCCCCCTGGACCTGAAACCTGGAATGGCAGGGCCGCACCTGTGAACTGGGGGCAGCTGGCGGTTTTAGAAGCATGAAGGGCAGAGCCGTGCCCCCGTGCCCTGACCTGGAGATGAGGACTAGGAGCACTGCTGAGGGGCACACAACCCAGGACTGCAGTTTATAGCAGCACAGACAGAAACAGAGATAGTGTGGCCTGGAGAGCTCAATGAAGAACAGACTGCAATCTCTCTGCTCTGAGGCTGAGGGTTGGAAACGGTCTCTCCTGCTCTGACTTCCGGAAGAGATGCGGAAAGCCACCAGGGAAAGCCACCAGAGAACAAAAGCCCCAGAAAAATGGTTTTCACTGAGACCATCCCCTGCCACAGGGGGCAGGACAACTCTGCCCAAACAGGGTTGCCTGAGTAACAGTGCTGCAGGCCCCTCCCCCAGAAGACAGGCTGGGAAAACAAGAGGCCTCAACCCTAAGGTCCCTAGAAAACAGGTGCATCTTGCTTGGGTGTGGTCAATAATTTGGACCCCACCCCTCAACAGAATGACTAGGAGGAAGAACCCCCAAAATAAGAAAGACTCAGAGACTATGACTTATGCCACAGATTTACAAATGGATTCAGATATAACCAAGATGTCGGAGATGGAATTCAAGCTAGCAATTGTGAAGATGGTAGCTAGAATGGAGAAATCAATTAATGACAACATAGAGTCTCTAAGGGCAGAAATGAAAGCTGAATTGGCAGAACTTAAAAATGCTATCAATGAGATCCAATCTATCTAGATAATCTAACACTTAGGGTAAGCAAGGCAGAACAAATTAGTGACCTAGAATACCAATTAATAGATAAAAAGGGAAAAGAGGAGGCCAGGGAAAAACAACTCAGAATCCATGAAAATAGAATCAGAGAAATAAATGACCCCATGAAACGTTCCAATGTCAGAATTATTGGAATCCCTGAGGGGGTGGAGAGAGAGAGGACCAGAAGATATATTTGAGCAAATCATAGCTGAGAACTTCCCTAATCTGGGGAATAAAACAAACATTCGTGTCCTAGAGGCAGACAGGACCCCTCCCAAGATCAAGGAAAACAGGCCAACACCCTGGCATGTAATAGTAAAACTCTCAAATCTTAGAACCAAGGAAATCATCTTAATGGCAGTTAGGGGGAAGAGACTCCTTACGTACAGAGGGAAGAACATCAGAATAACGTCAGACCTATCCACAGAGACCTGGCAAACCAGAAAGGCCTGGCAAGACATATTCAGTGTACTAAACAAGAAGAACATGCAGCCAAGAATACTTTATCTGGCAAGGCTGTCATTTAGAATGGATGGAGAGATGCAGAGCTTCCACGAACAGCAGAAATTGAAAGAATATGTGACCACTAAGCCAGCCGTGCAAGAAATATTAAGGGGGGTTCTATTAAAGGAGAAAGACCCCAAGAGTGATATAGAACAGAAATTTACAGGGACAATCTATAAAAACAAGGTCTTCACAGGCAACATGATAACAATTAATTCATATCTTTCAATAATCACTCTCGAAATGAATGGCCTAAATGCTCCAATAAAATGGCACAGGGTTGCAGATTGGATAAAAAGACAGGACCCATCCATATGCTGTCTACAAGAGACTAATTTTGAACCTAAAGACACATCCAGACTGAAAGTGAAGGGATAGAGATCCATCTTCCATGCCAACAGACTTCAAAAGAAAGCTGGGGTAGCAATTCTTATATCAGACATATTAGATTTTAAACTAAAGACTGTAGTTAGAGACACAGAAGGACACTATATCATTCTTAAAGGGTCTATCCAACAAGAAGATCTAACAATTGTAAATATCTATGCCCCCAACATGGGAGCAGCCATCTACATAAGCCAACTGCTAACCAAAATAAAGAGTCATATTGATAACAGTACTTTAATTGTAGGAGACTTCAATAATCCACTCTCAGCAATAGACAGATCATCTAAGCAGAAAATCAACAAAGAAACAAGAGCTTTGAATGACACACTGGACCAGATGGACCTCATAGATATATACAGAACATTCCACCCTAAAACAACAGAATACTCAGTCTTCTTGAGCGCACATGGAACTTTCTCCAGAATAGACCACATACTGGGTCACAAATCAGGTCTCAACTGATACCAAAAGATTGAGATTATTCCCTGCATATTCTTAGACCATAATGTTTTAAAACTGGACCTTGATCACAAGAAAAAATTTGGAAGCTAAAGACCACTCTGCTCAAGAATGTTTGGGTCAACCAGGAAATCAAAGAAGAACTTAAACAATTCATGGAAACCAATGAGAACAAAAACACATCAGTCCAAAACCTATGGGATACTGCAAAGGCCATCCTAAGGGGAAAATACATAGCCATCCAAGCCTCGCTCAAAAAAATAGAAAAATCCTGAATTCACCAACTAACTACACCTTAAAGAACTAGAGAAAAAGCAACAAACGATGCCTAAGCCATGCATTAGAAGAGAAATAATTAAGATTGGAGCAGAAATCAATGAATTAGAAACTAGAAACACAGTAGATCAGATCAACAAAACTAGAAGCTGGTTCTTTGAAAGAATTAATAAGATTGATTAACCACTGGCCAGACTTATCCAAAAGAAAAGAGAAAGGACCCAAATTAATAAAATTATGAATGAAAGGGGAGAGATCATGACTAACACCAAGGAAATAGAAACAATTACTAGAAATTATTATCAACAACCATATGCCAATAAGCTGAGCAATCTGGATGAAATAGATGCCTTCCTGGAAACCTATAAACTGCCAAGACTGAAACAGGAAGAAAGCGACAACCTGAATAGGCCAATAACCAGTAACGAGACTGAAGCAGTGATCAAAAACCTCCCAAAAAACAAGAGTCCAGGGCCTGACGGATTCCCTGGGGAATTCTACCAAACATTCAAAGAAGAAATAATACCTATTCTCCTGAAGCTGTTTCAAAAAATAGAAACAGAAGGAAAGCTTCCAGACTCATTCTATGAGGCCAAACCAGGCAAAGACTGCATCAAAAAGGAGAATTTCAGACCAATATCCCTAATGAATATGGACTCCAAAATCCTCAACAAAATCCTAGCTAATAGGATCCAACAATACATTAAAGGGATCATCCACCTCAACCAAGTGGGATTTATCCCTGGGATGCAAGGGTGGTTCAACATTCGCAAATCAATCAGTGTGATCGAATACATTAATAAGAGGAGAGAGAAGAACCATATGGTCCTCTCAGTTGATGCAGAAAAAGCATTTGACAAAATACAGCATCCTTTCCTGATTAAAACTCTTCAGAGTATAGGGATACAGGGAACATTCCTCAAGTTCATAAAATCCATCTATGAAAAACCCACAGTGAATATCATCCTCAGTGGGGAAAAGCTGAGAGCCTTTCCCTTAAGATCAGGAACACGTCAAGGATGCCCACTCTCGCCACTATTATTCAACATAGTACTAGAAGTCCTAGCAACAGCAATCAGACAACAAAAAGAAATAAAAGGTATTCAAATTGGCAAAGAAGAAGTCAAACTCTCTCTTTTCGCAGATGACATGATACTTCATGTGGAAGACCCAAAAGACTCCACCCCCAAATTACTAGAACTCATACAGCAATTCAGTAATGTGGCAGGATACAAAATCAATGCACAGAAATCAGTTGCTTTCTTACACACTAACAATGCAACTATAGAAAGAGAAATTAGAGAAACGATTCCATTTACAATAGTACTAAAAACCGTAAGATACCTCAGAATAAACCTAACCAAAAAGGTAAAGGATCTATACTCTAGGAACTACAGAACACTCATGAAAGAAATTGAAGAAGACACAAAAGGATGGAAAAACATTCCATGCTCATGGATCAGAAGAATAAACATTGTTAAAATGTCTATGCTACCCAGAGCAATCTATACCTTCAATGCCATCCTGATCAAAATTCCAATGACATTTTTCAAAGTGCTGGAACAAACAAGACTAAAATTTGTATGGAATCAGAGAAGACCCCAAATTGCCAAGGAAATATTGAAAAAGAAAAACAAAGCTGGGGACATCACGTTGCCCAATTTCAAGCTATATTACAAATCAGTGATCACCAAGACAGCATGGTACTGACACAAAAACAGACATATAGACCAGTGGAACAGAATAGAGAGCCCAGAAATGGACCCTCAACTCCATGGTCAAATAATCTTCGACAAAGCAGGAAAAAGTATGCAATGGAAGAAAGACAGTCTCTTCAATAAATGGTACTGGGAAAATTGGACAGCCACATGCAGAAAAATGAAACTCAACCATTCTCTAACACCCTACACAAAGATAAACTCAAAATGGATGAAAGACCTCAATGTGAGACAAGAATCCATCAAAATCCTAGAGGAGAACATAGGCAGTAACCTCTTTGACATCGGCCACAGCAACTTCTTTCAAGATACATCTCCAAAGGCTAATGAAACAAAAGCAAAAATGAACTTTTGGGACTTCATCAAGATAAAAAGCTTCTGCACAGCAAATGAAACAGTCAACAAAACAAAGAGGCAACCCACAGAATGGGAGAAGATATTTGCAAGATATCTGACACTACAGATAAAGGGCTGGTATCCATGATCTATAAAGAACTCAAACTCAACACCCAAAAAATAAATAATCAAGTCAAAAAATGGGCAGAAGACATGAACAGACACTTCTCCAAAGAAGATATACAAATGACTAACAGACACATGAAAAAATGTTTATCATCATTAGCCATCAGGGAAATTCAAATCAAAACCACACTGAGATACCACCTTACACCAGTTAGAATGGCAAAAATTGACAAGGCAAGAAACAACAAATGTTGGAGAGGCTGTGGAGAAAGGGGAACCCTCTTACACTGTTGGTGGGAATGCAAGTTGGTACAGCCACTTTGGAAAACAGTGTGGAGGTTAATTAAAAATAGAGCTACCCTATGACCCAGCAATTGCACTACTGGGTATTTACCCCAAAGACACAGATGTAGTGAAAAGAAGGGCCATATGCACGCCAATGTTCATAGCAGCAATGTCCACAATAGCCAAACTGTGGAAAGAGCCGAGATGCCCTTCAACAGATGAATGGATAAAGAAGATGCGGTCCATATATACAATGGAATATTACTCAGCCATCAGAAAGGATGAATACCCAACTTTTACATCAACATGGATGGGACTGGAGATTACACTAAGTGAACTAAGTCAAGCAGAGACAGTCAATTATCATATGGTTTCACTTATTTGTGGAACATAAAGAATAGCATGGAGGGCATTAGGAGAAGGGAAAAATGAAGGGGGGGAATCAGAGGGAGAGATGAACCATGAGAGACTATGGACTCTGAGAAACAAACTGAGGGTTTTAGAGGGAAGGGGGATGGGGGGATGGGTTAACCCAGTGATGGGTATTAAGGAGGGCACGTACTGCATGGAGCCCTGGGTGCTATAGAAAACAATGAATCGTGGATCACTACATCAAAAACTAATGATATATTGTATGGTGACTAACATAACATAATAAAATAAAATAAAATAAAAATAGTAGTAATAATAATAATTATTATTACTTTGAAAGTAACTGGACTAAATGCTCCAATCAAAAGACATAGGGTGATGGAATGGATAAAAAAGCAAGACCTATCTATATGACTAAAAGAGATATATTTCAGACCTAAAGACATATGCAGATTGAAAGTCAAGGGATGGAAAAGTATTTATCATGCAAATGGAATTGAAAAAAAGCTCAGGTAGCAATACTTATATCAGAAAAAAATAGATTTTTAAAACAAAGACTGTAACAAAAAACAAAGAAAGACACTATATAATCATAAAGAGAACAATACAACAAGAAGATACAACAATTGTAAATATATCCAACATGGGAGCACCCAAATACATAAGGGAGCTAATAAGAACAAACATAAAGGAAGTAACTGCTAGTAATACTTATAATAGTAGGAGACTTTAAAACCCCACCTATATCAATGGATAGATCATCCAAACAGAAAATCAATAAGGAAAGAGTGACTTTGAATAAAACATTGGACCAAATGGATCTAACAGATATATTCAGAACACTTGATCCTACCACTGCAGAAAACAAATTCTTTTCAAGTGCACATGGAACATTTTCCAGATCACATATTAGGCCACAAAACAAGTCTCAACAAATTCAAAAAGATTGAAGTCATACCATGTACCTTTATGACCACAACACTATGAAACTGGAAATCAATCACAAAAAATAATAATAATAATAAAAATAAAATGTCTGGAAAGAACACAAATACATGGAAGTTAAATAACATGCTACTAAACAATGAATGAGTCAACCAAGAAATCAAAAAGGAAATTAAAAAATACATGGACATAAATGAAAATGAAAACAATCCAAAATCTTCAGGATGCAGCAAAAGCTGTTCTAAGAGGGAAGTTTGTAGCAATACAAGCCTACTTCAAGAAGCAAGAAAAATCTCAAATAAACAACCTAACCTACACTTAAAGGAGCTAGAAAAAGAAGAACAAACAAAACCCAAAATTAGCAGAAGGAAAGAAATAAGAAAGATTAGAGCAGAAATAAATGATATAGAAACTAAAAAAACAAACAAAAAACACACAAAAAACCAATAGAACAAAACAATGGAACCAGGATCTGGTACTTTGAAAATATCAACAAAACTGATCAACCTTTAGCCAGACTCATTTAAAAAAGGGGGCTCAAATAAACAAAATCAGAAATCAGCAAGGCAAAATAACCAATACCAGAGATATACAAAGGATTATAACAGAATATTTTGAAAAATTATATTCCAACAAATTTGACAACCTAGAAGAAATGGATAAATTCCTAGAAACATAAAACCTTCCAAAACTAAACCAGAAAGAAATAGAAAATTTGAATAAACTGATTACCCAGCAATGAAACTGATTCAGTAATAAAAATAAAAACCACCCTACAAACAAAAGTCCAGGACCAGATAGCTTCACAGATGAATTCTACCAAATATTTAAAGAAGAGTTAATATCTATTCTTCTCAAACAATTCCAAAAAAAATAGAAGAGGAAGGAAACCTTCCAAATTCATTTTATGAGGCCAGCATTACTCTGATACCAAAACCAGATAAAGACACTACAAAAAAAGGGAACTAAAGGTCAACATCTCTGATGAGCATAGAAGCAAAAATCCTCAACGAAATGCTAACAAAACAAATCAAACAACACATTTTAAGAATCATTTACCACAAACAAGCAGGATATATTCCTGGAATTCAAGGTGGTTCAATATTTTCCAATCAATCAATTTGATACAACACATCAACAAGAGAAAGGATAAAAACCATATGATCATTCCAATAGATGCAGAAAAAGCATTTGACAAAGTACAACATCCATTCGTGATAAAAACCCTCAACAAAGTAGGCTTAAGGGAACATACCTCAACATAACAAAAACCATATATAAAAACCCCACAGCTAACATCATACTCAATGGTGAAAAACTGAGAGCCTTTCTCTTAAGGTCAGGAATAAGACAAGAATGTCCATTCTCACCACTTTCATTCAACATAGTATTAGAAGTCCTAGCCACAGCAATCAGAAAAGAAAAAAATAAATAAAAGGCATTAAAATTGGTAAGGAAGAAGTAAAATTTTCACTACTTGCAGATGACATGATACTATGTATAGAAAACCCTAAAGACCCCACCAAAAAACTACTAGAACTGATAAATGAATTCAGGTTGGAGGATACAAAATCAATATACAGAAATCCATTGCATTTCTATACACTAATAATGAAGTAGCAGAAAGAGAAATTAAGAGAACAATCCCATTTACAATTACATCAAAAATAATAAGATACCTAGCAATAAACCAAACCAAAGAGGTGAAAGATCTGTACTCTGAAAACTATAAAACATTGATCAAAGAAATTGAAGATGACACAAACAAATGTAAAGATATTCCATGCTCGTGGATTGGGAAAACAAATATTGTTAAAATGTCCATACTACCCAATGCAATCTACAGATTTAATGCAGTCCCTTTCAAAATACCAACATCATTTTTCACAGAACCAGAACAAATCATCCTAAAATTTGTATGGAACCACAAAAGATCTCAGATAGCCAAAGCAGTCTTGAAAAAGAAGAACAAAGCTGGAGGTATCACAATCCCAGATTTCAAATTATACTACAAAGCTACAGTAATCAAAACAGCATGGTATTGGCACAAAAATAGACACACAGATCAATAGAAGAGAATAGAGAGCTGAGAAATAAACCCATGATTATATGGTCAATTAATCTTTGACAAAGAAGGCAAGACAATGCAATGGGAGAAAAGTCTCTTCAACAAATGGTGTGGAAAACTAGACAGCTACATGTGAAAGAAAGAAACTGGACCACCTTTTCACACCAAACCCAAAAATAAACTCAAAATGGATTAAAGACCTAAATATGAGACCTGAAACCATAAAAATCCTGGAAGAGAGCACAGGCAATAATTTCTCTGACATTGGCCATAGGAACATTTTTCTAGATATATCTCCTGAGGCAAGGGAAACAAAAGCAAAAACTACTGGGACTATACCAAGATAAAAAGCTTCTGCAAAGCAAAGGAAACAATCAACAAACTAAAAGATGACCTAATGAATGGGAGATTTTTGCAAATGACATATCCAATAAAGGGTTAGTAACCAGAATACATAAAGAACTTACATAACTCAACACCAAAAAAACAAATAATCCAATTTAAAAATGGGTAGAAGATACATTTCTCCAAAGAAAGATACAGATGGCCAACAGATGTATGAAAAGATGATCAACAACACTAATCATCAGGGAAATGCAAATCAGAACCACAACTGGATATCACTTCACACCTGTCAAAATGACTGAAATAAAAAACATAAGAAACAAATGTGAAAGAAAGGAACCCTTGTGTATTGTTGATGGGAATGCGAGCAGGTGCATCCACTGTGGAAAACAGTATGGAGGTTCATCAATAAATTAAATATTATCCAGTGATTCCACTACTGGGTATTTACCCAAAGAATATGAAAGCATTAATTTGAAAAGATATATGCACCCCTACATTTATTGTAGCATGATTTACAATAGCCAAATTATGGAAGCAACCCAAGCGTCCATTGATAGATTAATGGATAAAGAAGTGTGTATATGTGTGTGTGTGTGTGTATATATATATATATATATATATATATATATATACGTATTACTCAGTATATATATACATATATGTATATATATTACTCAGCTATAAAAAACAATGAAATCTTGCCATGTTCAACAACATGGATGATGGTTCTAGAGGGTATAATGCTAATGAAATAAATCAGTCAGAGAAAGACAAATACCATATGATTTCACTCATATGTGGAATTTAAGAAAGAAAACAAAGGAACAAAAAAAAATGAGACAAAACAAAAACAAAATAAAACAGACTCTTAACTATAGAGAACTAATGTTTACTTGAGGGGAAGTGGTGGGGAGATGAGTGAAATAGGTGAAGGGGATTAAGAGTACACTTATTATGATGAGCACTGAGTAATGTAAAGAATTGTGTAATCACTATATTGTTCACCTGAAACAATATAACACTGTATATTAACTGTAGTGGAATTAAAATAAAAAATAAAGTAAAATAAAATTTCCAAGAGCTTTTTCTTGTTCCTTGTTCCTTTTGTAGCATTCTGTTCATGTTTCATGAATGCAACATCTCCTCATCTTTCTGATGATAGAATGCTTTCTTATGCATCCTGCATTACATCTCCAAATTATTGTGTTTTCATTATGTTTCACTGTTTATGTCTATCTCATGTCCTTTCCCCAAACATGTGATGAGGATCGATTGTATATTCATATTTAAAAGTGAATTACTTTCTAATAATTTAGTAACTTTAAAATTAATTTTTAGCTCATTGGAAGCTTTGTGTAAGTGGACAAGAGTCACTGACTGTAAGTTCACATTGTAGAGTAATTTTATTTAGGAGAACAACATACATTAATGTCTGTAAATATTTTCTTTGTTATTGTTTAGTTTGTCCAGAGGTATAAAAGCCTGGCTTCCAATAGGGTAGATACAGACCAGGGAGGTTGGGATGGGATGTCTCTCAATTTAGCTAGTAGAATTTAATTTAACTACCCTGCTTTCAACAAGAAGCCTCAACATGACCCTTTGTTGTACCAGAGACTGAATCCAGCCTGGAACAATTTCTCTGGAGAATAAATCTCCTGTCTCTTCCAGGTCTCAGGAATGGACATCAGGCAAAGTGGGAAGAGACTGGGAACCAGAGGTATATAGACTCCATGTATAGACTCTGAACCAAGTCTTGTGTTCTCAGTGCCATTCCATCACCCCTCCCAGTCCCAAGTGCCTCTCCTTCCTGAGTCCTTCTGGGGTTCTGTGAAGGGAATCATCCTCTTTCTTTGTGTCAGGCTCCTCTCCAGGCTCTTGGGATTCAGTTTTCTCTACTCTCCTAAATCATCTACCTCTCATTCACTGGTTTTCCATTTTCTAAAAATATGAAATTATCTCTTGTCCTCAGCCATTACCTTGCCTTGTCCCTATGAATCTTGGGAGTATAGATAAACACTTAGGTTATATTTGTCACCTTTAAGTGGAGGTCCATTGCAAATACCTTCTCCCTGTCTGTAACTTGTCTTTGGACCTGATCTTCTTCTCCTACAAAGTGAGCATAATACTAACAATAACAACAACAACAATAATACCCATTCTTCTTTACAGTGTTCTTGTGAGCCTTCAAAAGTGGTTATGTATGAGACAGCACTTTATAAATTGTAATGTGCCATATGAATTCTAGTTAATTAAAAATAATGCTTTTATCCCTCACAGCAGGAAATAGACTATATGAACATTTGCAGAAATGTTTTAGGCTTACTTATAACTACCAGAGAACACCTTCTTTTGGTGAAAACATTCCACAGAACTGTTCTTAAATAAACTTTTATAGTAATTATTGACCTTAAAGATCTAAGAGTAATATGAAATACTACATTAGAGATAGAACATTAGTGATAATATATTCACAAAAATATTCTCAAGATTTCAGTGCTAGATGTTATAGTTCTGACTTTTTAATAGAGGCAATCTACCTGTGTTTTAGGTTACATCAATTCAAATTTATCCTTGAATCTAAATATACTAATTTAATACCACTCTTTATTAAATATAAAAAAATAGAAAACAGGAGGGGCACCTGGGTGGCTCAGTCGGTTAAGCGTCTGCCTTCGGCCCAGGTCATGATCCCAGGGTTCTGGGACTGAGCCCTGAGTTGGGCTCCATGCTCAGCGGGTAGCCTGTTTCTCCCTCTCCCTCTGCCCTCCCACCCATTATGCTCTCTCTTCCTAATAAATAAATAATCTAAAAAAAAAAAAATAGAAAAAAGGAAAATCTTAATATTCTGGTAGTGCTCACTGTATTTGGGATCTTTCTCTCTTCCTTATTACATATCAAACATTTATTTACACCTGGCTCATATGTTATGTACTGTTTTATAGTCCAAAAGACTAAAACAGTCAAATTAATTTCAAGTGAAAAGCGCCAAAGAAGATCACCAAGCCATTCCGTTCTCTAAATTATCTGTCCACTTAGCCAGGTCACAAAGGTGCATGTCTCAAGGGATTTAGGTTGGAGAATACATTTATGTAACATAAAGAATAAGCTAATTAAGAAAAAGAAAAAGACTGGTTGTCCAGATAAACATTAAGTTGATAATATGGGATTCAATCTTCCCTACAAAGAGTTGAGATAATTGCTTTTCCTTCAGAAAAGCTTCTGCAGTTTTCTGGGCATTTTCACATAGAGACTCTTACTTAGTCCTTACCCTAGTTCTTTAAAGTACCTGGATTCAATCCCATTTTGCAAATAAGGAACTGAGAGGTCAAAAAAGCTAAGCTATTTATCAAACTTAGAGTCAGCATTTGAACCCAAGACTCCAAATTCCAAGGAAAATACCTGATGGACCACTCCACTGCAGCAATAAATTACCCACCCTCTCTCTCACGACCTGCTGAAAATGCACTGAGCCACACACGGGATGAAGGATAAAAGTGGGGACCACTCACAGCCCACAGGACTGTCAGCAGATGTCCCATGGCATATGCCGGCACATTCTGTCAGCCCCGTGGGGGCACCAGAGCATCAGACGACCAGAACGACAGGTTGTACAAAGACCCAGACTCATTATAAATGGCCCTCCTTCTCCTTTTGTTCCGTTCGTTCTGAGCAACTGGCATCTTTCAGCGAACTGTCAGTATTATATTGAAGACATAGTACATCATTAAAATAAAGCTCGGGGCTAATAATTATGTCTTGTTCAGGTGTTTTATGACTAAAGAGTCTGACTTTCCCCCAAGGTTTCCAACTCACTCTTTTCCAAATTGCTTCTCTACGGGCATTTGTTACATTGTGGACGTGTCCCCAACAATTAAATAGCAGTTTAATCCTCCCTCTCTAGATCTTTCTTTTTGAGGTAGTGTCCTGGAGCCTGAGCTACTTCTCCTTTCAAGGCGGTATTTATGGAGTTCTCAACTGGCTGTGTGGGTGTGCCTGCACACAGAGGTTAATCCAAGTGGAAAGCCCAGTTCCCAGCTTTCACGTTGCTCACACGAAGAAATACTCCTACCCCTCCTTGCTCTGCCTCCATCCCTATCTTTGTTCAACAGTTATTAAGACACTCAAAGCACCAAATTTAACCATCAGGTGGGGAAAAGAGCACAGGATCTGGATTAGGGAAAGTATTTAAACTCTAAGCCTTATTTTATCTATAAAATGGGATTGATGGTAGTCCCCACCATTCAGAATCACTGTTAAGACCAAAGAGGTCAAGTATGTGAAATCACTTTGTTCCTTGTAAAGAAGTTAGTACTTTAGAATTGGCAGAAGCATTCTCATGGAGGTTGCCTCTTCAAGGTCTAGTAAATCCTGATACTTTGTGGGGCGGCTGGGGGTGGGTGGGGGGGACAGCTCTTTGCTAGTTTACATTTAAAGCGGGAAAGCCTCCTGGACCATTTCCTTCCTTGGGTTGGTATCTAATTTGGCTGTGCAAGGTGGCAAAGCAAATAGGACAAGGGGATATCTCGTCTATGCAAGGCAGGTAGATTTACTTTAATGACCCCCAGACCCCCCCCCCCCCGGCCCTTCTTACATCCTTGAAAAAAAAGAAACTTCCAATTGACCATTCTACACCCATTCCTTAAAAGCCGGGCCTTAAAAGTATTCCTTCACAAATTATTAATTTACATGTTAAAGCACGTTAAAGCTAATGCTTCTTAGTTTTCTTACTGTATGGGATTCACAAAAAGCATTTTGACCCAAACATTTAAGTTATATCACTTAACCAAGATTCTCGTAGGTTATTTCTACTTAGCTCAATCAGGTTGGATATCCAGTAGCAAATAGCTGAACTACTTAGATTTTACAATTTTTAATCAGAAATATCCTTGATATGGATATCCAGACCTCAGACATACACATAATTTTTTCTCTCTAATGTAAGTGATATATTTGGTATATTTTTAATATAATTTAGAACTATCAAGGAACTTTAACCTTTGGTCATTCATCAATTCTTTTAACAGATATTTTCGGCCTCTTTTCAAGACAGGTGCTTTTCTATGGGCTAAGGATTCAGAAATGAATAAAACTGAGTTAACCCAGCTCTCCTAGGATTTGTAATGTAGTAGAATTACATGTCATTTCTGCCCAAAGACATTCCTCTCCCCTAACCTGACTTTTGATCTTCAGGTTCTACTCAGGTCTGCCAAAATTAGTGTAAGTTTAACTATCTATAAACTAATTGTTACAAAATATTTTAATGTAAGCAGAATAGATTGAAAAACCCATTTATTCATGTAAGTTCACTTTGGCAGTTTGATTCTGTTCAAATTGACAAAATAAAGAAAATTCCAAACTTTCACAGGCATTTTGACCTTATTGTCAGACTTGCAAAACAGTAATAATTATTAGATTTGCATAAGTCATATTACCTAACATTTATTAAGCACTAACAAGGTGGCATGTTCTTAACATGGATTATTTTTCTTAAGCCTCATGATAACTATTAACATGAGGGAAGATTATCTCCAGTTTCCAGGTGGCAAATGTGGTGGGAATTAGAACCAAGAGTCTAGCCCTTGACACACTAGTAAAATAAATGAAATATTTCCTCACTCTCATATAATATGTTTTATTTTATCTTTTTAAGATTTTATTTATTTATGAGAGAGAGAGAGTACAAGTAGGCAGAGAGGCAGGCAGAGGGAGAGGGACAAGCAGACTCTGCGGTGAGCACTGAGCCTGATGCGGGACTCGAACCCAGGACCCTGAGACCATGACCGAAACTGAAACCAAGAGTCAGATGCTCAACTGACTGAGCCACCCAGCTGCCCCTTATATATGTTTTAATTTAACATTTTTTGAGTACCTACTATGAGTACATTACAGTGCTAAATTCCAGAGAAGGGAGTAAAAATGTTTAAGATACATTCCTACCCTCAAAAGCAATTTAAAATTGAATAGAAAACACAGACATATGCAGAAATAATACAAGGTATTAAATTAAGTTGGCAGAGGTAGTGGTGGAAGGAGTCCTGGACGTGGACCAAGAAAGAATGTTCCGCGTGAGAATATCACTACTGTGGTAAAGTGGGTGCTTGGGTACTCTTCCTCCCTTCCCAGTAACAGGACTAACAGTGTATAGTGTGCCACTCAGAGTCTTGGACAAAAAAACAGAGCCCATCTTGAATCTCTCCCAGCAAGACGGCTCATAGAGGAGCGTCCTTCCTCTGCAGATACCCTGGGTCAGCCTTCAGTTCCCTCCCCTACGTCCCTCTTTTGCCCTCAGGTTCCTCCCATTGTGGCACCATTTACTCAGACCACCTACACTGAGCTTCTCTCCCACCACCCACAGGAACAGGCTCTTTCCTTTGGAACCTGAGGACTGCCCCCACTTAACCTCTTTAGTCTGTTCAGGCTGCTCTAGCAGAATATCGTGGTCTGCACCCTTACTAGCAAAGGACATTTATTTCTCACACTCCTGGTCACTGCAAAGTCCAAGATGAAGGTGCAGCATATTTGGTGTCTGGTGAGACCCACTTCCCGGTTCGTAGACCACCACCTTTTTGCTGTGTCCTTACATGGTAGAAGAGATGAAGTAGCTCCCTGGGGTCTCTCTTATAAAGGGGCTAGTCCTATTCACCAGGGCTCTACCTTCATCAACTAATCACTTCCCAAAGGCCTTACCTCCAAATATCACCACATTAGGGGTTAGGTTTCAACATATGAATTTTAGGAGGACACAAACATTCAGTCTTTTTTTTTAATGGCTCTTTCCCTTATTATAAATAGATAAGATGTGCTAACCATTCAAAAGGATAGGAAGAAAAATACAGACTATGTTGTTTCCCATCCTCCAGCTACCTGGGACTAACAGGCCCCTGGGCACCTGTCCCTTGAGCTTATTCTCTTATACACAAGGACACCCACACCCACACACAACCTCACACACACACCCACACACCACACACATCTACATACCACATTCACTTCAGACAACACGCGGGAGACTCAGCATCCTGTACCACCCAGAGATGGAGGCTTCAATAAATGACATCTGAGTCCTAAGCAAGGAGACACTTAGAAAAAGATTAATCCCCTATCCAAGGGCAGTACCTCACTCAGAGCAAAGCATTCACAGTATGGACACCAAAACTTGTGGTAACAGAAGAAGAGTACTCAGTTGAGAACTTTTCCTCAGTGGACACCAGCATTATGAGGACACAGAAGGCATTTTATGCCCAGACCTCCCTCAGTGGACACCTGTCTCATTGATGGCATTGCTGGGAGCAAGAGGGGCAGGGGAGGCAAGCATAGTTTTCCAGGAAATAGGCGTATTATTGAAGCAAGTCAGATCCAGAGAGGAGGAAAATACTGGACACTGTGAGTAAAACTTCAGAACATGAAACACTCCCTGAGGACTCCCAGAATTGCTGGAAAGAAATCTTCCATGAGTGTTAGGTCCCTCCAAATGCACAGGACAGATTCTGGGAAAAAAAAAAAAATGACTGTTTTGTAGCTGTTATTCTGACTCTTAGGATTCCGATGTGGGAGACACAGCAATACAAATAAAGTACTCCTCACAGGGCAGATAAGACTTGGAATCTGAACTTGCCAAGACCCTGACATCAGCGGGCCGCAGAGAAGATACCTCCCTGCTGCCCACTGCAGCCGACACCAGAGAGCGTAAAGAGACAGCCAGCCCCAAAGAGTCAAAAACAAGAGCTGCAATCAAACAATCTGGGGGATACAGACATTTTCCTTAAGGCAAGTCACAAGATACTCTGTAACAGAATACAGCTGCTTAAATAAACCATCCTCATTGCAAAATCTCCACTGGCAGAGTTCTAGTGTGTGAACCATGCAGGTTTTAAAATAAATCCATGCCAAAAAAAAAAAAAAAAAGGATATTTTTTTCTGTCTTGTTTTTTAAAACAACAACAGCAAAGGATAGGAATGCAAATTGTATTACATACTGGCTGATGACCAAGAGTGACCCCAGCTAGGGAAAATGAGTGCAATGAGGAGACAGGGGAGAGACCAGAACTTCTCAGGATATAGAATCACAAAATGAGGCATCATCCCTACTCTACAAAATAGGACTTTACCAGGAGATAAAACATAATTTGCTGAAACATGTTTGTAAATGTTCACATTTTTTATAATCAGATTGACATTTGTTTTAAAATCATATCTATTTTCTATTATTGCTTCTGGTAGATTTTTACATTTAGTTCTATAAAACAATAGCTTGCTTCCCTTTTTTAAATAATTCAGTTCAAGGTTTCTATCTTAATGTTTGCTGAGAGGTTCAAGATAGTCGCATTCAATGTCGCTTCTAAATAAAAAACAAAACTGACTTGCAGTTTGAAAAAAATCTTAGAATGAACCAGATGTTCAAAGTTATAGGGCATATCTGGGCAGGAAAAAAAAAATCCCTTTAGCTAGAGAAATTCGGCATGAGTAAAAAATTAACGGGCATCTCCTTTGGTCGTCTGTTCTTTGATGTCCTCGAGAGATGTCAGACTCACCTTGGTATGACTTGACCTCACAGAGCCTCTTCTGACATGGACTGATGCCCTTTGGTTTCAAATAAATGCTGTTTTCTGGAGACTTTTACTCCTTTTCTGGCCATCATCCCAGAAGTATTGATCAGCTTAGTGCCACTGCCCTATTCTGCCTCAGAATGGCGCCAGAGTGATCTCTTAAAACCCCAATTTCATCAATGCCTCTACTGCTTAAACCTCTGTGGTCATTCCCTATCATCTCCCCATAAAAGTGCTCAATGTCCTTAAAAAAGGCTGAAAGGATCTTCGTAATCTAGATGCTGCCCAGCTTCCAGCTTCCAATGAACAAATTGGGAACCAGTCAGATAAAAGAGCTCACATAAGGTCCCCAATAACTGCTGATGGATCCATTTTCAAAAGGACCCCTGTCGGGCGCCTGGGTGGCTCAGTTGGTTAAGCGACTGCCTTCGGCTCAGGTCATGATCCTGGAGTCCCGGGATCGAGTCCCGCATCGGGCTCCCTGCTCGGCAGGGAGTCTGCTTCTCCCTCTGACCCTCCTCCCTCTCATGCTCTCTGTCTCTCATTCTCTCTCTCGCAAATAAATAAATAAAATCTTTAAAAAAAAAAAAAAAGGACCCCTGTCACATGGAACTGGGCTGGGTTTTGTGATTTGAATTTCCCCTCCCAGAATTTCTGCATTATCCCCAGTGAAAACTGAAAAGTTAGCATTTTCAGTTTTATTTAGAAAAATAGGAATCATACACTATTTCTAGTACATTGCAGTAATATTTCCTTATCTATGGGGGATACGATCTAAGCACCCCCCAGTCTTACAATATACTGTAATAAAAGTTACATGAGTGTGGTTTCTCTCTCCCTCTCTCTCTCACACCCACCCTCTCTCTCTCTCAAAATATCTTATTGTACTGTACTCACCCTTCTTGTGACAACGTGAGATGATAAAATGCCTCCATGATAAGATGAAGTGAAGAAAATGATGTAGGCACTGTGACGAAGTGTTAGGCTACTGTTGAGCTTCTGACGATTCGTCAGAAGGTTCATCAGCGTCGGACCCGTGCTTGACGCCACCGGTAACGAAACTGCGGAAAGCAAAACTGCAGATGAGGGGGGGCCACTATAATTATTTGAAAACTTTGATCAGAGTTGAAGCTAGCCCCCTGATGATGGTGCTCAGAAAGCTATTCCAACTCATTTGAAAATGTTTTAAACTACTTTCTCTGTTTTGCTTCTTTCATCTGATATACTTTAATATTGTCTTGTTTGCTTAATCACAACATAGTGGGTCTCTTTTTGTTTTCTAGGAGGCAGCATTTCCTAGATCATGATTATCATGCTGACTCTGGTATTTCACTACCTTTAAGGGGGCCCACACCCTGGAAGAGTCTAGGTTGTGCTTTTCACCTTCTGAGGTCATCAGACCTCAGCAGTAAAAGAACCCTCTGGGAGCCCTCCTCCTTTCTGCCTCTTTCTCCTATCATTCTAGGAGTTTCCTCTCCAAACCGTGGCTTCTAGCTCTGATCATTCCTACAAAGATGTGAAAAGACCCAAAGCCCAACCATCTCTAGACTGTGCTCAGTGAAATATGCGGTCCAGAGCTAACCATAGGATAATACTGGATTCACTGGCTCTTTGTCTTTACTGTGCTGTAAACTTGTGCTGCAGGTGGGCGGTTGTCCCACTGGCAATCACAGTTGCCAACTGTGTGACCTGGTGTCTCTTGCTGTGACCAGGACCTGGAAACCCTCAGCAAATGATTTAGCCCTGGCATGAAGGCAATTTAGCTCTGCAGCCCTCACCCCGGAGTACCTGATCCTGCACTGGAGACCTTCTTAGGAATGTGGATCTAAAATTCTTTCAGGCTCAGCTCACTGATAGGGGCTATTTGTTTCCATTTTCACCTGCGTGTGGATATATATTATTTTAATTTTTAGTCAAAAGAATTTTATTTTGAAATAATTTTAATAGAACTATTTGATAATGACATCGAAATAGTAAAACCAATGTATCATTCAATAAAATATATTTCAAAATATTGTATACTTAAATTATTTTAGCACTCCCTTTCAGTCTCAAAAGTGTCCCAGTTCGTGATGGTTACCAGAAGGGTGGTGGGTGGGGGGATGGGTTAAACAGGTGATGGGTATTAAGGAGTGCACTTGTTTTTGATGAGCACCAGGTGATGTATGGAAGTGTTGAATCACTATATTGTACACGTGAAACTAATATACTGTATGTTCACTAACTCAAACTTAAATGAAAACTTTTTAAAAATTGAATTAAAAAAAAAAAAAAGGTGTCCCAATTTGGACATGCCTGCCCTACTTGATGGTGTATAATGAGAAGTGCAGAGGCCCAAATCCATATCAAGAGCGGTGTCCATCTTTCTCCCTATTGGTCACCAGGGCATTGCATAGTGAACCGATAGTCCTTAATGGCACCACATTCGAACAACACTCAGCCACAGCAAACAACCTGCAGGGAGCCCAGGTTGAAGGTAATGCTTTCTTGGCTGCTCTTGGGTCCCAGGGCTGTGGTTGGGGCCCAGGATGCCCCAAATACCTCCAACTAGCTGTGTGTTTGGCTGGGAGCTGTCTGAGGTCTTAGATGGGGCCAGAAAATGCATGGCGAGCTTTCAGGTCCTGGCCAAGGAAGAGAGACCAGGTCATACAGAGAGCCCGGATTGCCAGTGGGGCAAGGGACCCTGCCACAGGACAGAGCAGCTAAGGGATAGGCCAAGGACTTTGCAGGAAATTCCAAGGGCTCCTCATCAATGTCAGAAGATATCCAAGTCTCCGCCGAGAGTCGCCGCGGGTTCCTGCTTCAACAGTGTTTGGACGGAACCCGGCGCTCGTCCCCCACCCCGGCCGGCCGTTCAGAGCCAGCCCTTCGCCATCTCCTCATAGCGCCCTCGGACCGCTCCAAGGCTCCCGCCGCCGCTCCAGCGCCGCGCAGCCGCCGCTCGCCGCCGCCTCTTCTCAGCCGCCGCCATGACGACCGCGTCCCCCTCGCAGGTGCGCCAGAACTACCACCAGGACTCGGAGGCCGCCATCAACCACCAGATCAACCTGGAGCTCTACGCCTCCTACGTCTACCTGTCCATGTCTTACTACTTTGACCGCGATGATGTGGCTTTGAAGAACTTTGCCAAATATTTTCTTCACCAATCTCATGAGGAGAGGGAGCATGCTGAGAAACTGATGAAGCTGCAGAACCAACGAGGTGGCCGAATCTTCCTTCAGGATATCAAGAAACCAGACCGTGATGATTGGGAGAACGGGCTGAATGCAATGGAGTGTGCATTACACTTGGAGAAGAGTGTGAATCAGTCACTACTGGCACTGCACAAACTGGCCACTGATAAAAGTGACCCCCATTTGTGTGACTTCATTGAGACTCATTACCTGAATGAGCAGGTGAAATCCATCAAAGAATTGGGTGACCACGTAACCAACCTGCGCAAGATGGGGGCTCCCGAATCTGGCATGGCAGAGTATCTCTTTGACAAGCACACCTTGGGAAACAGTGATAGTGAGAGCTAAGCCTTAGGCTGTCTTCCCATAGCCACAAGGGTGACTTCCCTCGTCACCAAGGCAGTGCATGCATGTTGGGGTTACCTTGACCTTTTCTATAAGTTGTACCAAAACATCTACTTAACTTCTTTCATTTGTACCATTCTTCAAATAAAGTAATTTGGTACCCCCCCCCCAAAAAAAAGAAGATATCCTACATTCCTAGAACAGAGAGATACCATCTTGGGTGGGGGAGGAGGGAGAGAAAGCATAAAGAAATGAGCTATTTAAATTACGTCAAACAGGATTTAAACTAGTTTAGACCTTTAGTTACCTTCTACCTTCTAGACCAGACTACCTATTTTCCTGGGCACATCTGGGTGCAATGCATGCAAATTTGCAATCCTACTCTGCAAGCAGTCTTTTGCAAATCTATATAACTTCTGAAGCTGCTGCTTCCAAATGAAATTAATCAGCTAGCTCTTCTGGGAGCTTTAGATCAGAGAATTTCTTCCAGTTGTTGCTGAAGAAAGTTAAGATTTCTCAGGGTCTGTGAGTAGTAAGATAGAGGGTAGAAGAGAGAGGGAAGGACTCCCAGGAGATTAAATATGGGAGAAAAGCATTAAAGGAGAGGTAAGAGAAACTGCATCTATGTTTCCTTAGTGTTAGTCCTGTTGAATATTAACAAAGGCTTTCATTTCAATTACAACATGTTACAAATGGGAAACTGGGCATTAAGGAAACAATTGGAAATGTTTCCAAATGCTGAACAATAAGAGCTTTCAGAAGCAGAGTCTATGGGCCCAGATACCTTTAGGGATTACTCCATGGGCTGTGTTGGTTTTGTACTGGAACACAAAAGATACCTTGCACCCAAGAGTCTTGAGGAGTTTAGAAACTTCAGATCCTACATATCACCGTCTCACTACATATCACCGTCTCAAGTGTAAAATTATCATGCCCTCTGCCTGATCTCTCCCTGGCGCTCTAGCTCTGATGACTGTAGGAAATACGAGAGACACGTGGTAATCTGTTTGGGGAATAAGGGAAAGGTGTTGGAAAAACAGAGAACGTATTCCCTGGGAAACTATTTGAGTTCCACTAAGCAGAAAAATGTACAAACTCACTCCTAATTCACTCTGAAGTGGTGTGTTTCAATTCCCTTGTAAAATACAGAGACACAAAATCGGAATGTGTGTCCCAGCAAGAGCTCTCTTTTGAGAGCTTAGGCCAAAGAGAGCAAAATTTACCCAACCACCGTGTGCCATAAATCATAGTCTACAGGGCGCCTGGGTGGCTCAGATGGTTAAGCGTCTGCCTTCGGCTCAGGTCGTGATCCTAGGGTCCTGGGATCGAGTCCCGCATCGGGCTCCCTGCTCCTTGGGAGCCTGCTTCTCTCTCTCTCTCTCTCTCTCTCTGTCTCTCATGAATAAATAAATAAAATCTTTAAAAAAAAAAAAAATCATAGTCTACAAAACACATAGTTCCTGCCTGCCCATTTTTTCCCCAAAAGATACAGTATTACTGTGTTTTCTCCACAAAACTAAAATACTATGAAAATTTTAAAAGAAAACAGAACCAAAAAACATTCTTTTCACCAATGTGCCCTTTGGTTCCACACCTCATTTAATTCATCTCTATCCTCACCATCCTCACTCTCATATAAGCTGGAAATCTCAACATTGTCCTTTGCTCCTACCTCTCCTGGACCCTCACCACCTGATTCTTCTCCGTGACAGTCATTCTTCTGCTCCTACCTCTCTTGGACCCTCACCACCTGACTCTTCTCCCTGACAATCTTTCTTCTGTTCCTATTGTCACTTTCTGAGAGGCTGTCTGCCTCTCTTGAGCTGCCCCTCTCTTCACAACTTAGCCTATCCCCAGGTCAATCTTCCTGCTCTCATCCTTTCTGTAAACCACCCTGGGACAACCTTCCTCACACACAGCTCAGTTAAGTCTCTCCTCAGCTCCAATTCTTGACATCTTCCTGAGCTTGAACAACAAACACCACAGAAGCATTTAATGGCCTCCAAGACCTGCCCCCAATTCCCTGTGCTATTTGTTTCTTGCCCTATACCTTCAATCATCTTCTGCCACAGTGACATCAAATTATAGGTGTTTATTCAAATACCTTCCTACTTCCTAATGTTTGCACTGCATTCTTCTTTCTAGAATGTTCTTTGCCCCACCTCTCTTCAGCCCCAAACAAGACTTCTTGAAATCTTAACCATATGGCAAAACTCAGCTCCAAGAAACCTCCTACATGATACTTTCCTGATTTTTGTGATTAAAATTAATGTACCCCTTTATCACCCTTTCATATGTCTGGACCTTCCCATCAAATCTTACCACTTTCTACCCTATACCGCCTATAATTGGGTTTACTTGTCTTTCCCATTAGATCGTAGGCTGCTTGAGTGCAGAAACATGTCCCAGCTATGTTGGTGGAGTGGAATCTATTAGGCCTTGTGCTGGATAAAGCCAACTTCACCATCATCATCAAGTAAATAAAATGAACTGTTCTTTATCAACAGGCTAATGTCTACTTCAGAGATGTACAAATTACATTTTTTAAAGGTGTCATATCTTTAGTGAAGTTATTGGTATATCTGTAATTAATAATGTGCTTAAATGCCCTAACTTTTAAAATTATATATATCTGCACTGGCAATAAAGATTTAAAGTTAAATCAGAATTACCAGGTGTCATCCTTTAGTATAGGAAATTGCAGGAAGAAGCTATTGTGTCCTAGCAAGACAAGGTGCTTGAAGTCAAAAGATTTAAGTTCAAATCTCGCCCTCTCCACTTATGAACTGCCTGGTCTTAGGCAAAGCCCTAAACTTGAACCTTAGTTTTCTAATCTGTAAAATAGGGAAGAAAATGCCTGCCTACCTCTTCTAGATAAAGAGTTAAATAATGGTTGCCACAGTACTTTCGGAACTGCAAGTTTCTTTACAAAGAATATATATTAACATTATCCTGAGTAAAAGACTTACCCAAAGAACATACTTCAAATAGCAGTCTTCATGCTTTGGACAAAACTAATGAAGTAGAATATTACTACTATTTTAAGAGGCTAGCTGGTAACACTTACAGAGATGGTGGTCTTATCTAGATGACTTGCATTCTGCATTCTTACTCCACACTGGTTGGTAGCTCTTAACATAGGAATTTATGCAGAGCCAATGGCATTTTGTAAAGTCACATAGGCTCTCCCAAGAATACCTAATATGTGACTTAATTCTGCCTCTACAAATCTAGTTTGCTATCTTTTCAAAACACAGGAGGACACATAAGCCTCTTGCTTAAAAATTCTACAAGTGTTATAATAGTCATGCCACCATACTGAAGGAAAGAAACTAGGAATAGACAATTGTAGTAAATACCACTAAGAAACACTTCAGTTTGGGTAGTGTGGGTAGTGTAGGGCTATGTGAGCTAACAAGCTTCCAGATACCTGACAGTTTAACCCTTTGGGTGCCAAAGATTTCAAATACTTTTTAATAGTTTAAATGGTTTCCCAGCTTCCTCACCTTGGTGATCAGACTAATGAGGCTTCTTGTTGGTCTTCCAATCCACCATACTTTCTTATTTTTTTTTAATTTTATTTATTTATTTGAGAGAGAGAGAGACAGCGGGAGCACAAGCAGGGGGAGGGACAGAGAGAGAGGGAGAGGGAGAAACAGACTGTCTGCTGAGCACAGAGCCAGACATGGGGCTCAATCTCAGGACCCTGAGATCACGACCTGAGCCAAAGTCAGACACTTAACCAACTGAGCCACCCTGGTGACCCTCCACCACACTTTCAAAAGCCTTCCCCTCTTTGCCACTACCTGGAATGAAATGGTCCACCTTCTCCAACTGCTGAACTTCCATTCCTACTGATCATCTCAAGTCTTCAGTGAAATCATCTCTGATACCCTCAGGAAAAGTTATTCTCTCCCTCCTCTGTGTTTCAAGTAAGCTGCTCCTATCACTACTTTAGTACTTATCTTGGGATGTTAAAAGTCTTTCTGTACACATCTGTCTCCAAATTTCACGATGGTAGGGTTTGAAGGTCTTTTTTTAATCTCTTTGCACATAACGGTGTCAGAGATGAGTATATTGTGTGTACACAGTAAATATTTAGAAAAGTTTATTAAATGAATGAATGTGTTATCAATAATGAAAATCGATTATTATACCATTATATTTAAGTGATGTCATGGAGATTTATGTCCTACTTGCTTCTCTGTCAGTTTACACAGAATGGTATGTATTCTATGAAGTGTCTTTTTTTTTTTAACTCCTCCTCTGTGAATATTCTTTTTTTCCCCATGGGTTAGGTTCTTTCTCATTGGGTATGATCATTGTCCCTGTTCCCACTTTTAATTTCTACTGTTTCTATTCTCTGCTACTTCCTTCCTCCTCCCCATTTTGATTAATAGGTCTCATGTCCTCTCTCTCTTGTTCTTATGAATCTTTGAAATGTCTTGGCTTAATGTATTTCTTGACATGGCATAATTCTTTATTTGGTTTTCATACCTATCATGCGCCAAGGGAAACACATCTTTATACTAGGCAGGATTCTGACATGTCCAATCATAATCAAAATATCCTAGAAGTCTCCCTCCCTTTTCTATCTGCATTGCACCCACCTTTGTTCTGGTCCCACCTTCTCACACCTGAGTTATAGCTGCAACAGCCTCCTAGCATCTCAGTCCACATCCAGCACTCCTTATTCTAATCATAACACATATCACTACCAGGTTATTCTTCCTAAAACACTAGTTTCGTTTTATTAATCCCAGGCACCAGGGCCTTTAACTTCCCTTTGATAACACCCAGCATTCAAGATTCTCACAATCTGGCATATCCTGTCTTTCTCATTTTATTCTTCATTTTTCCACTCAAAACATTTAGTAGGTTACTGTGGTAATTGATTCAAAACACATTTGCCCCAACAACCACACATATTCATCCCTTTGTGCCCCCTCTTTTGTCTCTGGGCTGACCCTGGGATGCTTTTTACCATGACTGGTGGAAGTGAGGCTGCAGGACTTTCAAGAGGAAGTCTCAAGAAACCTTGCACTAACTTAGGCCTCCTTCCTCAGAAAGTCTGCTTCTTTGCCTAGAACCACTCTAAGTCTATCCTAGCCCAAACCACAGCCTTCTTCTTAGGTCCCATGAACACTCAGGGGTGGGGGGGAAGATCCTTTTAATTTTGTCTTTCCAAATGTAATGCCAGAGCTCTGGGAGAATGCAACCCAACCCACCATCTAATTTCCTGGACTGCGATAACTGGTACACAAATCACAGAGAGAAAATCACTTCGCCAAGCCTCCATATCCTTAGCTACTTGCATGAATCTTTGTGAGCCTCCTTTCAGATTGTTGATCCATAAAATTACCTCTTCCAAATTGACCTTCTCCAGCTTCACATCCTAAGTAGTTCAATTCTCATTCCCCACTTCAGACTTCTGCTCTGGGCAAGATGGAATAACAGAGACCAATTTTCCCTCCTGTCTGAAACAACCAAAAAATGGACAAAATATATGAAACAAAGGTGTTGAAGACACTCAACATCAGGCAACTAAAAATAGTAATCTCAGAAATCTAAAACAAATGAAAGGATCCCCAAATTGCCCAGCTTATTGCATTGAGAACATTTCCAGCACACACAAGAGGAACTCAGGCATAGTCCAGTGAACAACCTGAGTTAAGGACACGGAGCTGAGAATTCAGGGACACCAAGGAAGTTATAGTTAGAGGGACAAAGTAAAAGAAAGGAGAGAACAGTGCAAAAAAGAACCTTCAGAGATTTGCAGAGGGCCTCCCTTAAGTATTCGCATATAGTGATCAGCATATGCATGTAAGAGAACTAAAATAAAGTCAGATGTTTACTTTATACCAAACACAAAAATCAATTTCAAGTAAATGAAGCAAAATAAATTCAAGAAGCAAAACTTCAAAACTTCTAAAAGAAAATAAAGAGGATCTCTATCATGTAAAGGTAGGTAGTTTTTCTTACATAAGGCACCAAAAAAGCACTAACCATAAATAAAAAGATTAATAAATATGTGTATACTAAAATTAAAATTTCTGTAGCACAAAAGGCAATATATTAAAGTGACACCGACACAAGCCAGACACAGAGAAAAGATATCTACAATCCACAAAACCAGTAAGAAACTTTTGCTCAGAATATATAATAAAATCCTACATACCCATGTTTTTTAAGACAACAACCTAGTAACAACAGCAAAAAAATAAATAAGAATAAAAAATAAAGCAGGTAAATGATATAAAAGACAATTTTTTAGAAAAGGAGCAATAAATGAGATATATAAAAAATTTCCCAGGAAAATAAAACCACAATAAAATACCATTTCACACCCAGCTCACAAATGTGCAGTCATTCATTCATTCATCACAGACTTGTTGGAACCCTATTAGGTGCAATGCTCTATTAGGCACATAGAAACATTAAAAGTTGAATAAGTGACAATTATTTCATTTACTTTCTCTACCAGGATGAGACCCCAAAGAGGGCAGGCACTGCTTCTTATTCTTCATTGTATCTTCAGCATTTAGTACAGTCCCAGTCATTAGGCAGAAAAGTATTCAATGGCAGAAAGCTGATGCAAATCCTACTCTGAGGATCTCACAGTGTGGGGAAAGCAAGACAAGAAAGCAGCAAATCCTAATACCTCACAGGGATACCTGAGAGTGTCCACAAAGGAGCTAGATTTTGGAGGATGTGAAGTTCTCCAGCACTTTGGTCAGAATCTACAAGGAGTCAAGATTTGAAACGAGTCTTGGGAAAACGTTTTGCCTGGCATAGAATTTCTTTTTAAGTCAACACAGAATATGCAGCATATTATCACAAACACAGACACACACACACATCTCATATACCTAATTCCCTGATAGTAAATAACTTCATCTTCAAAATTCCAGAATAGGGAGGAAGATGAGGAGGATGAAGAGGAAGAATCTAAGCCCTCTGTATCCACACAATTTACCGTGATGTTAGTGCAGCTTTACTACTGGCCATCTTCACCAAAATAACTTTATTATTTCACTGCCTTCCTTGATGTTACTTTATTACTTCAGAAAACTTGCCCAGGAAGAAAAAAAGTTGCAAATCACTTTGTCAGTTCCAGGAACTTCCTGAAAATCCCACTTAAGTGAACATCAAAACGCTCAACTTTTCCATCCAACGACTGTTTGCTCTCTAAGACCCTTCAAAACTCTTGACTCCACCAATCCTGAACTATCACATCATGATCTTTACTCAATCCCAGTGAACATCCTCCTCCCAAATCCCCATACCGCTGTCTACCAGCTCCTCCAACCTCCACTACCCTCCAAACTTGAAAGACCTGCCTTAAACCAGACTTCCATTCATTATTAGAACTCTGGAGAGGTTCTTCCCTCCCCATCACCACCCCCAACTTTACCATAGTATAAATAAATTCAGCTTTGTCTTATCAACATGTTGTTTGGTGATATTTTCAAAGACCTAACATTCTATAATCCTTCTCCTCCTCTTTGTCCTTATCATCATCACCATCATCATCATCATCATCACTAACATGGACTGAGCCCTAACTACATGCCAGGCACTTGCTAATTAGTTTAGAGACCTAATAATCACATCCCTTACACAAATAGAGTATTTTTAAGCAAGTAAGTAAATTATAAGAGGTATATTCAAATGAGATGTCAAAATTCTTCCAAAAAAGAGGTTCATATTTTTCACTGTCCTTCTTCACAGAAATTATGGGAACCATAGAGGTCCAAGTCTCAAAGATATTCTGGAGCAGATTTCCTTGGTAAGCACCACTGGAAGCCATCTCTGAGCGTAGTAGTATTGGCCTTCATGGCTCAGCTAAGTTGAATTCTATTAAAAGAATTCCAGCAAGGGAAACAAATGTGCCTCTCCTCTCAATAGTTAAGGGAGGTGACCTTCTCACAGAAAATATTAGCTGATGAAATGAATAACGAAGGTGCTAGAAACATGAACAATATAAAGGTAGGGAGACTTTAAGGAGGAGAAATGTCTTTGTTTTGCCTTTCACCTCCAAATAAAGAATAACAGATGCTCCCTCAGCAAGCTGTGAGAGGGAAATGGGGTGACTGAGCTTTGCAACTAAAATAATATCAACTGTATATTGTAATTTCACTTTTGAAACACCACACTTTTGCCTTTGTGGCACTGCCAGTAAAAATTCATTTTCAAGCAGCACAGCTGAACAGCCTGGGCCTTTGCCTTAATTCACTTTTCCTGCTAAGAGCCAAGAAGAGAGATAGCCTTGCATAAGGAGGATGGACAGCAGAGCACTCCATCGAAAGAGGCCACATGCTAAATTAATCATGTTCCAGCCAGAATTTGCAATTCTTTGAGAGATGCTCGAGACGGTATGAAAAATTTAGAGGTAACTGGGAAAAAGGGAGAGTTTGTGAAGGAGAACACTTCAGAGGGCACTTTAAATGTGCAGGATGCATTACAGTTTCTTACATGTGAACAAGATAGCTCGCCTTACCCAGAATGCAATAAATAAGGACTGCATTCTCATAGGTGTGCCCTGAGAAGGGAGCACTCATGCTGGAACATAGAAATTTCTGACTTGATGGCCATATTAAGGGATTAGAGGGATTAGTATATTCATGAAAATCATCCATTTTAAAATTTAGCATAAATTTGTCAAAGCTAGCATGCAAGGATAGTGTCAGTCCAAGATAACAAGTCCTGTTTAAGATCCGAGCATGATTGCTCCAGTGAGATGTGAATTACAGGTGGCAAGTTGCTCCTAACAAAGCTCACCTCTTCCAGTCACTTAAGGAAGCCACTTGTGGCCGTGAACAGCCCTCAAAACTCACTCCTGAAATGAGAAAGAGGAACTGAGTCTTACCTAGCTTTGAGCTTTTCTTTAGTTCCTCCAATGCACCACTCAACTCAGCCTTCACACAGCTGTGTCCCATCTTCCTGGGACACTCCATTCCCTACCATCCCAAGCTCTCATGCTTCCGAGCTCAAGGTACATTTTATTACTTCAGGCAGACCTTGGATAACTCTTGCACATGCAACACTAAGTTGGTATCCTGAATTGTATGCTCCCGTAGCACCTGGTACCTCTAGTTATATGGCAGCCCCACAACTTACCCTGTTTGTGAAATATCCATCATTACTTATTGTCTTCCACACCAGATTGAAAAGATCAGTGGGGCTGGTGCATTGTCGTTTTGCCAGTGGATAACAAGTGTTTATCAAATGAATGAATAAAGGCAAAAATCATGTTTGATTCTTTCTTCTATCTGCCATAACATCTAGCAGGGTAACTGAGACATAATAATTAGCATTCAATAAAATGCTTATGGATTAAATGCAGGAATAAGAACCCTGAGGATGTCAGCTGAATTCAGCCTCCCCCAAATCAACTGGGAAAATCCTTCCTACAATGGTTGTTGCCTGATCTCTCAGTGGGTCTCTTGCCTTGTTACTTGGCTTAGATAAAAGCTAGAAAGAACAGCACTACAGGAAAAAAAAAAAAGTAATATGCAATGAAAACTAAACTGCCACACTCAGAAGTGGTATTCTCTTTTTCTTTCAGCTCCTACTGCTGAACATTTTCCTCCAATCCCCCAAGAGGGAAAGATCACTGGAAGCACACCCACTTTAAAAAAAAAAAAAAGTCACCCTGATATGTTTTTTTTAACAAGATGTGTGCTATTTAAAGTCTCACCCATGAATATGTAGCTAATATTGACTAATGGAAAATGCAAAAGGAAGAAAGCCAAGGTTTTTTAAAGCACGTCCATTGAAATTAGGGTCATATGTAAGAAATTTAAAAATTTTTTTTCTGAGCCACATCCAAAACTCCAGAGGGCATATTAAATAATGGAAGTGTAAACTACTGGGATTTGGTGCTGGTTAGTATGTTGGCACAATACATGGCTCCCTGTGTGGTTTAAAAAATTAAGGAATTTTTCCCTCTTCCTTTATCTAGTAGCCTCCAAAATTAAAACAGTTTTCTTTTCTGTGTGGAATAATACAAGCTAACCAAATTATACTCTAATATTTTCATTCAATGACTTGGAAAGTCATGAAAATGTTTGTTTGGGGAGTTGCTGATACAGAAAAAGAAAGAAAGGACCATGTCAGAAGGATTTAAAAAAAGAAGATAAAACAAAGAATTCCAAGGATTGTCACAATCTGATCTGCATAAATAAAAGATAATAGCTTTGGTGAGCTGGCCAACCTTTGTGTGGAGTGATCGGTCTGTGGAGAGTCATGTCTGAGAGGCTGCAGGTCATTATGGCAGGATAAAGCCTATTTCTCATTTATATTAAAGAATCTTGCCTGTTAAGGGCTTGATTTGGATCTCAGACATAAATGCGCCCAGGGCTGCTCACCTAGTTAAGTCAATTGCTACATATGCATTCTCTCCCTAATATACACACAGAGTTTATCATTCACAACTCAACCATTATGCCTAATGTTCTTTTCTTGATTTAGAAAGAATAACAGTTAGATAGATCAGAAGGACTCAAATTGAGGGCATTGGATCATAAAATTTACACCTAATATAGAATTTTCTTTCTAATTTTGTACAGAGATGTGAATTTTCTCCCTGTTATACAGAACTTGCTACATCAAGAGAAGACAATAAAACTGTTTCTGTTTTTGTGTTACATGTTTGATTTACATTATTATCTGGTTCCAGGCAAGACGGATTGTTCCAGACAGTATCTGGAGATCTAGGCAATGGAAACCTTTACGTGTGAAAAAAAGAAGAAAGAAAAGTCCAGACAATACAGTAAACAAAGCCTGACTACAAGAATGGATAAATATGTATTAAGAAACCAAGGAAAGCCATGGCTCGTGGGGAACTATGGGTATAGTTGAAAGACTTCCTTGGGCTGGGCCTCATAAGGTGACTGTAGCTTTAATGGGGTCCCCACCTTATAGGTCTGTGGGTTTAGAAATTCACTGTATAACTTCAGCCAGGCACAATCACAATCAGGCCCTACTGAATTGATTTGCATCAACATTAATTTAAAAAAAAAAGATTATTTGTACACAGACTTCCAATTAAAAAGCCAATAGATTAATTTATGAGGCAATAAGAATATGAAGTAATAGGAAGGTTCTGGTCAGAAGATTGGAGCTCTGGTCTTAGATCTATGCAATTTCCACCTCTGAGACCCTTCGTGAGACATGGCCTCTCTGGATCTCAAATTTCCTAATCACTGAGAGGTATTAAGAGTTAATTCAAATCCATGAGAAAACAGTTCAATAGACAAATGAGCAAAAGACAGGAATAGAAGGGCAGTATAGTATGGTGCTGTGGTTCTCAAACAAAACTTGGACCACCTAGGAGTCCCCAGATATATCAATACTGGGGACACTTGTACCACAGGATACATGTCAGGATGAGTTGAAAATAAATGAACAAAGGGCTCATTCTGCAGAGTATTGCTGAACCTGTGACCTGCAGACCCAGGAAAGATCATAAACTAACTTTATTGGAAGGTATTGCCTAAAACAATGGTTTTCAATAGGAATGGTAGTGCCCCCCAAGAGAGGTTTGGAAACAGGGGAGGGGGTTGGTCATCACAATGATTGGAGCCCAACTGGCATTTAGTTAGCAGAAGGCAGAGATGCTATGTGTCTTGGAACAAGACAGCTCTGCACAAAGAACTGTTTGCACAGAATTTTGTACAACATCACATTAATGAAGGTATTTTTATAATTATCTAATTTTGGTGTACATATAGGTAGTATTATTTGCCCATTTTTAATATGTGCTGACTTTCCAGGATGGTAACTGCAAAGTAAATCAAGGAACAATTATAGTTTATTATGATCATATTTTTATCAATGAAGTTCACAGCTTTGAACAATCTTACCATTCTTGATATTTGAGTTAACAGTAAGACAGTCTGCATTCATGGCTGTGGGATTCATGGTGATTGTACATACAGACACAAACGTCTTTTTAGAAAAAATTACTTTCTTTTCACTCTCCTTCATAATAAAGTTAGGTCATTGTTTTAATACTTATAGTCAAGAGGTATTACAAAATGTTTGTTATATAAATGGGGAACACTGCATATGACACTGTTGAAAACACTGATTTACGGCAAAGATCATCTGTATGGTAAAAAATAAAAAATTCAGGGGGGTTTTCAACAGACCTAAATGGGATGAATTGCCCTTTCTGGAACAAGCAAAATTTTATTCCATTTCTGGGGACAAAAACTTGAAGGGAGAAAGTAGGAGGAGAGGTATGACTGAACCCGGAAGACTGAGTGAATATGTAGCCATCCCAGAATGATGGAAGGTTAAGCTAAAGGCAGGGGCCCCTGGGCCTATTTCCCACTTGGAATCCTGGGAAGATGCCACTTTGCACTATACCCCTACCCAGAACATGGTAATTGCCGCAGAATAAAAATGGCAGTGGAACACATATAGGCAGCAGGTCAGAAATGGTGGCCCTGAGATTCCAGTGGCTCCATGTGGTGGGTGTGGAAGGAATCCTGTCATTCACAGGTGCCCTCAGTGAGGGAGTCAGACTGCAGCCAAGAATAGCAAGAAGGTTAGCCACAGGTTGCCCTCCTGTGGGTACGATAACCCTAAAGAAGGGTCTTTGCGGTGGGGGCAAAGCCAGGGCTGAAGGGAGACTGTGGCTGAGATCAGCAGACCATAGCGTCTACAGATTTGGAAAATGAACCCTGACTATGCCAAGCGGATACATCAAAGCAGCAGAGTCATCAGGACCAAGCAAGCAGGGGATGAGGAAACATCCAAAACATCCAAACCCAAGACCCTTTCCCTTCCAAAAACTCCTATCCTCACTGGACCTGACACTAACCAGCTAAGTAAAAAATAAAGAAGTGGCAATTTTTTGGACACATCTCTATTTTCCATGGACTGCATTTTTATCTTTCTCTTAAGTATGTGCCTCTCCTTTCTATGTGCATCAGAAGTTGTTCATCCTGAACTTGGACTGTGGGAACCAGAACTGAATGTAAGTCCAGCCCACAGCATTACATTTATCATGAATCTAAGACTATTAAAATAAAAACAAGAATAAGAATGCCATCTACTGGCATGGAAAGCAGCAAGGGCTCTAGCAAATCTGCATTTAGGGAATAGAGAAGGAAAACAGTTTTTTTTTTATTTTGTTATGAAATGGTGATCACCAGAGATTGGAGAGTCACATATAAATAGTATTAAGGGGATTGATCACAAATAAATAAATTCTTTCTTAACTAGTAAATCACTTACCTTCATCTCTCAATTTTGTATTTGCTACTACAGGCTCCATCTTGGACACAAAAGAGGTATATATAATGACACAAAAGAGGTATATATAATGACACAAAAAAGTTTTGTTTTTTGATTTAGCAAACTGTTTCAAAACAACCTAGTCTTGTTCTTTTTTCGACATTTTAAAATATGTATTTATAAATTGGTTTGCCTATGTAGACAGAATGATAGAGCATGTGACTCTCTTGGCTGTTCCCATTTTCTATATATTAGAGTTGTATTGGATTTTTTTTTTTTGCAGTTTTATAGAGGGCAAGCAAGAGACTGATGAATTGTATTTGTTAATATTGATCACCATTTATATGATAACTTGTATGAATTTTCCTCTGTTAGCTAGTGATAATTCAAATTTTTAAACTTTTCCCATAACGAATCATTTATTTCTAACAATTTGTTACTTTAAAAACCCATTAAAAATACAGTATTTTATTAGGTTCTTGATAATGACTTGGTAAAATGTCCACAGAGTCAAGGTTCATTTCACTGCCTACAAATATTCAATTGTTCCAGCACCATTTGTGAAAAAGATCATCCTTTCTCCCATTAAATTGTCTTGGCACACATGTTGAAAACCAATTGACCATACATGTGTGGATTTATTTCTGGATTCTATATGCTGTTCCATTAATCTGTTTGTTACACCAATTCCATATTCTCTTGATTACCATAGCTTTATAGTAAGTCCCGATATCAAGTAGGGTAAGTCATCCAAATTTGTTCTTTTTTAGGTTGTTTTGGCTACTTTAGGTCCTTTCCATATAAATTTTAAATCAGCTTGTCAATTTTTACAAAAAAGGGCTGCTGAGATTCTCATTGGGATTGGGTTGAATTTATAGATCAATTTGAGGAGAATTGACAACAATATTGAGTCTACTGCTCCATGAATATATCTTTGCATTTATTTAGGTCTTTTTAAAATTGCTCAGCAGGGCGCCTGGGTGGCTCAGTCGTTAAGCGTCTGCCTTCGGCTCAGGTCATGATCCCAGGGTCCTGGGATCGAGTCCCACATCAGGCTCCCTGCTCGGCAAGAAGCCTGCTTCTCCCTCTCCCATTCCCCCTGCTTGTGTTCCTGCTCTCGCTATTTCTCTGTCAAATAAATAAATAAAATCTTTAAAAAAAAAAAAAATAAAATAAAAAAAATAAATAAAATTGCTCAGCAATGATTTGTAATATAAAATTTAATTCAAAATGAATCAAATACCTAAATGTAATGGTTAAAATTATAAAAATTTTAGAAAAAAAGAGAAAAATTCTTGGTGACCCTACATTTAGCAAAGATTTCTTTAATAGGACACAAAAAATCACAAACTATAAGATAAACTGGTTGTCATCACAATTAAAATTTTGTTCTTCTAAAGACACTACTACAAAAATGAAGAGTAAGCCTCAGACCGGGGGAAACCATTTGCAAAGCACATACATGAAAAAAAGTGTCTAGAATGTTTGAAGAACTCTCACAGTTCAATTAGAAAAGAACTCACTTTTTTAAATGGGTAAAAGATTTGAACAGGTATATGATCAAAGGAGATATAGAGATGACAAATAAGCACATCAAAAGATGCCTAATATTGGTCATTAGGGAAATGCAAATTAAAACTACAATGAGATCTCTGTACATTGCCGGTAGACTGGCTAAAATTAAAAAGACTTTCTATACCAAATGTTGGTGAGGATGTGGAGCTGCTAGAATTTTCATATACTGATGGAAGGAATAATAAATTGTGCAATCACTTTGGAAAACAGTTTGACAAATTTAAATTAAAAATACACCTACCATATAAGTCAGTGAGTCCATTCCTAGGCATTAAGTTAAGAGAAATAAAAACAGGGGCACCAGGGTGGTGCAATGGTTGAGCATCTGACTCTTGGTTTTGGCTCAGGTTGTGATCTCAGGGTCCTAAGATCGAGCCCTGCATGGGACTCCGCACTCAGCATAGAGTCTGCTGAGATTCCCTCTCCCTTTCCCTCTGGCCCTCCTGCTCATGCTCTCCATCTCTTTCTCTCTCTCAAATAAGTAAATCTTTAAAAAAAAGAGAGAGAGAGAGAAATAAAAGCATATGTCTCTACAAAGCCTGGTAAAGGAACATTCACAGCAGCTTCATCTGTATTAGCCAAAACTGGAAACAACCCAAATGTCCATGAACCAATGAATGGATAAATAAATTGTGTTATATCCATACAGGGGATTACTACTGAGCAATAAAAATAAATTCACTCAGAAATAAAAAAAGAATACACTACTGCTACATACATGCAACAACATAGATTAACTCAAAATAATTAAGCTGAATGTAAGAAGCCAAACAAAAAGTGCGTATCATCTTATTCTATTTTTATAACATTCTATAAAATGCAAACTAAACTTTAGTGACCCAAAGCAGAACAGTAGTTCCCCAGGACTGGAAGGAGGTTGGGGAAGGAAGTAAGGGAGAGATTTCAAAGAGGCACAAAGAAACTTTTAGGAATATAGATATGTTCATTGATCTTGACTGTGGTGATGGTTTTACTGGTGTATACATATGTCAAAACTCATCAAAGTTTACATTTTAAATATATGCAGTTTACTTTATGTCAGTTATACTTCAATAAAGCTTTACAATAATGTCACTCAGTTGTGGCAAAGCTGAGTAAATATTAATTTGGGGGGCACCCAAAATTAGGGTGGCTCAGTCGGTTAAGCGACTGCCTTCAGCTCAGGTCATGATCCCAGGGTCCTGGGATCGAGTCCTGCATCGGGCTCTTTGCTCAGCAGGGAGCCTGCTTCTCCCTCTGCCTGCCACTTCCCCTGCTTGTTCTCTCTCTCTCTGACAAATAAATAAATAAAAATCTTTAAAAAATATATAAAATGATTTAAAATAAAATATTAATTTTTTATTCTTTACCTTAACAAATATACTTTTGTTTTGGTGTTTCTGGTGTTTTAATCATCAGTGACATTATCGGCACAGTATTAATATAATAGACCTTGTACTCTGGTATTTGTGCACAGGGTAGATGTATAGAGTAATGTGATTGCATCTACAAGCTGGACTCACCCCCCACTCCGAAAATTTATCACTGGGCTATACCTATATTTTCTATAAACCAAGTAGGAGTTCACAGATTATCTCCACAATTCAGCTTGACCATTCAATTATTAAACCCATCTATGCTGATAGATGTGAAAATGTAACGTTCAGCATCTCCCATGCTTCTGAATGATCAAGCTGATTGTGCACATTAAAATACAACCAACCACAAAACTGCAGCTCAACCTCAAAAGATGGCCAATTAAGTTAGTGTAAAAATAAAGCCACTTCCCCTTTATCTAGAGTTAGCTATGTTAACAAAGAAAAGCTTTCAAATCTTCCTCTAGTTTGCTTCCTTTCCAGTGGCAACTGGACTTGCTTCACTTCACTGAGAATGAAGTTAGTGACAGTAAGTAGGCCTTTTTCCTTTAGTCATGTGGACATGAGAGGTAAAAAGAGAAGTTTCCTTTCTTGGGGCTTAAGAGTTTAAAAGTGGCCTAGAACAACATTGCAAGTAACACTGTAACTACTTAAATACCTAATAAGACAGAAGAGCTTATTTGGTCCATTTCCCTCTATCCCAACAAGAATGTTTTAAACAGTTCCAAAAGATTGTAATCATTTACAAGAGTCTTCAAATCCTCAGAAGAGATACCCTTAATCTCTTTCAGAAACTTCTTTTCAGCCAAGGCGCCCATGGCTAAAGTTTCAACTAACTCTGAAGGACACTCTCTAAGAATCAATGAGCTCACTTTCCAGAGTTGCTGCACCAGTCTGCATTCCTGCCAACAGAGGAAGAGGGTTCCCCTTTCTCTACATCCTTGCCAACATCTCTTGCTTCCTGTGTTAATTTTAGCCATTCTGTTTATAGCAGCTTTATCAACAATAGCCAAATTATGGAAAGAGCCCAAATGTCCATCAACTAACTGATCAATGGATAAAGAATATGTGGTGTGTGTATATATACATTTGGTGTGTGTGTGTATTTGGAAAATATATATATATACACACACATATATATATGTATATACATAAAATGGAATATTGCTCAGCCATAAAGAAGAATGAAATCTTGCCATTTGCAATGACATGGATGGAGCTAGAGAGTATTATGCTAAAAGAAGTCAGTCAGTCAGAGAAAGACAGTACCATGTGATTTCACTCATATGTACAATTTAAGAAACAAAACAGATGAACATGGGGGAAAAAAGAGAGAAAGGCAAACCAGAAAATAGACTCAGCCATAGAGAAAAAACTGAGGGTTGCTGGAGGGAGGTGGACGGGGGGATGGGTTAAATGGGGGATGGGTATTAAGGAGGGCACTTGTGATGAGCACTGAGTGTTGTATGTTAAGTGATGAGTCACTAAATTCTATACCTGAAACTAATTATTACACTGTATGTTAACTAACTGGAATTTAAGTAAAAACTTGAAGAAAAAAAGAATCAATGAGCTCATTATTTTCAGTCTTTTCTCACATTTTTCTCTTGTATCAGAGTCCACTGTAAGAATTTTCCAAGTCCTGCCCATGAACACTGTCCCAGCTCTTCACAGTCTGGCTGCATGAGTGACTCTTCACCAGAAGTCCCAATTGGATGAGCGTGATTTTAAGGGGGTTCCAAAAGGTCCACCTCCCTGCTTACCTAGGGCCCAAGTGTTCAATAAACTTCTATTAAATCAATGTATAACTAAATACACCTCAGACATAAACAAACTGGACTGAAAACCTTGCATTTAGAATCCAAAATGATGGGGCTCCTGGTGGCTCAGTTGGTTAAACGGCTGCCTTCGGCTCAGGCCATGATCCCAGGGTCCCAGGATGGAGCCCCACGCCGGGCTCCCTGCTCAGCAAGGGAGTCTGCTTCTCCCCGTCTCCCTGCTCACGCTCTCTCTTTCTCTCACTTCCTCTCTTTCAAATAAATAAGTAAAATCTTTAAAAAAAAAAAATAGAATCCAAAGTGGTTTAGACCAAACAGGTGAAAATATTGTCACCTACATCAGAGCAGATCTACTTCATGGGGTTACTGTAAGCATTAAATGAGATTTCTGTGGGTATGCACCTCTAATAGGCAGCATCTAGAAGCAAAGAACCTTAGAGAATATCATGACAATAAAACAGAATCACAGAAAATTGAGGCAGCTTGTGCAAGCCATCTGGTTCGTGGGGAGAAGAAGCAGGGTTAGAACTCATGGGGCTTCCTAGGCCAGTGCTCCACACTTGAGAACATCACCACAGAACTCTAGAAATTCCATGGGACTTTCTAATAAATCAAAGACCTTCAGGGTAGTGAGCGACAACATGGACACATTTCAGTGGGTGATGAAGTGTGAGGAAAATAAAGCAAGAAAGAGCAAACCTGCAATGTAAAAGACTTTTGTGCTAAATGTTTTCTTGCTTGTTTTCGCAATTCCCCAACATTCCTGATGTGTGCATTTTTAGCTTCATAAGGTAACTGAGGTTCGGAAAAATTAAGTGATGTGTGAAGGCAGAGAATTACGGTCTTCTGACTCCAAGTTCAGGGCTATTTCTACTCCATAGCCATACCATGCTTGGGATGGCAGCAGGCAGTGAGCAACAGGAATGGGTCAGGCTGGGAGAGGCCATACAGGGTGACTGGGCCTGGGAAGGAAGGTCCTTGGGAAAGGATAGCACAAAGACAACTTCACCTGTATCACAGTGGGAAAGGCCCTTCTGAAACGAAAGCACGGAATGCAGCAACTTGGCAGTTGTTCTGTACAGGTCACCACATCTGTCCATTCGCTCAGGCCAGAGAACTTGGTGTCATCCTTGATTCCTCTCTTTCTCACCCCCTGCAGCCAATCTGCTACTAAATTCTCATGTCTCTCCCTCCCAATATATATCCAGACTCAAAACCCTATTCTCACCCCCAGAAGTACCCCTCCTCTCCAAGCCACTACCTCTCCCCTGCCTCATTGTCCTGACCTCCAACTGGGCTCCCTGCTCTGCCTTCAGCTTCTCCTCAGACCATCACTCAGAATGAATCTTTCTCCCCCAACATTTTATTATGAACATTTTCAAACAAAGCAAAGAAAAATTTTTTACAGTGAATCCATATATCCACAACCTTGGTTCTATCATGATTATACTTGCTTTGTCATGTTGTCTATCCCTCTTGATTCTTTTAAAATCTAACTCAGCTTATGTTGCTTCTCCCCCACAAGAACCTCCAATAGCTTCCTGTTTCCTTCAAAGGAAAAGCCAAACCCTTGTCATGACCAACAAGGGCCCAAATGAGCTGGACCATCCCACCTTCTCTGCCTTCATATCCTACTGCTTCTTGCCTGCTCCCCTCCGACACACACCCCCAGCTCTTTCCTCCCCAGCCAGAATTAGTTTAAGACACACCAGTTTCTGCACTGGCCGATCCCAGCCTGGAATTCTCTTCCTACGGATTTCTATGTGACTCATTCCCTCACTGCTTTCATGGCTCTCTTCACACGCCATATTCTGGTAAGGCCTTCACTGCCTGCTCTATTTAAAATCGCGAACCACCCCTTCCTTTACCTTCCTTCTTTCCCTACTTTTTATTTCCTCAGTAGCCCTTATTACCACAGCACTCCACATTTCAGTTATTAGTCTTGTCTGTCTCTCCCCATTATAATTTATTATTGTATGCGACATACAGAACACCGCATTAGGCATTTTATGTATGTTGACCTCATTTGATTTGCACAGTGCCTCTCTGAAAGAGAGATTCTTATCCTCAAGGAACCTGAATAACTTGCCCAAGAGTGCCCATGTATGCTGGAGCAAGAATTACAAGCCAGGTCTGTCAATATCTGAGGTCCATTCTTTTTCACCATATGATATGGACCGTTTAGGTGAGACAGGCGGGGGGGCCCCAGGCAGGCACCCTAGCCAGAGGCCACGGTCACATCCATTCCTCATTTTGCATTTAAATGGCTGCTTCTTCAAGATGTACCTACTGAAATTCTAACCCTGCGAGAGTAGAAATCTCACATCAGGAGTAATCAATACTTCTTTGGGGGTAGATTAGATGACAAATAAAAAGAGAACCTGTGCCACGAACACAGTATTTAAGGCAGGGGCCTGGAGGGTCTACAATAGAAACACCAAGGATTACAGAAATGCCCAGGGCACCGGGGACACAAACACATGCATCACAACCTTCTCATTTTTCCCAGAAACAAACTAGAACTAATTCAAGGGAAACGATGCATACATCCCTGCTTCATTCCTCAATTACAGAATTTATCTCATGACATAGTAATATATCTATGGATACACTGTTGCTTCTTCTGGGAGCCTCTTGAATCCTGGGAATGCAATTTATTCATCTTCGAACCCCCAATGCTTAGCACAGTTTTTGGCACATAATGGAATCTTAATAGATTTTTGTCAAATTAGTTAATCAAGTGAGTGAGTGACTGAGTGAATGAATGAATGAATGAATAATGATAAAAGACCTAGGAGCAAATGACAAAGGAAACTCTACTCAGTAGCAATGCAAACTTTTTAAAGAACTTTTATCTTTTCTCCTGGCTTCAAACACAAAAAGTACCACCTTGATTAACACAATTGCAATTTGAAAGTGATTATTACATATCACAATAACTAATGTTCCAATTTAGAGCCATGGGTGATTGGTTCAATACTGAAACAAGTGCATGAAATCCAGTAGCTTATTGGTTAAATATTGGTTTAATCTAAATCTGAACCTTAGTCCACGCACAAGTTCCCCTTCCCCTTGCAACTCCTTTCTAGTTCTCTCTACTGTATGACAGTATTTGTATCTGTATCTGCGTACTATAGTATACATAAATTCTTAAAATCAGAGACCATGGCTTATTCCTACAACTAAAAGAGCAATGCTTTGAAGACAGTGGGCATTCACACAATATTATTAAAAACTAATAGTTAGGGGTGCCTGGGTGGCTCAGTCGTTAAGCCTCTGTCTTCAGCTCAGGTCATGATACCAGGGTCCTGGGATGGAGCCCCACATCCGGCTCCCTGCTCCGCGGGAAGCCTGCTTCTCCCTCTCCCACTCCCCCTGCTTGTGTTCCTTCTCTTGCTTTGTCTCTCTCTGTCAAATAAATAAAATCTTTAAAAACAAAAACAAAAACAAAACTAATAGTTAGATTTACTGTCTTTCCACCCTCTCCCAACTAAAGTGAGTGAGAATAGGCTTTACTACAAGTCAATTGTGATTACTAGTTCAAGCACATATCAGGACAGACAGGCTACCAGTCGCATGGCTTCAGAAAGATCACATCAGACATACCACAAGACAATCTAATGGGCCATGTACAAGAAAACAATTATCACTATTAATTATAATATAATGACATTAATTAGTATTGACATTTGCTATATGTCAGAACTCGTACTAATGTATTTATATACTTCAGCTCACTTAGTCCCCACAACACAAAATTCATTATGTACAACTATTACCCCTCATTTACTGAATGAGCAAATTAAGCTATGGAGATACTGAGTAAATTTCCTAGGGTCATCCTAAGTGTGGAAGCAGGGAATGACCAGGTTTGTATGGGCTCAAGGGTTCTACAGATCTATAATTTTAGCATTATTTTGATTGTTTTACTTGGAGTTTGGCTTTTGTGGGGGTTTTTTTTTTTTTGTCTCATTTTCATTTGGTTTATTTTTTATTTCATCAGGGTGTTCTTTAGACTTATACAGATTGTCTTCAAGTATAAGATCTGTATCATTTTCAGAGAGCCTATGGACCTTTGTAGGAGTTGAGAGAGTTGATTTCTTGATTACCCTGTACTGCTCTATCACTTACAGTAATAATTACAGAAGTAAAAGTGTAATAAAATGGGAGGTTTTAACCCATATTTTATGAGTCACAAATGGGCTCTTAAAAGCTGCCATTTTATTATCTCCTTTAGAGATACTTAATAGGTAATGTCAGTAGTAAAACTTAGCACCCAACCAGCAATTAATATTCCATGCCTCCAGAATTATCAACCCTCCTTAAAGGAAGAATAATCAAAAGAGGTTTGTTGTGTGCGTCTGCGTATGTGAATCTAGTTTCATACCATCTAGGTTAATAACTCAAATGTAAAGGAGCAGGAATCAAAGAGCTACCATCAACTATATAGATTAGGCAATGAAAAAAAGTGGGAAAAGAACCAAAAATGAGAAAATTATCCAGAAAATTAAAATTGTATGTGGCTAGGGCGCCTGGGTGGCTCAGATGGTTAAGCGTCTGCCTTCGGCTCAGGTCATGATCCCGGGGTCCTGGGATCGAGTCCCGCATCGGGCTCTCTGCTCCTTGGGAGCCTGCTTCTCCCTCTGCCTCTCTCTCTGTCTCTCATGAATAAATAAATAAATAAATAAATCTTTAAAATTGTATGTAGCTATACATATAGCATATACCACCTGGAAGAAATAGCCTTAAATTGTAGACACAGCATGAAACAGCCATTGCAGGGTAGGTTAGTTTCACATTAACTCATACAATCTGACCTCCTCTGACATAGTTCAACACCTAAAAATTTTTCATTCCTCTCTAATAAACTAAACATCTCTTCACCTTGGTTCAGCTAGATTTCCAATAACTACCCTTGCTAGAAGCTGCTGAATAACTGACTTCTTTTCAGCTCTTGCCTAACTGCTGGCTTCTTTGTATTTTCTGAAAAACAAGTGAATATCTTTGTATTTAGGCATATTAATGGAAGTATTTTGTCACCTCATAATTCAACCTGCAACAAAGCCTATTCATCCCCTTTCCCAACACCACCAGCCCAAAATTGTAGATACATCTGGCCACTACTAGAGTCTCTTCATGTGGAGTTAACCCACACAGTTGTTGTTGCTCAAGAGCTTACCAGAAGGATCCAGCATTTCTGAATATCTGAGAGATATAGGTTATAGGTCAGAGTATATAATACTGATTCTTTGAAATTTGTGGAGACTTGCTTTTTAATCCAGTTCATGATCATTTTTTGCTAAGTGTTCCATGTGTGCTTAAGAAGAATGTATATTCGGGGCACCTGGGTGGCTCAGTTGGTTAAGCGACTGCCTTTGGCTCAGGTCATGATCCTGGAGTCCCTGGATCGAATCCCACATCGGGCTCCCTGCTCGAGGAGCCTGCTTCTCCCTCTAACCCTCCCCCCTCTCATGTACTCTCTCTCTCTCACTCTTGCTCTCTCAAATAAATAAATAAATCTTTAAAAAAAAAAAGAATGTATATTCTCAAAGCATTTAGTACAGTTTCTATTAGATCAAACTGTTGACTGCGTTGTTCAAATTTCTGTATCTTTATTAAATATTTTTTGTTGAATATGACAATTGAGACAGTATAATAAATTTTTTACTATTACTAGACGTCTGTTTTCCTCTAGTTCTATCAATTTTTGCTTTATAGGTTTAAGATACTTTGTTAGAAGCATATGAGTTTAGACTTGCTAATCTTCCTGGTAATTTCAGTATTTTACCATTATTTAGTAACTCTCTATATATAATACTTCCTGACTTAAAGCCTATTTTATCTGATAACGTATCCGTGTCACTTTTGTTTAGATTAACATTTGCTTGGTATATTTTTTTCCATCCGTTAAGTCATTCTATGCTTTTATACTTGAGATGTAAACTAGAATATTTTTAATTTAATCTGATCCTGTCCGCCTTTAACTAGTATGTTTAATCTATTTTTATTATATTATTGATATACTTGGACTTGTTATCTTTTTTATTTTTATTGATCCCATTTTTAATGTTTCTTGACTCTGGGGTGGATTTCTTCAATTTGTTCGTTTTTGTTTGTTCGTTACTTGTATTGCACTGATCTTGTGTATTGCTTCAGAGCCTCTTGTACTGCCTGCCTCTTATTTCAGCTCCTGCTGCAGTGACCATTTCTAGGTGGACTCCAAGAGCTTCACATAGGTTGCAACCCAATAGCACCTTGCCTCAGCCCTGTGGCATCTGCTTCACACCTCTTGCCCTTTAGCTTCTGGGGGTGCCACATATGCAGGCATAACCTAGATACCTTAGGGAGAACAGACAGAAGCAACAACGGATAAATGCTTTCCATTGTTTGCTTGTTTTGAAGGGCAGCCATAAAATGCACTTCTTACAACCTCCCAGCTGTATACCTAATGTGAGATCAAGCAACCAGTTGACTGTATCAGTGAAAAAGAAGAGGAGAGGAGGAAGAAATTTAAATTAGAAGATCCTGACTTCTTACAATTCAAAAGTTGCTGGTAGTGGACAGATGTTGGCAAGTCATGAGCCTCCATAGCTTTATAAAAGAGGGACAATAATGTTTATTTATGGGGCGCCTGGGTGGCTCAGTCGTTAAACGTCTGCCTTCGGCTCAGGTCATGATCCCAGGGTCCTGGGATCGAGCCCTGCATCGGGCTCTCTGCTCCGCGGGGAGTCTGCTTTTGCTTTTCCCTCTCCCACTCCCCCTGCTTGTGTTCCCTCTCTCGCTGTCTCTCTCTCTGTCAAATAAATAAATAAAACCTTTAAAAAAAATAATGCTTATTTATTTCTCAAGACTATTGTAAGAATTAAATGTGTAATACAGATAAACCTCTATTTTGAAAGGGTACCTCTAATTTTAAAGTGCTATTTTATTATGAAAGAATGTTATTTAGCATCAGCAGAATGCTTGGGGTGATAAATTATCTCTATGATTTCTAAAGATGATTTTAATGCTGGGCAAAAACAAAATGCTAACAACTACATGCTACATGCTAACAACAGCGGACTTGCCATTGGAATTATTCCATTTACTTACCAATTTATTTCTACCTGTAGTATGCATCATGGACAGACTATTCAACATCTTTCAGCGTCAATTTTCTTTTCTCTTCTTTCACATGGTAACACCACCTACCTTGTATAATTATTGGACAGATGAAGACTAGCTGTTTTTACTGCTACTTCTACTACTACTACATACAATGTACTATGAGACAACACTCTATTGAATCAAGGCGTGTTCAGATAAGCCTTGAATGCTTCCTTAAAGAAGGTTTTAGAAAACACTTAAATCAGAACCAGGAAGGGCTTTGGGTTTAGATTGGCCTATCCCCCTTTAGCTCTTTTACCCCATTTTGGCAAAAAGGCTGTAAACAAGAGTAAGGGCTGCTGGAAGAAATTCACTATTGAATTCCTCCTGAATCATCTCCCAGCAATGAGGAACAGACTCTGAAATCCCCATAGTTGGGCTACGAGGGACAACACACATGTGACTAATTGCCAAGACTTAACTGAACCACTCTGGGAGAGTATTATTTATAATTAGTGCCAGTAGGACTGGACACCTGTCTGCTCCAAAGGCATGAAATGCCCACGATTTACCTCGCATCCCAGCATTCATCAAGAAAGAGCAGCAGACACCTCTGTGCTTGAAAAGCACCGCAGAACAACTCCCTGTTGACCTCTGGTCCAAGTTTTGAGTTGATGCAAAATTTCCATTTTTCTGGTTTTATCTGTTTTGTTTTTTTTTTTTTTTTATGGCTGGGATATGTTATCTAGATCTTTGTACTGTTCATATTAATGTGGTCTCTAAACACAAGTCAAAATTCATTCTCTGATCCCAAAAGAGTCTATAACTACTTTAGAGAATTTCTCTCCACTACTTCTTTTTTCAAGGGAATCGAGCTGACAGGCCTGAGTTATTTCAGACAGTTTAGATACGAAATTTTATGCACACATTTGTTTTTATATATACTCACAGGTGTCCACACATATCTTTCATTTCCTTCAAAATTTAGAAGGAATAAAAACAGAGCCTTGAGTAAATCATACAAGATCTACTGTCTGCTGGCACATCCTTTGTTCAGACATGTCTCCTTCCCATGTTTCTTTCCTTGCCTAGTCTATTTTATTCCATTTGAAGAGGCCAGTGTAAGTCTCTTCAGGTTCTGCTCACTAAGGACCTTGTACTTTTGTATAACCTGGGAAAGTGATCTGAAAACCAGCACTCTTTCAGGACCTTAGAAATCCCAGACCATAATAAACTCCACAGAAGGAAGCAACTAGAATGAGGAAACAGACCAATATTTTACTCCCATTTCTGTGAGGAAGACTGCCAAGGAAACTTGTTTACATATAAGTCAGTATACCCAGATATTCTTTATGTTTTCTAGGTAGGCTTAATATGGGATTACAAGATGAAAGGAAGCACTGCAGCAGTCAAATTATTTACCAATAAAACAGCACTCAGCCTGAAAGTGAATGTACAATTCCAGTGGTGCTGTATAGTCTCTTTGGCAACTACACTGCACAGTATCAATCACATCTCTTTATAAATTTAATTTTTAAATGGGGCAATAAATTTACATGGTATAAAAATATCACCATGTTTAACATTCCCTATTTGTCCTGACATTTTTATTATTCCAAACATAAAGCAGTTTATATGTAAATTGCCATATGCTCTTAAGTTAAACTGATAGAATCTTGTCTGTGAAGGACTCGTCATTTTGTTGTAAATATGTGCAAAAACCCATTGTACAAGCAGTTCCAAGAAAAAGAAATAAAGTGTCGCATAAAAGTAGCAAACAAATTTTGGGCCCAACTCAACTGGGTAATGAATAATACTTTGTGTTAATCTTTGATTATGTTCTAACAATGACCATGTTCTCTGTTTTAAGTGAAAGCCATTAGTTAATAAAACGTTATTCTTTATCATAATATTTAGTGATTAAATGTGCTGAATGGGTTCGGCAGAGACTGTGTCTTCCACCGTGCAACTGTCCCAGCTTCTAAAACATATGCACCCACATACGCACTCACACACATTCACTCACAGTTAAGGCACAAAACAGACAGCTGAGGTTTAAAGAATATTTTCTGTATGATGAAATAATTTAACTCAAATTTATTCCTCCCAAAGCCATCATAATAGAGTTTTGTTCATAAAGACTGTTTCATAGGAAAATCCATGCTAGTCATATTTTAAGTCATTTAATCATCTATTTATCATATACTTTATTCCATTATCCAGCACTCTAAACTAATATTTAAATAAATTGCATAGGGTAATAGAACAAATTGCATAACATTAAATTTTTATATATTTAAGGGATCCATGGGAGAGTGGCTATTTAGGATGAGGCAGGAGGAAGAAGTAAGCAATGGTATTTGAAGAAACAATTACAGTATCCCAGGAGTGGGCTGCTTCCAAGATCATTTATTCATTCATTCATTAAATGGTTTACTAGCACCTTCTAAGTACCCGGCACTCTTCTGGACATTGGCAATATGGAAGTTGCTATAGACTGGATATTTGAGTCCCCTCAAAATTCATATATTAAAACCTAATCACCAGTATGATGGCATTAGGGGTGGGGCCTTTGAGAAGAGATTAGTTCATTGGGACAGAGCCCTCGTGAGTGGGATTAGTGCCCTTATAAAAAAGACCTCAGAAATCTCCCTCGCCCCTTCCCCCATATGAGGACACAGCCAGAAAATAGCCATCTATGACAGGAAACAAAACCTCACCAGGCACTTAATCTGCTAGGCCTCCCAGCCTCCAGAACTGTGAGAAATAAATTTCTCTTGTTTAAAGCCACCCAGTCTATGGTATTTTGTTTTAGCAGCTCAAATGGACTAAGACAGAGGTAAACAAGACCAACAACAGTCCTTACAGTCCAGCATTAAAGTTTCCTTTTGGCAGTAAAGAAAGTAAATAATCAAATCACCAAATAGTTATATAATGTCCTGTAGAGGTGAGTGCTGTGAAGAAAACAGGACAGGATACTTTTAAGCAGAGTACATCATTATCTCGTTTATACTATTAAAATAGCATTCTGGCTACCATATAAAGAACAAACTGCACTAAGACAACTATGGAAGCAGGGTGACTAGTTAGTATACTATCATCTTAGACAAGGCAAGAAATTAGGACAACCTGAATTAGAGTGCTAGTGATGAATGCAATAAGAAGGGATTATATGTGGAATCTATTTTGAAGGTAGAATCAATGGGATTTGCTAACGGATTGAATGTGGAGTGTGAGAAAAAGAGATACATCAAGGATGACTGAGATTTGGAGACTGAGAAATACTGAGTGCAAGAGGAACCATTTACAGAAATAAGGAACACAAAATTAAAAATTAAATTTTAAAAAACAAAAAAGTAAAAAAAAATGAGGGACAGTGATGGAAGAATGGGAGTGAAGGGGAAAAATCATGAGTTTTATTGACCATGTTAAATTTCAGAAGTCTGTTAAACAACAGTCAAGCTGATGAGCAGGTAGTTGAAAATGCAAGTCTGAGGTTGAGAGGAAAGTTCAAGATGGAGAAACTAATGTTAGCATCATCAGTATATAGATGATATTAAAGCCTCAGAAATGGATGTATCATCTAGGAAATGAAAATTCAAAGAAAGGAAAACAGGGCTAGAGACTGAGCTTGGGGCAGTCCAGTTTGTGGAGTCAGGAGGAGAAATGAATATCCACGAGGGTGAGCCAAATGCAGACATTATTTTCAAGAGAAGGCAGAAACCAATAGAGTGGAATTCTGCCGATCTAGTAAATAAGCACTAAGAATCGTCCAGCGGACTTGGCAGGGGGGTAGTTCTTGGTGTTCTTGATGGAAGCAGTTTCAATGGGGTGCTAAGTGCAAAAGCCTGATTTGAAAAGATCCAGGAAATAATATAAAAAGAAAAGGGAAGAAAACAAATATAGGCAACTCAAGGAACTTCTCTGTAAGATGGAGGAGAGAGATGGAAGTGTAGCTAGATGAGGGATCAGAAGGCAGGATTTTTTTTTAATGGAGAATATTATACCATAATGTATGTTTATAGAAATGATCCAATAAAGAAGGAAAAAATGATGATGCAAGAGTCTTCAGGTAGGCTAAAAGGTCAGGGATCCAGTGCCTCAAGATGGAGTTGGCCTAAATTAGGAGAAAGGACAGTTCAGTCAGTGCAACAAGAGAGAACATAAAGTGCTTGATTTGGATACAGGTTAGTAGATTTGATAGAAGGAAGATATGGAAGTTCTTTTCTGATAGCTTCCATTTTCTCAGTGATTAAAAAAAAAACAAAAAACAAGGTCATTAGTTGAGCACAAGTAGGGGAAAGAGAGTTAAAGCTGGAGGAGAGCAGAGTGTGCGTAAAATCATCATCTGGGGAAGTAGAAGCCAGGACCAGAGTAACACTTGGGAACAGAGGTGATCCAAGACTGGGAGTGACACAGAGACTGTGATTCACCAAAGGGAGAGCCCCAAAGAGGAGGTAAGTGAGGTACAGGAAGGCTACCTGAGCACAAGAACAAGAAACGGGGATGTCCTAGTGCTCATCAAGAGGTTGTCTGTCCAAGGACAAAATCTTAGCTCTGCTTCCTGCAAGCAAAATTGTAAAAACACTGGAACACTGTTGGACCCTATGGATGTGGTAAAATGAAGACCTAACATAATATCTTTCCCATGAAAAAGAGGTACTATGGCACCACAGAGAATGATGAGGCTTGGGAGTCAGATGCACAGAGTTAAAACCCAATCTCAGTAACTCACCCATCAGATGAAGTTGAACCAATTCTATTTCTTCCAAAAATCAGATTCCTCATTTACAAAGTAAAGATGCTAATATATCCTTTGGAAGCTTGCTGTGATGATAGATACCGATAAAGTATCCTGCAGAGTACAAGTAGAACTACTATTAAGTTAAATGTTTGGACTTCTCTTTAAACATGTCAGTTTTTTGGGGTTTTTTTTAAGATTTTATTTATTCATTTGACAGAGAAAGACACAGCGAGAGAGGGAACACAAGCAGGGGGAGTGGAAGAGGGAGAAGCAGGCTTTCTGTGGAGCAGAGAGCCCGATGTGGGGCTCGATCCCAGGACCCCAGGATCATGACCTGAGCTGAAGGCAGATGCTCAACGACTGAGCCACCCAGGCGCCCCTAAACATATCAGTTTTAAAAAAGTAAATAAACAAACATGTCAGTTAAACATATGTATTTTATCTCCACTTCCTCCAAAGACCACACTAAAAACAATAAAGAATAAAAAGAAAATCATAAACCTACAAGGAAAAAGAGAACAGAAAATGAAAAGCCTTTAGGTGCGCTATTTGACTTTTAGGAGCTGAAATCTGCACATCTTCCAACAAGAAGCAAGCTGCACCAGTCACAGAGCCCCAGAGAGTCTCAATAATTAGAGATATCAAGTATATATCAACTGGAGGCTAGACACGGGGATGAAAAAAGGTGCAATGGATGAAATGTCCAAATAACCCATCTCTACTATGTGATGCAAAATGACCATCCTTCCCCAACCCCTCAAGGGAGTTTATTGGAGAATCTGATATCTGGGGAAATTGAATCAGAGAGGCTACAGGCACCATGGATGTCAGACTGAAAACAGACACCAGCCCTTCAGCAAGCCATTAACTCCTCGGTTTCAGATTCCTGGTAACGAAGTTTGTACTCCCCACTTTTTACCCCAAAAAAGAAAATCAAGAATGTTTTCCCAAGAAAATCAAATTCCCCAGAGAAACTGATATTTAACACCACTCCTAAAAAATTTATAGGCTAGCCACAAAGTCACTCTTGAAAAACCTCACTACTTGATAAGCCCCACTCATACTCAGAACTTTCAATTAAATGGGTCAGCTAATCGAACTCCAATAAAAACACATATCATCATAATTTGAGAAACCCCTCCAAAATTAAATCTAGAATACCAAAAAAAAGAAAGAAAGAAAGAAAGAAATGGAAGGAAAGTTGGAGGAACAAAGACCTTACTGGGAATAGAAGAATACTGAAATAAGGGAAGGAAGCAAGGGAGAGAGGGAGGGAGGGAAGAAGACAAATATCCTTAGAGGAATGAAAAGAGAAGGTTGCACCTATAAAACAAAAAAAGATGCTATTTTTATAAAGATAAGGAGAAGGCACTCAGAGAACATGAAAGTACCCTAGTAGGTAAAAACTGAGAGCATCTACAGAGAATGAGAACAAACTGATGGTTGCCAAGGGCGGGGGAAGGGTTGGGGGATGAGCAAATGGGTGAAGGGGAGTGGGAGGTACAAGGTCCCAGTTACGGAATGAATAAGTCAGGGGGACAAAAGGTACAGCATAAGGACTATAGTCAATGGGAATAGTCAACGTAATAGGGATGTAGAGTGGTGGATGGTAGCTACACTTGTGGTGAGCATAGCATAATGTATAAGAGTTGTAAAATCACTATGTTGTACACCTGAAACTAATATATCATGTGTCAACTATATTGCAATAAAATAAAAATAATAGTAATAATAATAATAATAAAACTGTATCTAAAAAGACCTCAATAGAAGGACTGGAAGACAAAGTTGAAGTCACATTCAAAAACCTAAGACAAAAATCAAGGCGGTGGATAATGGGACAGAAGAAATAAATATTTTTTTTAATTGAGAGATTAGGCTAGGAGGCCCCACAACCAAATAATGAAGTTCTGAAGAGAGAAAACATCTGAAGAAAAGGAAATTATCAAAGAAATAATTAAAGGACATTTCTCAGGACTAAAGAAACAGGAACCTTCAAATGGGAAGGGTCAACAAGAATCTAGCACAATAAATGAAAAAGGCCCTCACGTCATTAAATTCCAGAACACCTAAGAAACCAGAAAATTCTAAAAGTTTCCAGAAAGAAGACCATTCATATATGAATAAACAAACATCAAAATGCATTAGGCTTCTCAATAGCAAAGTTAGAAACTATAAGAAATGGAGGAATAGCTCTAAAATTCTAAGGCATGATTATTTCCAACCCCATATACTATACCCACTCAAATTATCAGGCAAGAGTGAGAGTAGGATAAAAATATTTTCAGCCATACAACTTCCCAAATCATTTATTTCCCATGTACCCTTTCCCATAAATTACTGATATACCCTCCACTAAAATGAGAGGAAAGAAGGAAAGAAAGACAGGGAAAGAAGACATGGGATCCAGGAATCAGAGGATCAAACACAGGAGAATAAAAGATAACTTAGGCAGACAACAAAGGGAGGACCCAAGGAATGATGACATTACATCAGGTGAGAGAATTCCCAGACTGAAGTCAGTAGATGAAGGGCGACAGGAGGGATGTCAGAGGGGAGGCCAGGGAAAAAAGGACTTGCTAGATCAATGGATACATGTGATCGCTTTAAAGGGTGGATTAGGAAAAATTCATGAAAATAACACAGAAAAATTAGCAAGAGAAAAATTGACAATTATTAGTACCAGGAAAATAACTTTAATTGGAAAAGAAACCTAGCCATAGTACATTATTTTGTCCAGCAGTAAAAAAAAAAAAAAAAAAAAAAAAAATTGTCAGAACAATGTAAACACTAAAGTTTTTAAATGAAAAATTATGACATAACTATACTGAAGGAGGGTAATATAACTCTTTTGGTATGGAGAGAGGGGACAGTGAAGAGAAATATATCTTCACCTACCACAATAGCAAGTCAATAGATGTTTCCAAAATTGATAAATTAATTTAAAGTTGATTAAACCAATTTGAATAGAAATATAAGCATATTATCTAGAAATACAGAAATAAAAACCATAAAAAACAATTAAAAGACTTCAAGGAAGCAGTCTCTGAGAAGCAGGACTGAGGAGTAAGAAAGAACACAGTAGAGAGCTCTCATATTTGTTGTAAGCCTCCATTAAAAGCCTTGACATTTTAAATTGTGTGTGTTCTTTTGATAAAAATAGAAAATAATTTTTTGAAATTAATATTCCTTTCCAACCATTCCATTCCTTTCTCCTTTCTTTTTCTTAAGTTCTAAATGCCCATAAACACATACCTTTATAATGAACAACACAGGCCAAGGGGGCAGTCATCATAATGGTGACCTCAGTGCATACACCAAATGTTTGTTGAGATGGAATGGGAATTATCTGCTCTTTTTAGATTAATGTCATATGTGAGATACTTAAATTCATATCTGTATTTTCAAAAGATAGAATTAGGTAGACATGAAAGTTTCTACATTCCAAGTTAAGTTTTTCACATAATCAGGATCTAAAATGTATCTGCAACCTCAATTCTAAAACTGGGTCTATTTGACATTTAATCACTCAGTTAAAAAACAAAATAAAAAAAACCAAAAATCCTAAACATTTTCACAAAAGCAATAATGTCATAAGCACAAAACTCAACACCTATATATAGAATTCCATAGGAGGTTGTTTTTTATGAATCAATACAACCAAAAAGAGAGGTCTTTATTCTCTTCAAAGGGGGCAGGGTGAGGAACAAAATAAATAATAAAGCAATAGGTCCATTGTCTGGAATATCATTTCCTTAAATTTGAAAATATAAAATGCCTTTCGTGTCTTACAATTAATCAAAATAACCTATTTTGAGATGCTAGAAAATACCTGCCCATTCTTCCCACAAAGAAAAAAGTCCATCTTTGCCCTTCATCCTTCCTAGATCTTCTGGGGTTTTTGTTTTTTGTTTAGAATGCTCAATAGCATTGAAAATTGATAACAAATCAAGCCAGCCTAATATACAGTCTCAAAGTTAACTGACATTACATTAAAGAGATGATCAACCATCAAAATTACTACAGCAGTGTTTATTTTCCAGATCATATTTTGTAGTCTTTGAAATGTCAAATATGCATTCCCACTGAGAGGCAAATGTGGATATACATATGCAAGGATGTCATCAACATGGAGAAGACTGAAAGCAAATTTACAAGGATTCATTACAGAACTAATCCTTCCTAAAATTCTGATTAAACAAGGGACTGACAGGTTGCTTGATTCTGGGGGATTCGAGTTATTGATTACTGACACTGGAACTAGAACTCCTTATTGTCTGACTGAATGGAATTTCAGATGTGAAAGTCTGTGGCCTCCAAATAAAGAACATTCATTTACACTGTGCTTTATGGAAATTAACATTATACAGTCTCTTACGACCTATTAACAGACTGAGATCTGTCACCTGAAGAATTATATTCCTTTTTATCACATTAAAGAGCAAAAGGCCACAAACATGCTCATTAATGAGTCTAAAAGTTTCTCGAAAATATATAAGCCTTTCTGAATAATGATGGGAAATGTTATACCCGATTTCCATGCCAAGGGCTCATCCCAAGCATTTATTTATTTATTTATTTATTTATTTTTTAAGATTTTTATTTATTTATATGAGAGAGAGAGAATGAGAGACAGAGAGCATGAGAGGGAGGAGGGTCAGAGGGAGAAGCAGACTCCCTGCCGAGCAGGGAGGCCGATGCGGGACTCGATCCAGGGACTCCAGGATCATGACCTGAGCCAAAGGCAGTCGCTTAACCAACTGAGCCACCCAGGCGCCCCAATCCCAAGCATTTAAATTTGCCTTTGCTTTCTGGCTTAGCCAACCTCCCACCCAACCTACCCCAAACACACGCACTTTAAAAAGTACCTGTAAATGTGTTTAGCCATGACACTCAAGTGACTGAGTTCTGGCAGTGGCCATCTTGTCTCGATCCCAGTCACAAAAACACCAAGGCACTAATTGGGAACAATGTCTTTCCTTCAGGTTCCTTGTGCCTTTGTCCTTACGCTATGTCTGGGGACAATAGCACAGCTTCCCTCTTTGAAGGGGTCACAGTTTATGCACAGAAACAACAGCCAAAGGGATAACTGCAGATAAATGGTTGAGTGACAGAAGAAAGCATGGAGCAGGAGCCAAGGGAAGGAAAGTGCTCACTGGCTCCATCTGAGGCAGCATTTAAGCTTGGCCTTGAAGTTTAGGGGAGGAACAGCATCAGCAGAAGCTAAGAGCAACATCCCAGTCCAAGGGACAGCATCTGAATACAAAGGCATGGCCTGCAAGCACAGTGTTTTCAGAAACTATAAGTAGTTTCCCTGTAGATGAGACCAGAATGCACTGGTAGCAAATGTAAGAGATAAGGCTGAAAAGACAAGTTTGAGGAGTAAATTACAAAGGGTCTAGTATGCTGAGCTAAGAGCCTTGGATTTTTCTCTTGTAGGTAGAAGGAACCGTTCAGAATTTTTAAGTAAGAGAATATAGTCCTGCAAGTTTCAAAATTAATCTGCTTCTTCATGTTTTACCACAAATTCACCTAAGAAGACCCTGAAAAGGCTCTTATCTCCATTTTAGACTTGAAAGGAGAATTCACTCATCAGCATACATTCCCATAGTGTCTTAGATCAAGTGCCTGTAAAAGGAGAGAATACCTCTCCTCTGTATTTTATACCCTTTCTAATTTTGCCCTAAGCAAGGGGGCCTTAAGTGCATGCTAAATCTACTCCTAGAATTTCCTAAAGTAATCTGCAGCTTTGAGTCTCCGACAAATAATATTCACCAAAGAAAACTTTCAGAAGCCTCTCATCTTCATTCTACATATTGCTTCGTTTTTTAGGACTGATGTCTCCCGTTAAAAAAACTTCAATATATTTGGATTTTTTGCCCTTTCACCAAATCCAGTGTGTGGTTATATGTCCTGACAATGCCTCCACTCCTTCACACTCCACCGCAGAAGCCAAACACCTGACTCTGAGTCACCTCTTCAACTTAAGTGAAGACCATTTTCTTGCATTCCTATGAAAGGAGAGCCTTTTTATTTTTTTTTAAAGATTTTATTTATTTATTTGACAGAGAGAGACACAGCGAGAGAAGGAACACAAGCAGGGGGAGTGGGAGAGGGAGAAGCAGGCTTCCCGTGGAGCAGGGAGCCCAATGCAGGGCTCGATCCCAGGACCCTGGGATCATGACCGAGCCGAAGGCAGGCGCTTAACCGACGGAGCCACCCAGGCACCCCAAGGAGAGCCTTTTTAAAAGCATAGTAATTGCTTGACTTGAAAGTACCACCTGCTAATTTCTAAGCAGATTAGAAGAGCAGCAGATCTCCAAACAAGGCCACATTCCCAGGACTGATCTAACCAGAGAACAGAAAACCAAATCAGCACTAGAATTAGCCTTAGCTGAACTGCTGGTGAGAGACGGCTCTTTGAAGAACCGAGCTGCACAGTGCCAGATGGGCAGATGTAGTTTATTCAGAAACTTCTCCAGGGAGCCCCAGGCTTAAAATTGCTACTGGGGCTCAGGAGAGGCCAGTCCAGGCCTGGAGGCCACTGGCCTGAGGCCAAAGCACACCACAGTTATAGCCTGGGCTTCTTACATTGCAGAGAAGTAGTGGGAGCAGAGGCCTACCTCCTGCCCCGCACTAGAACCCCTACGCAGCCCTTCTGAGTCAGCCAACACCTGTTAACACTGACCCCAGGCATCATGTTGATGGAGGTGCTCTATGGGTACCTTCAACACCTACAGACATGGCCACTCAATCCAAACTTTGGTTTTTAAAACTTTTTCCTTTACAATTTTTAATATTTTTAAAATTATTTTTCAGCTTTATTATAGAGAATTAAACTACTTTCCAAAGCAGTTATATGTTTATCCCATACATAGAATATACATAGCTCTTACAATAAATATTGTCCCCATTCTAGAGATGAGGAAAATGTGTCTCGGAGAAGCTAAGCGACTTGCCCATCACACAGCTTTTAAGCCGTACAGCCAGAGCCACCTTCCAGATTTTTCTGCTCCCTTGGCCAAAGCTCTTTCACACTAATTCTTGGGGCTTGCTGAGACAAGTGGAATCAGTGAGAAATTCAGGGAAGACTGAAGATTTTCTGCAGGAGATTCAGGTGTGTGATAAAGTCCTGGTAGAGAGGAGGGGTAGAGAGGGAGGGTGAGAGAGGGAGAAGAGAAGGAGGGAGGGAGAGAAAGAGAAGAGGAATGGAAAGAAGGGGGCAGACTTGCTGATTTCCACCCCTCCATGTAGACCTTTTGATAGACTTGCACAAAATTTAGAACAAGTTTCATAAATAGAAATATGTCCAGCTTTAGTCAAAAGAGCCGAGTTTACAAATGTGTTGAGCATTCATCTTTTGATTTGAGAGAAGTTTTTGTCAAACTAAGTGTTTTGAGTACTGAGTCCCTCTCTCTGCCGCCGAGCGTTGCTGCCCTATGTGCCCCAATGGTCATCACTCACAGAGGCATTAGGACACTCCATGCCGGAAGGCTACTTAAAGCCTTGAGTGTTGTGCCCTGGAAGGGGGAGGTTTAAGATGGCAAAGGGAGGCATTAAATTTACCTTCTACTACCAACTTCCTTTGCTACAGAATCTCATTTTGTTTTCCTAAATCCTTGACTATGATAAAGCCCCTATTCTTCTGCTTTTCCTCAGAACCCATGTCTTCTTTGGATGTTGTACTCAGAATTTTTTTTTTTTTTTTTTTAGGGATAGTCTGACTGAGGAAATATTTTATTGAAATACAGTAAGAAAGACAATCCCTAACTGCCCCTTACATAACAGAGCTTCTGGGGACCAATCTTAAAAACATCAAATTATAAATTGTAGGCCTTTTGATTACTGAACTATAATAATTAAATTACAGAAATTTCCTTAACTGTAGGGTTGAAAGGAACAAAATAACTGGCAAGTGGTCTAACCAGAGTAAATAATGTCCTTTTTATTTACATTTGGCTTTCCTATAAACTGCCTACTGGGTTGTGTGGAACTAAGGCTAGCAAAAAACTGAATCCCCATCCATCAGTATTAATCTCACACTTTGCTGTGGCTCCGTCCATTTATCTTTCCGACACAAATTAGAAATTCAAGAGTTTTAACAAATGAGCCTGCAAATGTAAACTTATTAGGCCATATATTTTTACTACACACTGTGCAGTGCCCTCCACAAAGCTGTCCCTTCAGAGAGCATTTTCCTATTTTGTGTTATTGATGGCAGCTAACTAATCACATTTTTAATGTTGTCTTTGGGGAGGGCTGTTTGAGTGAATGTGCAAGCTAAACTACCCAGAATAAATCTACCTTATTAAATGCTTGAAATTATGTGTCTTTTACGATAAAGAAACTCCCGAGCATTGTTACATTTGCTAACCTTCTTTCTGCAGGAATCAAAAGACTAGGATTAATTAAAATAATACATCAAAACTGGGGTGTTGTACAGAATGTGTCTATGTGTGAGGAAAGGCCAAGAAAAATTGGTTAATTGGTCTCTTCATCCCTATTCACTCCCCTCCATCTAAATAGCTTTAAGTGTTGCTTTCTGAACTGAACTACAATCCCATGAGCTGAGGCTCAGACAATGGCTGGTCCCCAGCCCTACCTCCACCCCAGGAAATTCCTTCTGGTTTACATAGAGCCTTTCTGATTAACAAAGAACTCCAAAAAACTGGCCCCTAGAATTAGATGCTCTAAAACATGGAGAAAGTATACAAAGTACAAACTGCGGCCCCAATGTTGTAATTCATCTAAATAAAGATGTCCTGATTTAATGCCTCTGAACAGTATCATTAGAAGTCTCAAAAGAAAATGTCTGCACGTCACTGCTTCTCTCAAAGCCCAGGTCCTCCTTTCTTTTGGCTATGGTAGGCAATCTAATGATGGGGCTCCCTCCGTACTGTGTACAATCATTTCATTATTCTGAGGTGGTTTAATTACTGGCAGGATCCTTATTACTGAGCTCCAGTGCTAATCTGAGCCCTGAGTGCATCTGCTTTCCACCTCTTTGCTTTGAAAGTTTTGCACTCTCAGAAGCAAATGCATACATGGCCACAATTCTGGCTTGTCACATAAATTTCAGGGATAACAAATGATGCTTAAGCTTGAATAGAGGGAATGGAGATCATCTGGGAGCTAGAGCTCTCAACAGCGCAAGTGGTAGAGACTTTGGAAGCCGCATCCATGCATGTGCTTCAGGACATAAAGAGACAGAATAGAAATTTACCTAAAAGGAAAAAAAAAATTCATGTGAAGTGGGAGGTGATAAAGCAAGGACTCAATTTTTTGCAAATTAATTTCCAATTATTTGATTGTCCCACTTGAGACGTATGGCTTTTGTGAAACTGACATTTAAACACAATAAGCATATGCTTTTTGCAGAAATTAAAGTCACAAGCATTTCAAGGCTGTGTAATAGATGGCTTTAGTGTTCCCCTGCAATCAGAGTTCTTCTCTACTACTTAGCTTGGAGGGGAAACATAAACTTGATTAGTACTTAACTAGAGTGTAATGGCTGATAAATTTGGCCTTAATGTTTCAAAACTAAACAACTATGCTAAGGTTGCCTAGAATTTATTTCTTGACTACACAGATACACCTACTCTTCTCACTCAGTCACAGGAATCAACAATTTAAGGATGCACTAGCTCTCTTGAAGTGTATTTCTTATTTGTCTTGGATTACTTAAAGATTTAGCTGTTCTCTCTAGCAAAGGTGCAATCCCAAGAGAGGTAAGAACTGATGAATTAAAAAGAAAGTCATGGTTGGCAAAGGTAAAACGTGCTGGGAAAGTGTTCCTCATCAGAACTTGGTTTGAAAAATGCAAGGTGTTTATTTAGTCACTCAGCAAATGCTTTTTGAGCACCTACTAAGAGCTAGGATCTGTGTCAGGTGCTGGAAAGGCAAAGTTAATGACTCCTGCCATCAAGAAGCTAGTGACAGCCATGTAAGCAGGTAATAAAACATGGTAAGGGCTATTATAGAAACATAAACCAAGAGTTTGGCAGCTCAAATAATCACCAAAGAAATGTCCCTGCCTATCAAATTTGTATTTGTTACAATGCTTAGAATCTAAATTACACTTGCTTTCATTGCATTCACATGGGGAAAAGAAAATCCATTTTGTTACTAATGTTAATGGGAACAACATTCACATTTTAAAGCTACACTGTTACCTTCACTGTGAAACAGGTGAAAGTCCCCACTACAGAAGAGCTTCTAAAAAGCTGAGTTTACATAGAAGTAAATAAATATTCATTTCAATATTTCAAACAGTACATACTAAGGGATATTTACACTTAAAAAGCACCCTACAATTAATTCTTTATTTAAGCAAAGAACACTTTTGCAATTTGAACAATCCCCATGTTTATTTGCAGTATAAGCCTGGATTTTCATATATTAGGTTTGAATCACAAAAATCTTAGTGATGGGTCCTGAGGCAACATATTGTATTATCTTCTTAGGCCATGACACTGTCTTGCTTGCAATGAATAGAACAAAAGGCATTAAAGGCACTAATCCTTCTTGCCCTCAGGATAAGGTCCAAACTCTTTAACCTTTCATGGATCTGGTTCCCCTTAATCCTCCAGCCTCCAGATGAGTGATATAAAATAGTGGGATCTCTGTCAGTCTAGTTTCCTGAGTGACTGTATGGAACAGAAACACCTCCAGCTCCACCTCTTTCGCTACCAATCATGTTAGATATATAATGTAAGCTATAAATAAATGAACCATTTTTCTTAAACTCTTGGATTTAGGAGTTGTTTGTTACCATAGCATGGCCTAGTCCCAGCCCTCAGCCTTTTGGTAGCTATGGTACAGTGTAGCCTAGAACACTGCTTTCCACACTTAAGCACTTGATTGCCCTGTTCACAATTTTTGCATACCCGAATACTATTTTTATTTAAATCAATTCAGGGGTGCCTGGGTGGCTCAGTCAGTTAAGCGTCTGCCTTTGGCTCAGGTCATGTTCCTGGGGTTCTGGGATCGAGCCCCGCAGGAGGCTCCCTGCTCAGCGGGGAGCCTGCTTCTCCCTCTCCCTTTGCTGCTCCCCCTGCTTGTACTCTCTCTCTCTGTCAAATAAACAAATAAAATCTTTAAAAAAAAATAAAATAAATTTAATTTTTCCACCTAGAAATATGTATTTTAAAATAAAACTACATATCACTATTGTAAGTGGAAAATCAGTATCACTTCCAGTAAGTAGAAACTATACAAACCATAACTCTTAAAATAAGATATTTATATACTGCATTAAAATTGGTAATGTGCCACTAATATAGACCTAACACATTTTTAGAAATACTAGTGAAGAAAAGAAAGGCATAGGCCTTGATGTCTAACAAAATTGGGCATCATCCACCATCTACAGTGTGACCTCAGGTAATTTAACTGACCTCTCTGAAGTTCAGGTATTTTATGTATTTTATAACGTGGAAAACAATTACATAAGATTAATTTGAACATTAAATGGGAAATGTATGTGAAATTCCAAGAATATATTTTTTAAATGCACAATTTGCTGGGTTTTAGTATACTGGCTCACTTTTAATTGTCAAAAATATTAGATGTTATTGCTATTATTATTGGTGTCTCATAATCACTAGATCGTGAGCTCCTTAAGGTATTATGCTTATTCATCTCTGAGTCCTCATACCTAGTATTTGTCCTTTCTGGGGGGACAATACACCTAGTATTTGTTTTTTGTTTTCCATTCCTGTATGTATAAAATCAACCATTAAATGACTTCTCATAGTTCAACTGTAAACCACTCTGACTTAGCAGTGCCTGATTCCCACCTATAGGCTAATAAAGGGTTCTCATCTTCACAAACTGCTGCTATTCTTCAAAATAATCTGGATCTTGTCTTTCAGTTCAATGATTTACTAATTAGCATAATTAGTAGCAGAAAGGATCTCAAGGTTGAAAGTTTGATGCACATAATTACAATACAAGAAGAAGCCAGGTTTTACACTGAGGAACTACAGGATCCAAAACACTCAGACATTCAGAGTATAAAGTACAGCTTACCCTTCCTGAAGACGGCCAGAGGCCATTTTGCAGCAGCTAAGCACAAAGAACCTAAAATCAGAGAGACTTGGGTTTCAACCTTGAACCCACTTTGGGCAAGTTAAGAATCCTCTCTATCCTTAGTTTCCTCATCTATAAATGACTAACAGAAGTCTCCTCTTAGGATTGTCAAAAGGGCTAAACAGAGATGCACAAAGCTTACAAGGGTTTAGAATAGGCAGTGGCACACAGCAAAAGCTTATTTTTTTTTTTTTAAGATTTTACTTATTTGAGAGAGAGAGAAAGCAAGAGACAGAGCACACATGAGCAGTGGGTGGGGCTGCCGGGAGGGGCAGAGGGAGAAGCAGCCTCCCCACTGAGCAGGGAGCCCAAAAGACAGACAGTGGGGCTCAATCCCATCAGGACCCTAGGATCATGACCTGAGCCAAAGGAAGATGCTTAACCTAGTGAGCCACCCAGGCACCCCAGCACAGTGCTTATTACCATCCTTTGTACACATGATTATTGTGATTATAAAACTATACATCTGACGAAGTGTAAGGATTCATACACTGAGCTATTATAAAAATTTCAGGTAACTGGAGACCTTTTAGGCATCCTACAACTCCTTTTTTGTTAATTTTTTTTTCAATCCAGTCATTTTATTAACAATGATAAACTAGATTATGCCGTGGTTTAAAAAAAAAAGTCCAACAAAAGTTTCTCTCTTACTCTCCCAGACAACAGACGATAGACAACACTGCAGCGTAGCTCATCTCCACGTGCTGCCTTCGTTCCCACCTGCTTTAGCCACTAGGCATCTCCATACCAACACCTGCATGTCCGTGGCTGACGACAGTGGGAGGGATGAGCAGGCTGGGTAGCTGAGCCACAACTGACCCACTGCTTCCACTCACACTCCTTGGCCAAAGCAAACCACATGGCATACCCATCCTCAGGGCAGCAGGGGGAGAAAAGCCACCCACCCATCTGCGGGAAGGTAGAGGAGAACCAGACAGTGAAGAGGAGTGCTAATGCCCACCACAGCTGTGAATGAGTATAATAATCACTTGTGCAGTGACTGGGTCTTGGCAATTATAATTCTCAAAACTCTTAACGAAAAGCTCTCATTACATTAAAAAATCCAATAAAACACTTAACAAAATTCCAAATTTTCAAAGCAGCTGTTGGAGGTCACAAAAGAAGAATCCTGCTAAAACATTTTTAATTCACACACAATTTCATGGATTTATGGTAGCTTCTTTTCCCACTCGAAACTCTGATCTTACCTCGTGCAAGAAAAAAGGGGGTTCCCTCTCTTTTTTGTCCACAAAGCAGCAAAAAAGGAACCTAGTTCTCAGATCCAAGGAAATGTGGGATTTGGACTTCAGTCAATATGATCATGTGATTTGTACTGGGCAGGGGAAAACCAACAACAATTACCTTCCCATAGGAAAGAGGTGCCCCTATTTTACTGGCCCCTTCCAGTTTCCAGTTCACTGTCAAACTACTAAAACAAGTTATATCCCCATTATTTTCTATTTCCTCCTTCCATGTAACCTTTGAATTTGGTCTCCAAATCCACACCTCCAATCTCAATGAGATCATCCAGCCAGCTACATGAATATCTTGAATATCTTGAATATCTTACTTCACAAATTTAGAATCGCATGTAGCATTTCTGCCAAAGCTAGCTCTCTTGGTTTCATTATTTTAGTTAATTTTCTGACCAAGTTTGAATTGTCAATGAACTTTGATTTCTTCACCTCTCCTGGCTCTAAATTTTATCTGGTCCCAGGCCTATTTAATTCTTTTTATGAAATCTTTGTTTTGTATGCTCCTCCTTTTCTATTCTTTACCACCATGATACCCAGTACTTCACAGTCGGACCACTGAAACCATCTTCTAACTGGTCTCCTTTTCTCTAGGCTTTTCTATCTCTGGATTTCAGCATGCCACCTGCACAACCATCCCAAAACATTACTTTTGTTAGGTTAATCTCCAGGAGAGGGAGGAAGACCCTTCTATAACTTACCACGGCACACAGTATAAACCCCACATCCTTTTCATCAGTGGAGCTTTTGTCATGGGCATGATTCCCTCCCAAATAAAATCAAAGCACTCGCTGATTTTAGGAAAGATCATGTACTTTCTCTTTCTCTGCCTTTCCCTATACATTGTCCCTGCCTAGCTAGATATATCCTCCCATCTTCAAATCCCACTTGTCATTTAAAACCTAGAACCAATGCCTCCATAAAGTCTTCCTGAATCATGGCTGGCTCTGTAAATATAACATAATTTGTGTACAAGGAGTCACAAAGCAGCATCCCACAGAATGACACTCAAGATGTATTTTGTTTAGTCAACATTGTGTTGTTGCCATCATTTAAGTTAAATTTTAATACTCTTAGGGACTACATATACTCTTCAGTTTCCTTACCACTTGAGTTTGAGAACCCTGGTCTACGCCATGTCATGCTGGTAGCATTATTTCATAATCTTTGTCTGTGATTTGTAAAAACATGTTTTGTTTATTTTTCCAACTTGTAAATTTCCTAAGGTCAGAGAAGTGTCTTTATACAATTAAAATTTTAAATAGGGCAAGATGAGACAGCACTTTGTAAACGTAATTAGCCAAAGAGTCATTGGCCGCTATGTCTCTTTTACCCCAAGTTCTTCCAGCACCAACACTAGGAGGGTATCTTTGAGCCATTCAGGAACAAAAATGGTTTTATTACTGGGGAAGAAAAATGGTTCTATAAACGTCTTCTCTCTTTTCCCCTTTCCCCACCCAACTGATAACTTTTATTTTCATATTAATTCACAGATTTCCTCAGCATTTTATCCCAATTGAAGTTTAATATTAAATAAAAACTTCTGTATGCAAAAGCATCCATTTGGGAGCTCTTCAAATCCCAAATAAGAGTAGTTGTTGAAGCAACTAGATCCAATATAAAGAAATGAGCAAAAATGATTTCAAAGGAAAAAAAATATGGAAATTCGGCAAAGAGAAAAAAGAATCTCAGTGTTTGCAATGGTTTGGAAATAAAAGATGGAAACTATTTGCAGGAAATATTTTGAAAAAAGAGCAAAAGTAGGAATAGAGTAGTGACTGAAAGAGTAAATTAACTAGTAATTATTGCGTAATGCCAGCCAAGATTTCACATGCCTTATGTATGTCACAGTGACCATTCGAGTTTGGTGGTGTTGTTCTTATCCTCAATGAGGAACTGAAGTTCAGAGAATTTACCTGAGGCTATACAACTTGGTAAATAATAGCATCATGATTCAAACCGGATCTGTCTGACTCGAAGCCTGCATTCTTGGAACTAGGCTGCACAGCCTCCTAATAAAATAAAATAGAAATTATAGGCTTAGTAGATGATAACTGGTCCAGCAGTTTATTTTAATTAATAAAAACTTCTAACTTTATTCAAAAAGAAGTAGAAGCCACAGAAGAAAAACTCTAACAGTGTCATAAGAAAAACAATGATTAAGAAGAATTATTCTAATGTGAAATGAAGAAGAAGTGGGTGTCAGGCATTGAACTGCAAAGGAAGACAGCAGCAGTTTGGGGAGTCCTCTACCATAGGCAGGACTTGGAAATGATGAGCACACAAAGGCAGGAAGTGCTAGCAAGACCAACACAAGTGAGGACAGAGATTGAAGTTAACATTGTAAAGTGGTTCACTTTTTGGATGAGGATTTTGCAATATAATTCAATATCCATTAAAATTTTCATGCCTTATGAAACAGAAATTTCAACCTCTGGAAACTTAACTCAGAGGAATGTGGGGTGCTGGGGGGAGAGGATTCTGAATGAACAGAGATACACAGAGCTGTATTAATATATTTTTTTAAAAACTAGTAATAATATGAATATCCAATAGTTGGGGAAATATTAGGTAAACTATGATATATTATATAAGCCATTAAAATGTTAAATATGATTGCTTAGAAACCTTAGAAAAGTATTTAAAATAGGTCAAAGGCAAAAAGAAAAGCATTAATCTTGTATGCACTATAATAATAGCTACTATTCTTGAGCACTTACAGTGTGCCAAATTCTGATCTAAAAGCATCACATGCATGAACTCATTTAAATCTAATAACTTCTCTATGAGGAAAGTGTTATGATCATCTCCGTCATGTAGAAGAGAAGTCTGGAGGTAACGACCAGTTATGCCCCAGGTCACACAGTACTGAGAGTATGAGACAGGTTTCCAACTGATGTAGTCTGGCTCTAAGGCCCAAACAATTAACAACCACAGTGTTAATGCTGCCTCCATAATTATAAGGTCTGTAATTAAATGAATGCAAAAATGAAATATATGTGGATAAAGATTAAGAACTATTACTGAAGAGGAATCAGCACAACTTGGAAGTAGAATGAAAGCAGGCAATGGAGTAGATCTCTCTGATAATGGTTTCATTCAATCCTTTCCAGAGGGTTAAATTAATTCTGTGGTCCTTTCCAGATTTTTGGTTTAGAGACATTGAAATCTCATAATTAATATTGTTCATATGTAACTAGCCACATCTAATTTAAATCTATATATACAGTCTCACAGATATTTTCACCCACAAAAGAAATTATAATGACATAAAAATAGTGAAGTATAAACAAAATGTAAAAGGAATAAAATTATTCCTCCAGCTGTCAAAAAAAAAAAGTTAGGGCGCCTGGGTGGCTCAGTTGGTTAAGCAACCACCTTCGGCTCAGGTCATGATCCTGGAGTCCCGGGATCGAGTCCCGCGTCGGGCTCCCTGCTCAGCGGGGAGTCTGTTTCTCCTCTTGTGCTCTCTCTTTCTCATTCTCTCTCTCAAATAAATAAATAAAATCTTTTAAAAAAAAAAGTTAAACTCTTAAATTTATCATGTATTTTTTTATTATTATGTTATGTTAATCACCATACATTACATTAGTTTTTGATGTAGTGTTCCATGATTCATTGTTTGATTATAACACCCAGTGCTCCATGCAGAACGCGCCCTCTTTAATACCCATCTTGTATGTTTTAAAGTTGTGAGCATTTCATACCATAATCTAATTTCTTTGAACTAAAATGTGATTAAACATTGTGATTAGTATACATTCAAATTTTCAAGTTAGATTTAATCCCTCAGCATCTTAAGGGGGTTATGGCAAGGAGAACGACACTGTTTTCTTTAGGATAGGACTGTATAGAATTACATATATTCAAATACTTCTTCAATTAATCCATGTCTATGACCTACTAAAAATAAATCTCAAAGGAATACTGTCATACATGATGTTACATCCAACTTTTGCAAACCACAAACTGTCACTGTAATGTCACATTTCACTTCAACCCAATATCAAGACTATAACCCTCCAATTCTCAAAGGTAATTCAAGCTGTATTCAACTTTAAAAGGTTTCAACTTTAGTTAATGCCATCTTCGTTGTTGCTTGAAGATTACATACCTAAAATATTAGGGACAAGTTAACACAGTCAAGCAATCAGAGGTTTGTTCTAAACAAAAGAGACATTTTCTCGTGTGACTCCTGGAAAACAAGTTTTTTCACTTTGTAGACACACCATATGTGTTATTTTCATGGGCACAAAGAAATCATCAACTTAAAAAGAGAATAAAGCCTCTGCATAATGAACACTGAACCAGACTATACATAATACACATACATATTTTCAAAACACCCATATTACATACCATTTAAACAGAGCTCCTGTGATTGAGTGTTGTAAGCAAAGGAATTTTATCCATTGTTTCTAATACTATTTCAAATGGAATCATTTGAAACCTTGATTAAAAATGTATACTGGCATGTCAGGTAAAGTATTAGGGAATAGAAATGTGCTTTTTAAGACCCATTATACAATTTTTGTTATTTGAGAAACAGAAAGTAAGAAACAAATAACACACAGGTTTCAAAATAACAAAGCTTGCTACAGCACCCATCCTCAATTTTCTCTTACCAGAGGTTATATAAAGAAATAAAATTATCAAATGGAAAAGCATACAGAGGCATACACCAGCATTGTAAAAATCAATTTAAGAAGTGCAACTGCAGTTGTCTTTCCTGGGTTTTTAATTATGTGTTTGTTTGCCATGGTGGCCTAATTTAGTCAAGAAGATGAGCCAACATTAAAAGCTGGTAGGAGAGGTAAGTAATCCCCAGGGTGGGCTGCTTGTGCTCAAGAGTTTAAACGCTACATATACAGAGGCAGAAGCCAAGGCACATTTGAGAAGGGGGTCCACATGACAAACAGTGAAAGGGGAGCAAATCAAATTTTTCACAATTAGTTGAACAACAACTGTGACAGGTTTAGCGCTTAGCATTTTCATTTGTGTGCTCAAATTTGGTTATCTGTCCTCTTTTATGCAAATGCGATGTGACAGGAGAAGCTGGGAGCACTGGAGCAGGCCAATCACTCACAACAGGGGCTAGGGCTGCTCAGCTGAGAGGCTGGGATTAAGTGGACTGAATGCTGATGGATAAATGACAGGAGCTGAGCTGAAAACCTCATGAACTGATTTAAAACTTCTAAGGGAGGATGCCAAGAATATAATTATGCTTTATGCTCCAGTCTAAACTGTCAAAAATAAAAAGATAAAAGAAGAATATAAATTGTACCAAATGAATATTATCAGCATTCATAATTTAACTAAACCCAACATGTTTATCCTACACTGGAAAATAGATAAGATTGGAAAGCTGTGTTCTTATACCACAGCCTTTAAGACTGAAGCTAAGTTTAAAAATTTAAAAGCGGAGCATAATGGAAGGAAATCCAAGACATCACAGATTTCTTCTTAAAGGGCATCCGTCTCCAGCAAGGCAGGGGCCCTCTCTGCAAAGGTGGCCCCGGCAGTTCACCTTCTACTGTCTCTCTGCAGAGAGCTGGAGGTTCAGGGTGGTGTCTCCTTCACGCCTAGAGCTGTGGAGCACGATCACCAGTACCTGGGAGAATCTGAGTGACATTTCCATGAAGCTGCAGGCTGTCTGCATTCTGCCCAACCAGTACTAACAGTCAATGATTCTATCAAGCCAAAAGGGTTGAAAAACATTAGAGCTTGTTATCTCCTTTGCTTCACGTAGGTCTTGTAATTTTATTGTCTCTACAAGTTCTTAATAGAATATTTTACAACACTAAATTTCTCAGAAGGTAGAGTCTCCTATCTGAAAACTGGGATGTGAACTATTATCCTCAGTTCCTTTCAACCTCTGACTATAATTTCTCTATTATTGCTACACACACACACACACAGCTTTCTGGGAAGACATCAATGATATAAGACAAGAAGACAGAAAAAGCCTATACATATGTACTTTATGGATAAATACATACAGAAAGGGAAAATATAATCTGAAATTCTCTTCATAAAAAGGGAGGATACCAAGCAATGCCATTCAATAGGAAGAAACACAGAAAGTAAAGATGGTAGGTAACAAAGGCAAATCATGTTTAAATGAACTACGTAATACTCATACTGAAGAAAATACATAAATTGAAAACATAATTTGTCCCAATCAATGCTCTTAGCTAAGAGAAAATTTTCCACTCTGTAAGAAACTTTGACGTAATTTGTTACCTTAGTCCACCTCTTAAAATTCAGCATTGTTTGCCACAAGATTAACTACTGTAGAGAATATAATAAAATTCAGAAAATATTAATTGCTATGCATATGTATTTAACAAAAACAACAGAATAAAAATACCAATTCTTGTACAAAAGACTTGACCTTAATATGCTAAGAAGTAAGAAATAATTAAACCTATCTTTGCAGGACTAGAATAATACAAATAAAACATTTATTACTAAACAAACCTCTTAAAATTTTTTATGGATGTCAAAATACATATGCAGAAAAGGGCACAAATCATAAGTGCATATATCGACATTTTACGAAGTAAATACACCTGTGTAGCCACCATCAGGATCAAGAAATAGAATGGCAGAAGCCCTTGATAGGTCCCTTCTCAGTCATTAACCCTTCAAATGTAAACACTTTTGAATTCTGTCAGCACAAATTTCTTTTGCCTGTTTTTGAAATTCATACAAATCAAATCATACAAAATCTACTCTTCTAGTCTGACTTCATTTTTGGGAAGGTGGGAATGTCTGACTTCTTTACTCAATATTACGTTTGGGGCATTTATCCGTGTTGTTGTGTAAGTGTAGTTTATACTTTTTCATTGCATAATATCCCACTGTATGTACAGAATATTCTACTATTGATAAATGCATGGTTTGTTGCTATGAACATTCCTGTACATTTACTTTGGTGCATATATATTTTCATTTCCATGGAGTATATACTTAGGAGTAGGATTGCTGGGTCATTGCCTCTGCATGTATATTTTAATATGAATATATAGCTTTAGTAGATCCTGCCTAATAGCTTTCTAAAGAAGAACAAAGCACTTTTTACATAGTAAGGAAATCTCACTATGCCCCACGAAATTTTCTTTTAGGTTACAAAAAAATTAGCAAGAAAAAAAATTAACTAAAATTAAATACACATGCCACAGACACAATTCTCAGCCAGAAAATAATGTGCCTAAATTGAAACCTGAATTGATTTCCCTTAGCTCTGCCAGCCAATTGTTTATTATGCCTCAGTGTGAGAAGAAAGGAGTGGCTAGCCATGGCTGCCAACTCTGATGCAGACTGCTTAATGAGTTCATTGAATGTACTAGAAAATGATCAGTTCATTGAGTGGCTTCCCCAAAATTGTGCCATGTGACTAAAGTTACATACATATACTCCCACAAATCCCAGTTGTATGTGACAGACACAGGACCCGCTCTAAGTCATTCACAACATGAGCCACATTTTTATTCATCTAATATACTAGTTTTATCCTTTGAGAACAACAAAAGGTCTGCTGTTTGATCTATAAAAGTGCTTTTTCAGTGGGTAAATGGAGGCTGCTCTGCCTCATAGCCAGTCTCATAAAGGTGAGGGCTTGGACATCACAGTAAGTCAATCATGATACTAGTGAGGCTCACCCGTTACCGAAATGGGAACACACAGCTTAAGAAGCAAATCCAACTCCTAACTCCATCTACCAGGCCTGCCAACACATAGTCACAACTCAGAACATCAGCAACCTCCAAACAACATTCACGTTTATGTTAGGGAAACTTATAGTCTAGTCCACACTCACTTCTCCCCAAGTTTTCAGTAGCTCATAAGGAGAAGGAGTTGAGATCTGAATCTCTTCCCTCCAAGAAGCTCCCTCATCTGAGACTTTCCCCCACTTTTCCTCAGAAACAATTATGGTCTGTGGAATATTTTTTTCTATTTCAGGGGGGGTGTAGTTTACACATATTAAAAATGAAATCTTCACTCACTAGTACACAATCAGCTTATCTTTCCCTGGACTCCACATAACCTTTCTTCTGGCAATTCTTGTTCACCTGACCCTTGACAATGTTTCTCATAACTTCCTACTTTACCTCGCTGCCATTCTCCAGCACGAGGTACCCTTTCCATCCCTATTTTCCTAGGAAGCTAGGTCCTTTCCCGGGAGGTCCTTGATTTCAGGCCACCCCTTTCCAAACCTTTACACAAATTCCCTCATGAACCCCTCCCAACCCCAGCCTCCTTCCCAGCCAGTGTGCCTTCTCCCATTCTCTCTGAATCTCCAGTTTTGATCAGCACAGTTCTGTCCTCTCTGCTTCTGAGCCATTTATTGGTGTTATCACCCAGAGATCTTTAAACTTCCATCTGAACTGCCTCATTCCTCCTCTCTCAGGCAGTTCAAATGACATTTCCAGGCCCGCGTCATTGGACTAAAGTTTCTTAAACAAACATCAGAATCCTCATTAACAATTATATTTCAATTTTCTAGACTCCACTTTAATCAAAACAACCTGAAAATATAAATAATTTGTGGGGAGAAACTCTTTTTCAAAAGTGCCAACATACCTAAACTATCCTTCTCCACCAGACAAGTTTTTATTCATCCATTAACACTCAGCTTAGATGTCATCTCTATAGAACCTGCAGCAACTCCTTGAGACAAAGTTAGTCATTTCATTTTTTGAGCTTCGTAAGACCATTACAGCATTTAACATGTTGTATTGGAATTACCTGCTAGGATATATGCCTTCTCCACTGGGCCATGAACTCCACAAGAGCAAGGGCTGTGTCTATTCATCTTTCTATCCCCCATTTCAACTCAATTCAGCAAATATTCAACATGCAGCACTGTGTCAATTTCAAAGTTGGTACTCAATAAATATTTCATGAGAGAATGGAAGAGTGAAGGGAGATAAATTTACATTATTTTAAAACTCTTTCAAAAAGTTCTGGCAGAAACTTCCTTTTTCATTCCTACTTCCAAAAGGAAAATATGTATTTTTCCAAAATCCGTATTTAGATCAGGGAACCTCGAGGTTTGTTTTTCCAGATTGTTTTATGTTTATAAACCTAAATTTACATGATAAATAACTTGAATTATATGGCATAGTACAAATGGCCTTGGAGGTAATCTCATCTAGGGTGACAGCTAATATATGGCACTCTCAGTGCCGCTCTCCACCTCCTGCACCCATAGCAGACAGCACTAATCGATCATGGCACTCCTTCTCATTAAGCCCAGACTCAGCTTTAGAATTCTCAACTCAGCACTTAACAAACAGACTGCTCTCTGGAGTTAGTGGTCAAGATGAATCCTGCTTGTCACTCTTGGTCTATTCTCTCTTATTACAGATAAGCAAAGTGAGTCCCAGAGAGGTGAAATGACTTTGCCTAGGTCACAGAGCTAATTAGTAGTAGAGGCTGAACCAAACTTTATCAACTAAGACTCTTTCCACTAGAATACACTTCATTGATCAATAGGAATGAATACTTCATAGAAAATGTTGGTTTTGTTTATTATATGTGCATGTGGGTTATATGTTAGATTATACATTACATATAATAGTTTAGAACCTTCACTTGGTATTTCTCAACCAATGGTGTCACCAGGCATAAAGACCTCAATTGGTATTTCGTACCAATCCAATCTTCCCTTAAAGCCATGGAGGCATAGTTTTTCAAAACTAGTAACAGCTTAGTTCAGCTCACTGGAATAAACACACTAAATTATTTTGTAATCAGAAGTGAAGTACCTCTAAAAGTGTGCCATAAAAATAAATACAAAATACAATGAAAAAGCAGCACTGGTCAGTTTAACTGGTATCTTTCTTATAGCATCTTAGGGTATCAGAGACATATTTGAAAAAATAGCTATGGAAATTGGAATACAAGCAAGACTTATCACCTATATTAGTTTTTCAATTGGTTGTCCAATTAGTAATTTCTAAACTTTCTCTGTATATTCACATTATCCTCTTCTACCCGGGTGTCACTGCCACCCATACAAGTGGGTGTCAGATAGGACCCCAGAACTTCATAATAGTGGTTTTTTAAACAGCTCAAATGCTGTAGTTGTCTATCTTTATCATACATAAATGCTTATTATGTGTAAAAGAGTGTATGTAAAAGAAGTTAAGAACTATATTAAGAAGTAAGTACAAGCCATTGTTTTCTTTTCCAGAGCATAAGCTTCAAATTCTCCAAAGGGGTGGACTTGTTTCTTCCCAGTGGACCAGCAGGGGTATAAGAAAGAAACCAAGAAAGTTGAAATAAATTAAAATCTCAGATTCCTTAGCCTCTTTTTCTTTGAGTAGCAAACTGAAAAATACTCTCAAAGAATCAACACCCAGGATACCTCATTACCAGAAGTAGAGAGGCAAATAAGAAAGAGAGCAAAGAAAAAGCAACCCTACAGCCTGAGAATAGATAAAAGAAGACAAGCTAAGTTCTTAGACATGGAGTCACACAAAGGTTAGCCATTTGAGGAGAAATTAAATAAACTATTAGCAAATAACAACAATAATTTGAGGGGGTAGGAAATGTCTGATTTTTGTGGATCAACAAAAAGTGGTTGTAACTGACCTCTGGTTGATATTTGGGCAACATGTTTCCATTTATTTCAATGCATGACTTACAAGGGTAGCAGACTTTTGACAGTGGCCCTGTAGACACGCCTCTTCAGAGATCTGAGGTATCAAAGCAAAGCATTAGTAATCTTATTTTTGCAACAATCCCTAGGAGAAATAGTGATGGCAGCTATTGCAGGTACTTACCTAGTGCTTCTCAGACCCAGTCCAACCCTTCTACCTCTCTGGCTCTGATTGTGTATCTGCAAACTACATTTCCTAGACTAACTGCCAATGGGAGGAGCTGTTGGGGGACTACCAGGGGAAGAAAGGGAGAAGAGATGCTCCCACTTCAGGTCTTGTATGCATCCTTCCAGCATCTTTTATCACTTTCAGAATCAGCTGTGTGATCCCCTTAGAAGTCCAAGCACCAGTTGTGAGTCAGTCTCTCTTCCCTGACAGCTATCTGTTCCCTTCTATTCTTTGCCCCTGAAAGAACAATGACCGCCTCCATCACTTTTAAGCTGGTGTAACTAACACTCCATTACCCATTTTTATAAACTGTTACATGAATTTATCCCTGGGAGACAAGAAGGCAACACAATGACATGCTTTGCTATACATGTGTGAACTGAATAAAAGATGCACAGTGACCAATCACAGACAGATTTTGAAAGAAGCAATGTGATTGTTCACTGATCATGGTGCACATCTCTTATTTACACAGTGATTTGTGGACCTAAGACCTAGCGCTGAAGTTTATACTTTAAGCACTCACAGTTAATATACTGTGGTAACTGACTTTGAATCATAGTGTTGTGGGACTGGTGTTATTTAAGTAAACTGCGGCAAGTGAAATTCATGTACATTGGGGTAGTCTAGAGCAAAGACTGCCTGTAGTTATTTGTATTAAGACTCAACTATTTGAAGGTTCGTAACTTCATTTCTTCTGAATCATAACTCATTCATTTCAACAAATATACCTCCAGACTTGACTAACCTTTACTTTTGAAACAAATTCACGGTAAAATGTTATGAATGAGGGCTATCTAGTCCCCTCTATTCTCTATTCTCTCATGCTATTGACACCTTTCCTAGGGTTCACACACTAGATAGGAGTCATGTGGGTTGCACTCATTGACCTGTTTTCACTGTGGGCTGCTCTCTCTACTCGGCAGACTTTTGTTAAGTACAGCCAAAGATTAGATGAGAGTGGGCACCTGATGCACACATAGATTATAGTTGTCCGGGACAAAGTTTGAATCATTGTTTACAATTCTTCATAACTTCCTGTTTTAGAATTCTACACCCATGCTCTTTCCCATGTGACATTGCTTTATTAGACTAAGAAGAGTATATTTACTACCATATTGGTGGCTTTGGCTATGTGCCTTGCTTAAGCTGATGAAATATGGGTAGATGTGATCATGTGCCAGACTGAGGTCTCAAGAGGCATGACTTGTTCAATTATCCTCCATAGAAGACAATGCTCAGGAACCTGATGCTCCTTCAACCTGGGCCCCAGAATGAATGTACATGAAACAGAGCTAATGCCAAACCATAGCCTCAAGCAAGCTTCCCAGTTGACCGCAGTTCTAGATAGGCGGAATCACCATCAACCTGTGGACAAGCAGAAGAATAAAAGCTTATTGTAAGCCACTGGGATTTTTTTTTTTTTATATTTCCTTACACATCTGTGGGGTTTTGTTGTTGTTGTTGCTGCTGCTGTTGTATTTGCAATAGCTGATTAATATAGGACAGCAGAGTGCATTTATTTAGCTAATTAGAAAATCTTCCCAAAAGTGTATACTGGAAAGTACAGAAAAGAGTTTCTATCTAGTAGAGAGAGCAAAATGGACTAGAGACACAGAGAAGGCTGAGGTACTATGGAAAAAGAGGCATGGAGTGATTGTTCTCAACCTTGAATAATTTTGGAATTCCAGGCCATATATATCCCCGAAGCCAGTTTCCCCCAAGACACTGAGCTCATAAGAAGTACGTGAAGCAGCATGAGTTCTCAGCAACACAAAGAGCTCAATTTTCACTATTCCACAGTTGCCAAACCTCCCTAGATTAGGGTTTCAAAGTATATTAGAAGCAGGTGGAGTAGAGAAGGGGAAATGGTGAGCCTTCCCCAGGATTCTTTATATCTAAAGCAGACCAGGTCTGAGGATAAATTCAATTCCTATTTCTGAATGAGGCACTGGGAGTGGGTGGTGGACCTACACTGCATCCATTTTCCTTAACACGATCTAGGCCTTTCCTTTTCCCTAAGATATGGAACCCACAGGAAATATTTTCCATTTCCTGAGCCTTTCAAGTAATTATGAATCCATTGAGCCATTACCATACCCCAAGAAAATCCTTAATCCACATAATTTCATCGGATTTTCTCAATAGTGAGAAGGGTACCAATAGTGAGAAGGTACTATTTTTACCTCCATTTTACATATGAGAAGATTGAGATTGACACTGTAAATTATTTGCTTGAGGTCACACAGTTTCTTTAAAACCAGGTGCTCCATCTCCCTACTCCAGCCATTTCATGCTGGTTATCTTTAGGAAGTAGTGGCAGGAACCAAAGTACCAACTCTGATTTTCATTACCCTGGCATCAAGATACAGTCACTGAAAGAAAGTAAGTTCAGAGGGAAAAAACATTTTTCTTTTACTTGCAGCAAGCATAAACAAACATATTTTTCCTTACACTGGGTGCTTTTATTCTGGTACTAGGCTTTGTTATTACACCTTTCTTCCCTGGGATTCTCCCTCTCCTCAATACCCCTTCCTACACTCTTTTTTATTTTATAATTTTCCTTCTCCCTTCCCCCAGAAAAATCCAGGGTAACCTAATCCATTTATTTTACAAACATTTGGGTGCTTATTATGAGCAAGTTACTTATGTTTTGTAAATAGAAATTACTATATTTCAGTTGTGTTAAGATTTCTAGGGATTGGGTAAAAACAGCCATCTACATACCCCAGCATGCAACAGCTGCCTTGAGTTCTGAGCAGAAGAACTTTCTATTAAAACTGACTTAAGGGTGCCTGGGTGGCTCAGTTGGTTAAGCGACTGCCTTCAGCTCAGGTCATGATCCTGGAGTCCCGGGATCGAGTCCCGCATCAGGCTCCCTGCTCAGAGAGGAGCCTGCTTCTCCCTCTAACCCTCCCCCCTCTCATGTACTCTCTCTCATTCTCGCTCTCTCAAATAAATAAATAAATCTTAAAAAAAAAAAAACCTGACTTAAAATTCCATTAGTTCCATGCATTTCTGTTGGCCACATCACACTTGGGCAGTCCTCAAATGATCAGGCTGTGGTGACCATGTTCTAGCATACTCTATCACTGTTCTCACAACTCATTCTGTCAGCCCTTTCCATGGTGCACCCTGAAATATCTATTAGTTATAAACAACTTCTCTTACATTCTTAATCTCCTCCTTCCCATTGATTCTTTTCCTTCAGTCTAAAAAATACAAACCTTTCCTTTCCTTTACCCAGCAAAGTCTTCAAGCTACCATACTAAATTTTGCCTTCTGCTTTGAATTTCCTACATTCAGTCTCCACCAAACATCAGTCTGATTTCTCCTTCCATGAAACTTCCTATGTACTTTTTAAAAATTTTTATTTTATTATGTTAGTCACCATACATTACATCATTAGTTTTTGATGTAGTGTTCCATGATTCATTGTTTGCATATAACACCCAGTGCTCCATGCAATAAGCCTATGCACTTTTGAATTGGCAAATCCACAGGTCCTTTCCATCTTGATATTACTGACTTCTTACTTTATCAAGCCCCCATTTGTGATGTTCTCTCCTTCACTGGCTTTTGTAACATCCTTTCAGTTAGATCTTTTTTTTCTAGCAACTCTTTTTTATCTGCTTCAAGGGTACCCCCTCTTCTGTCCCTTGCAAATATTGGGGTTTACCATCCTTATTTTTACCACTTTGCATGCTACATGTCCTCACTGGGGAATCTCACTCACGTAGTGTATATGGTTCTTAGACTTGTATCTGCATCCCAGACTCCTCTCCTACACTGCAGATAGCAGACATCTGCCTAGAGGATATTTCCATTTTGATATCCCACAAGGCCCTAAAACTCAACATGTCACACATGAATTCGACTTCCTTTCTTGTCCTACAAACTTGCTCCTAATCCCACTGGCCCAACTCAGCGTATGACACGACCATCAACTTTGTTGCTCAGCTTAGAAATCTGGAGTCTCTGCCCTTGTTATGCCCAATGTCCTCCCTGCCTACAGTACATCCTCCTTATCACTGCAAAAATAATCACTTCACATTTCCCTGCCCTCATCTCGGTCTTCCTTCTACTCCATCCCCTTCTTTCTTCTAAACTTTCAAACCGTTCAGTGCCCCCAACTCCAACACCTCAGGATGAAGTTCAAAGTTCTTACCATGCTCTGAACCTTCTTTCCAGACTCCTTCTATCCTAGTTTCTATTTCTTTTAAAACCCTTTATATTCCAATTGCTTCATGCTCCTGGCCATCCTCTCAGTACCTATTTTCATAAATTGATGTTTATGGGAATTTCTTTCCCCTCAATATCAGGAGAGTAGATAGAGCAGAAAAGGATTATAAAAGAGATGGCAAGATATTTGTTTACTCACTGGCTTGAGAGGGCAAGAAATAAAAGGAGCTGTGTTAAAAGATGCTATGCACTGAGTCCCAGGAACAAAGATTGATAGAGTTGAAGAGGATCATGGACTTCCTCAGACTGCAGTGCAGCTTCGCTGCCCTGAAGGTGTGATGTGGGTAGGGGGGAGGGACTGTGAGGTTTGGGTGTATCCAGTAAAGCAGTGTTTTAACAGAGGCCACTGTGATCAGCAGTAGAGGCAGTGGTGAAGGGTCCAGTTGAGTCTGGTGTGGAAGAATGAGAGGGGACTAGTTAAGGCTAGATATTTAGGGCATGTTCAGGTATAACTGGGAAAGATGATAAAGGTGGGGAGGGAATGCTATTTATAGGGTGGAGGTTATGCAGCAAATGATATTCCTAAGTAGCTGCAAAGAAAATTGAAGTAATCTAATGGGAACTCTTTGAATTCTACCACCAAACTTCCTAAAAACATGAAATTTTCCTCCTCTCCTTACTTGTCTCTATTATCTTCTAAAGGAAGTTCTAAATGTGCTTTGGATTTTTCCCTATTCCATGTTTTTAGGCACCTTAAACTATCGTTATTGTTCATTCTACCTTATTAGGACTTTTCTGTAAAGATTTAAACATGATTTTCTGGCCTCCCTTTATCCCACTTGCCTTTCAAAGTACTAATCTATCTCTTCCACCCTTCAAAATCTCAAAAAACCTGCATATACTCTGTTTCTATATCCTTATCTTCCTTTTACTCTTTAGCCTATCCATTTTGGCTCCCAAATCCATCATTAAAAAATAAGCAAAACAAAACAAACAAAAAACCCAGACAAAAGCATATTCCAGAGTCAATGACTTCCTTATCCTAAAATCCAATGGATATCTTTCACATTCCCTCTTACTTTGCCTTTTAACATTTGACACTTTATCACCACCTCCTTCCTAAACCTTTTTTTGGGGGGGGGGCGGTATTTGTAACTACCATTCCTGGTTTTGTTCCTACCGCTTTGGCTGTCCTTTCTAATTCTCCTTTGCAGAATCTGCCTCATTATCTGGATTAAACGTAGACCTCCTCACTCTATATGTGATGTCTAGGAATCTCATTCTCACCCATAGATTAAGATTTCTGTACTAAATAATTCTCAAATTGTTTATCACCACGGCACTGCAGTCGCACTGGGCTTCTTTCTGTCCTCAGATATGCCATACTTGGTCTTGCATGGTATTTTTGCACAAAACTATTCATTCCTCAAGAATATGCTCTCCCTCTAGCAAGCTCCTGCTCAGCTTTCAGATCTCAACTAAAAGATCACTTTTTGTGGGAAGACTTTCCTGACATCATAGGTAGGGTTCATTTGCTTTATACTTCTATAAAACTGTTTTCCTTCAGAGCATTTAATTTATAATTTTGCTTTTGTTCTATGTTCTCTTTCTCTTTTGGGTGATTTCAACCCACCCCCCCGCACCGAACTATGGTAAAGGGCAGGGAAAACAAGGTAAGCATCAGTTGTTTTAATCTTCACCCACCTTTTCATAGGTGAGCTCTGCCATTTCTCAATATGAAGTCTCTTTCAGGCAGCAGTGCTGATGGGAAGAATAAGAGAGTCACCATGTATACAGAACTGCCTCATTTACTGGCACTGAGTATGTAACCAGTGGGAGAAGTAAGTCTGCAGTACTTCCAGAAATACCCAAGCGTGCAAACTCAATTGATTCCAAGGACTCATTCTTTATGAGAAGCACACATCTTTTCCAAGACATTTCCCCAGATTGTGCCCTAAGATGGAACTAGATGTTACTCTCCCTTTACTTTTTTCTCAAATTAAGCTTTTTGAAATAAAACTTAAGTTCACATGCAGTTATAAGAAGTAAAGATCTTGTGTATCTTTTACCAAGTTTCCTCCAATGGTAGTATCTTGCAAACACTATAGTACAATTTAACAACCAGAAATAGTCAAGACAGAATATTTCCATTACCTTAAGATCTCTCATACTGTCCTTTTACATTCACACCCACCACCTCCATAACACCTCGGCAACTAGTGATCTGTTCCCCATCTTTATAATTTTGTCATTTCAAGAATGTTATATAAATGGAATCACACAGTAAGTAGCCTTTTGGGATTGGCGTGGTTTTTTTTTTTGTTTTTTTTTCCACTCAGCATAGTCTCTGGAAATTCATCCAAGGTGTGGCACATTATCAAGGGTGTGGTTTTTGTTCTTTTGTCTTTAATGCTGAGTAATATTTCACGGAATGAATGCATCAGATTAATCATTCACCTGTTGGAAGACATGTAGATTACTTCCAGTGGTTTGTTATTGTGAACATTTATATACAGGTATTTGTGTGAAAATAAGTTAAATGCCCAGGAGTATAATTACTGGTTGATATGATAGTTGGTTTAGCTATTTAAGAAATTGCCAGTTTCCCAGACTGACTATACAATTTAATATTCCCACCAGTTATCTGAGTGATTCCGTTTCTTTTTTTAATTTTTTTAGAGAGGGGAGGGGGGCAAAAGCAGAGGGAGACAATCTTAAGGAGGCTGCACGCCCAGCGCTGAGCCCTGTGCAGGGCTTGATCTCAGGACCCTGAGATCACGACTTGAGCCGAAAACAAGAGTGGACACTTAAGTTACTGAGCCACCCAGGTGCCTCGAGTGATCCAGTTTTTGTGCATCCTTGCCAGTATTTGGTTTTGTCACTTTTTCTTTGGCCATTCTGGTAGTATGTAAGGACATCTTATAGCGGTTTTAATTTCCACTTCCCTAATGGCAGAGGATGTTGAATATCTTTTCATGTGTTTATCTGCCACCTGAATGTTATCTTTGGTGAAATGTCTTTTGTCCATGTACTAGTTGGATTGTTTGCTTTTTATTAAGCTTTTAAGAATTATATATTCTAGATACCAGTGCTGACGCATACTAGATGTCATTTGCAAATTTCTCCCACTTTGTAGTTATTATCCTTGTAACAGATTCTTTCACAGAGCAAGTTTTAAATTTTGATGAAATCCAATTTATCATGCTGTATGGATCATACTTTTGGTGCCAAGTCTAAGAACTTTTGCCTAGCCCTAGATTCCACAGATTTCTCTTTTTCTTACAAGTTTTGTAGTTTTACGTTTAAATCCTTGGTCCATTTTGAGTTAATTGTTGAATGAGGTGTCTTAGGTCAGGGAGAGGGGTGTTTGTTTTTGCCAACGGATGTCAATTGTTCCAGGATCATTTGAAAATTTTATTTCCTACATTCAACTGGTTTTGTACCCTATCAAAAATCAGTTGGGCTTATTTGTGTGCATCTTTATGAGATCTCTATTCTGTTCCATTGATCCATGTGTTTATCCTTCCTATGAAGATCCCTCCATTTTAAACACAGTCTTAATTACTATAGCTTTAAGTCTTGAAACTGGATAGACTGATTCCTTTCACTCATCTTTTTTAAAACTGTTGTGTTCTGATTCTTTTGCCTTTCCATATAAATTTTAGGATAATCTTATCTATAAAAAAGCTTACTGGGATTTTGGTATTATATTAAACCTGTGTATGAACTTGGAGAATGAACACATTTATGATGGTGGGTTTTCCAATCCATGAACTCCCGCTATTTATTTAGGTCTTCCTTGATTATTGGCATTTTGTAATTTTTAGCATTCAAGTCCTGTACATGGTTAGATTTACATTTAGGCGTATCATTTTTTTTTTCATGGTTGTAACTAGCATTGCATTTTAAATTTCAGTCTCCCAAATGTTTGATGTTAGTATATGGGGAAAAAATCATTCCTCTATGTTTATGATTCGCAGTAAACCATAGCTAGAGTTGCACAGAGGAAGGCCCTAAGTGTTCACCTTTTGGAAAATTCCCAGGTCCATCTGGGCAAGAGCCACAGGTAGGTTACAGCAGTATAAAGCACAGTGAAAATCTTAGGAAATTAAACTTGGTTGGGCATTAGGTCTGAATGGTGTGGCTTATACTTTATGTGGTAATGTAAGTTGTGCTGAGGTGCTCTTGTGGCAGATAAAAAGGGTGGGTCTTTTTTGGGGGCGGGGAATACCTTGGAACTCATTCAGGTTTCTGTCATCATCCCTATAGAGTTCTTCCCCATGAGGAACATAAGAGGGACCCTGTATAAATGTATTCTTGGATGCATGTTTTTAACATTTTTTTAAGTAAGCTCTATACCCAGCGTAGAGCCCAACACAGGGCTTGAACTCACAACCCTGAGAGCAAGACCTGAGCTGAGATCAAGAGTCAGACCCTAGCTGACTGAGCCACTCAGGTACCCTGGATGTGTATTTTTAATACATTTTATATATATATGATGCTCAATAAAGCTTATCAGTTGGAAGAAAAAACCAAAAATACAAATGCATTACTTGCTCGTAGGCTGCTTTCTTTTAATTAGAACTTTAACAAATGCAAGGCTAAATCTAGTCTCCCCATCTTCAGCACGTTAGAAAGCCCTATTCTTTTGTGAGTACTCCCAATTTGAGGATTCTCGCCTCTTTTTCACTGGATATCTTGATAAAACAAAATTTAAAAAGCTATTCTAGGTTAACCAATCATTGGTTAGGATGCTATTTCGTTTTCAGTATATGTAGTTTTCATCCATTTAGTATTACAAATATGACATATGTGAGGGCTATCATGGCTAACAATCAGATCAGTACTCAAAGAATATTTTAAGAGTTACCTGTTTGATGTTTAAATTCTTACCTCATTCAGACATGACAATTGCTAAGTGCCAGAGATCTTCTTTGCTATCATTCTTTAATTTCTGTTAACTCTGAATATTAACTTGATAAAAAAAAATAAAATGTGAAATTGGCATATTACCTACTAGACTTATCACACAAAAACTAAATACTGCATTAAACTTAGTACAAATTTGACTATTTCTAACTCCAAAATTGCAGACATCTCTAAGTATTTCTTCCTAACATCAACTTCTAATAAAAAGTGATGACCATGAAGTCTTAAGTCATGGAGATTTAAAAAAAAAAAAAGAGCATGGTAACGTCCCTGAAATTTTTGATTTAAATGAGATCTTTGGAATAAGTTAACATTTTAACATTAAAAATGTTTCCAAAATGTGGGAGATTTTAAAAGCTTTGTGTGAAACTTGTACTCTATCCTCCCTGAAGTCAGAAGTCTTTTCATTAACTCCATTTCCTAAATTCAAAATCCTCAAAACAAAAACACTTACATACTACATTTTAGATAATCAGAATCATGATTCTCAGCACTGAACACAAAGTGCATTCTTACATACTTCAGTAACACATTTCTAGGTTTAAAAAAGGTCAATCAAAGCCTGGCAAGAAAACTCCACCACAACACTGCAAACCCTCCAATATTGTAATTAATGTCACACAATATAGTGTATTAGATAAATATTAGATAAAACATCACCATTACATAAATAGCTCAGGAAAATGTCCATGGTTTGCAAGGGATTTTATTCTTCCCAGAAGAAAATAGATTTTTTTTTTTTTTTTGCTTAGGACATAGAAGGAAAATATATGGAACCCATCATCTTCCCATTTCTACATAATTTCTTTCAGTCTACTTCATGCTTTATGTTTCAGAAACAAATGTTCATGAATTTCATGGGGAAAACAAATCATGTTTTCCTGAAGAAAAGCAGTTTGGAGAGTTGACATAAAAAAATACGGGGAGTTTGTCATTTCTATAAATTATGTGGTCTCTGTGTATTCTTCTAGTGCTTGTGATATTGAGAAATGGAAATTCCAGTCCTGATTCTGCCATTTATTTAATAAAGGTAAAGATTATCTGTCCTTTCAATACAGACTAGTTATGAGACTATAAAAAAATCTGGTATGGTATACAAAATCCTGGCAACAACATATTGTGGAAAATACTAATAGCGTCACTATTGCATCAGAGCTGAACTACTCTATCAAGCATAATTTGGTTGGTTCCTGTTAAAATATGAAATTCAGTTTTAACAAGTGCAAAAAACTGAATTTATGCTGTTCTCCAAAGCCAAATTATGAAAGTACCTACATGTTAAAAATCTCTGCTTTGTAAAAGATCAAACTGAAAACGTTACCATGAGTTTTAAAAACAAGTATACTTTAACCCAGGAGTTTTGAGAATATATCTTGAAGAACTAATCAAAGATATTCAAGGGTACAGCATCATTTATATTAAAATAAAGAATGGAAAGGAAGGCCCTATGCACCCAAAATGAGGATTCAATACATTACGATTCATCTACAACTGGAGGGGCTTTAAAAAAATGGTATGAACCTATTATCATAAATGAAAAAAGACTACAAAACAGTATACATAACCCCATTTTTAAATGTTCCGTGATCATTTATAAATAATTGGCTATCATCCTGTCTTTTTAATTTTTAGCTTTTCTACAATACGCTATTACATGTGATTTTTTTTTAAATTTTTTTTAAAGACCAAATTCATTCATACTTCATGCAGAAATATTTTTTCAGGTTAAGTGAAGGTTGACAATATGCTCAATAATCTGCAAATATTCCACAGGGGCTGGATATGTAAAGTATATACTATATGAAGTACGTTTTAAAAATAATTTTACCCAGTACATTAACCAAAGTCCTCTACTATTTCATAACCAGATTTCTTTAACTAGACTTTATCGAGACTTATGCACTTTGAGGTGATAATGTGTTTCTTGTAGAAGCAGTGTCACAAGTGGAAGACAGGTTACTACCAAGCTTATTTAACCCATGTTACAGACGATAGAAGGTATATCTGCAAGGAAAACAAAAAAACAAATACAGCAATATTTATCAATCATTGAAATTAAATATGAAATGAGCATGCTGAATGCTGAAAAAGCAGGTCAAATCAGGAGAACAAACACTGAGGTGAAAACTGAAAATTATAGAGGGAAGTCCTGGAAACTTTCAATGGCTTTGGAGGTTGACAGCATAAGCACTTTACACCGAATTTCACTTCAGAATATACGGCAGTCTTTCTTTGACATCACAATAGTATTTTATCCTTATTACTCATGGTAAGGAGAAACTTTCTGGCCCCCAAACAGAATAACGAGATAAATCCTAGCAGTAAAGAGGCAGGAATTACGGAGAAGAAGGGTATGGAGGACTTGTATATATGTTAGAAAAGGAGTCATTAGGCCAATAACACATTGGTACCAAAGGTGAATTAGAACAATTTAAAGTGGGAATGGAGGGCAGAGAGGCAACCTGGAGGCACTTGTGTGTATATATATTTATATTTTCAGAATTCTCAACTGTGCAATGCCTGACGGCTGCAAATTTTTCTTTCTATTCCGTATTAATATAACTGATGCAAGATGCAGGACAATTTTAAAAAGTTAACAACTGTTTTTAGTAAGACTATTTTATTTAAAATTTTTTCAAAATATAAAAATAATAAACATTATGGATATTTAACAAACAAAACATAATTCAACTATAAATAATAAAAATGTTGACAACCCCACATAAACATATAATACTATAAACATTCTAAGCATACAAGAGTAGTTTTCTAGTTCAAGTTTTACCTTTTTCAGTTCAAGTTTTATCACTTTGAAAAATAAACAAACAAAAAAAAAGCTGCTACAGCTTAACCAATTACTTTTGCTCCACTCAAAGAGCAGGGAATTTTTCCCCCATGCCAAAACACATTCGTGAAATGGGATACTTATGGGCACAGGTATTAAAAACTGGAACAATCCAGTCTCCAGACAAGAAAAGACTCCTTTGGTGTTTTTAGGTTCAACAATCCACAGAAACTGAGTAAAACTAAACCACTTATTAAAGGAAATCTTGTGCCAGATAACATGTTCTGAAGAATTATCACACCTAAAACAGGTTCAGGATTCTGAGAATCAAAAGTAAACATCTATGAATGCTTTGCTGATACTTAAAAATTGTATCTTAAGAACATTCACTAAGGTGCTGGAATGAAGTCTTCTAGATGTACACATCAACGTAAAACTTGTACAACGTAAATAATACATCCCTTTACAACTCATCAAATGTTCTATTAATATGTAAGAATTACCCTGCCTCCTGTTCAGTTAAAGACAGATGGGAATTTGAAGCAGAGCAGGATTACACCATATTTTGGGACTAGAAAAGTTTTCCACCTGAAATTTAGGAAAACTGAGCCATGCTGAATGTATCATTTTTTTTTTTATTCTAGCCAGATTAAAGCTCCTCTTATCAAAAGAGCTAAGGACAAACTGAAGAAAACTATTTTCTTTTTTGGAAGCTGGCCACAAATAAGTATACTGTAATTCTGTACCATATCTTTAAATTACGGGGTGTTTCTAACAGGCTGGGCTCTTTACCTGACTTACCACAGACCACTTTTATAATTATGCTGCTAGATTAGAATAAGTAACAAGTGATCATACATTAAAGCCTAGCGAAGTCTAGATAACAGGTTCAAAAATGATATTGAAAGGTTTTTTTTAGCACCAATAACTTTTTCCTAAGACACTTGGGCTGCATCACTTTAAAGTATTATTTATCTTGTAAACAAGACCAAAAATATTCAGTTGATCTGTATTTTGAGCATAAATATTTATAAACTCTATTTAAAAAAAACAAATATAGCATGACTAGAGCTGCTAATAGTGTAAAATCTAAGTATATTGAAAAATATAAAGATATATAAAAGGCTTCCATAATGCAATCATGCAGAGGTAAACCACTTCATTCAATTACACAAAAGTGATTCTGTACAGTTATCTACATATAGCTCCATGAGAATCCTACTCAGGAAAATGAAATGACGAAAATCCTTATCTTTAATTAATCAACATATAGGAATTTAAATATATAACTGACCTATTGGCTCTCACAGAAATTTTCAAAAAGCACAATGATCTTAATGAGAAATCAAATCATCTCGAATTCTGATTCCCAATGGCATGTTTAATTTTGTTTTGCTTTATTTTGTTTTTAATTTAAAAGCAAGGGAAAGAAAAAGAAAGATGACAAAGTAAAGTTGAGGGTGCTGGTATGTGGTCCACATCCAAGAACCAATCAAAATTGTTAACAAGTATGGTCTCTTCAGACTATGTTCTTTGGGTTTCTAACCTAGCAAGTAAATCACTATCACAGGGGAAGAGAATCTTCTTTCCTTGAAAAGAAAAAAATACTGAACTATTCTGGGAAGTATCTTTGAACTCCTTGTGGCTATATGCTAGTTTGCAAATATGAACTAAAACAAAAGTCTAATTTTAAAAATGCCCTGTAGGCTACTGGGTCATAATTATATTAGAAGACCTTCCGAAATATGTACTTTTCCTTTAAACACAAGCCTAATATTAAACAAGCTATTGTCAACTAATGTGGATCAAAATAATTTACATTATGATTGATGTGTTCATTCTTTTTTTTCATGAAGACAAATGCACTGCACACTCAAGAAAAAGAAGTGTTTGCAGAATAGTCAACTTTGCGCAAAAAAATGTGAAAATATGAGCATGGCTGACAGAAACTAAAAAAACAAGGGTGAATAAAATCAAGTATAATTTGGACTTTTCTATTAAAGTATATCTTCCAAACTTCTCAAATGCCTCATGAGAATCTATGAAGGACTACTCAAATTAATTTTCTGAAAGCTTCTTTATATGATGCTCATTACAAAAAGGGTATTTGGGGTGAATATTTAGATTCAGATTTAATCACTCTCTTTATAAATAATTCTAAGCCATACTGCTTAAAAATAAATATTATGAACATACACCTTTTGAGACAGGAAAACTATAGTCTTTAACAATGTTAGACACACAACACAATTTCCCCTTGCTTTTAAGATTGTCTTTGATGTCTTGATTGCAAGTGAGGAAAATATGGGAAAAATGCGTAAATTAGACATTTAATAGATATTTCTCAATATTTATAATCCACAGATCATCCTGTATTACTTGAAAAGAAAGAAAATTATTCTCCTTGGTTGTGAAGAGCTAAGAAATTTTTTTGAAAAATTATTTGGGTAAGTGGCCTTGGCAACAATTTCAGTTAAGTATACGGAGAAGAAATAGGCAAGTTATTACAGTGTATAAAAAAGTATTTTAGCATCTGTTCAAAATTTTTTAAGTGACTATCCTAACCCCAGAAATGTATCCTAAAACCCAGAAAAATTAAAAACAGACCCATGCTTAACTTTTCAATCATTTTCTTCATTCTAAATTGTTCATGCTAATGAACACAGTATCATGGCTTTATAGATTTCCTAGACACAATTTTCAACTTGGCTGCAACTGAACTTATCTCATTTTAGGAAGCCAAGAGGTCTTTTTCCTTCTCAGTGTTTAAAAAATAAATGGCTATAAAGTAAGGGGAGAACACGTTTAAGATAAGAGCAAGGTCAGACAAAGCACACACTCAGACATACTTCTGGACTCAGATGTAGCAATTAGAGAACTGCAAAAAGACAAAAGGCGAATTATAGTACATGTAAACATCTATTCAAATTGATAAAGAGCAAACATAAAATGATAGGATGATATTCTAACAGTCGTCTCCAGACAGGAACAGGTCTTGCTGTTGTAGTCACAAAGCTAAATTCAGGCAATGATGATCTCTCTCTGCTGGAAAAAGAGAAGACTATTAAAAAAAACTTTGAAAATATTAAATAAATCTAAAAACTGAATCACACCATAAATTGATCTCCAACTTTTCTAAACATTTAAAAAAAAATCTATTTGAGAAAGGAATCAAAATAAAGTTGCAGACAAATTTCACAAAGAATCAGCTTTGGGTTAAATGATCTTAACAAAACCTCTCTGCATCATGCTTCCTTAAAACATTAAGCCACAAAGATCACAGCACTACAACACAGCCGTGATTGACAATTTCTGCTCAGGAAATGCAGTAACTGACAAGATAGTCAACTGTTAAAGAAGTGTGGGTAGGCAAAGTAACTTTAAGAAATCATGAACAAATTCCAAGATAGTGTATATAAAAAAAAAAAAAAAACAAACAATTTTCTTAAATTTCCCAATGATTTCAAAGTAATTGTGAGGTGTATCTAATTTCCTTAAACTCCGTATGATAACCATTTCATTCTTTAATTACACTATAGGACATAAAATTCTGTACTAAGCACAATGATTAAACAACCAAAAATAAAAAGGAACACATCAGAATGAGACAGTGCTTGGTATACAAAGGAAGACTAACTTTGGATGATGGGAAGTTAAGTGGATGGATGAAATAAAGCAATAGGGAGGGAGGAATTAGGAACAATAATAAATTGATACCAAAAAAAAGTAAAACAAAAAAGTGCTTTCAATTACACTACGTAATGAATACATATTACTGATAAACTGCAAGAAAGTTATTTACCAAACTCAGAATTTTCCTACTAACCCCATATGATGTTTTCATTAGAAAATAGTGAGAATGGCAGTCATTTCACCAAGATTTCATTCTTTCTTAGAACTTTTAGGTAGCTAGTTTGGAAGATAATCTCTTGTCATGATCAGAGAGAGAGAGAGAGAGAAAAAAAGCTACTCTCCTCTAAAAGCCTGTATACATACCTTAGAGCAACTAGCCAGTTCAAGAAGTTAACAAGAACAAGGTAGTTCCTGAGATCTGGGAAAAGGAAATTTTCTCTCTGCCTTACAAACATCATTCACTGATGACTTAATCCTAAATTTGTGTTTTTACTTATAGGGCTTTAGAATAATAAAAGCCCTGAGAGAAAAGACCAAAAAGTAAACTAATTTAATTAACTAGAATTTCATGCAGGACATTTTTGTTTTAAAAGACTAAAAGATTTTTGTGTAAGGGAAGAAAAAAAGCTTATAAATATTTCTACAAATTCTAGAAGGACTAAAACTAATTTTCTACAACTGGTTCACATTATGTGTAAGGGGAAGAAAAAAAGAAAATATAGATTGGTAAAGTTTGTGTAACACTCTAAAATAACCATTGATATTTCAACATACCAAACAAGCAAACGTTTTGCTTTCTTATGTAACCCTTAGAGCCAATGATTAGTGTTCCAAGTAAGATTGGAAATACAGTCCCCATAAAACAGTTCTAGTCACAGGAAATTTCCTAGAATTAAGCTCAACCATACTTTCTACAGGTAATCAATCAGTCTAAAACACTGAAGCTTTGTCTTTATAGTAAACTACTGGTTGATACACTTGATCATATTACAATAAAACAAGAGCTATGGAATACTCTCCCATTCCTGCAACATGATTTCATTAAATGGTTGGGCATCAATTAAATACTAAAATTAATTTTTAAAATCTTACAATTACTCAATAACATTTAAACAACACTGCTTAAGTAGACATAAAATACTGAGTGAAATATGTAAAATGACAACTCAACCATCCCTTGAGGTAATCCTAATCAATCTTTTAACCAATAATATGTAATTTCTCTCTCTTTTTTTTTTTTCCTGTAAGTAGCAGCTACCTACATTGTTCTGAATCCTTTTTTCACTTCAAACTCAGCCCAGATCTATACTAAAGCAAAGAACTTGTTGGGAGAATTGTAGAATTAAAAATGTGTTTCAAGTTTTAGGTAGCACATTGTAACAGGAAAGAGTTTTTAGACTTTTGAGTTTAGAAGCAAAAGGAAAAGTGAATAGACAGTCTACTAAGTCTAGTGAACAGGGAAGTTTAGCTATACTTTAGAGGTTAAATGAATTTTGTGCCAGAAAAGCATCTGGGAACACTATATACAAAACTGTACCAAGACATATTAATACAGATTATCATAACCAAATCTAAGTTGTTTCCATTGATAACAGAAACAACAATGGCATCAACAGGTAGGGAGAACTGGTACAGATATATTAAACTGTTTTAGATCAAATATACTACCAAGAAAACTATAGGTGTGAAAGGGACCTTAAGATCATCTAGTCCAACCCCTTTCATTTTACAGACAAGGAAACACCCCTGGATAAGTTAAGAGACTTGTCTAAGGCCGGAGAGTTAGTTGCAGAGCTGGGACCAAAAGCTAAATCTCTTAACTCTTATCTGGTAGCTCTATGCTAGGTCATCTTTGGCTATAAAAAAATTAGTGGGATGGACTAGATTGGTGGCTCTTGGCATTTCTTTTCTTACACACCGACAGAAACCAAAGGCTAGTTTACTCCTGAAACTGACTGCAACATTTAATACTCCAAATTATTCATTTCTTACTTAATTGCTGTGGAAATTCCATTAAGACTACACGTATATTCCTCCATCAGTATTTGTAACCCCACTATTGCAATACCTAACTGTTCAACTGTTTAGCAAAATGGTCTCAACAACGGAGAAGACCTTTAGGAGAGATTTTTGAAAAATTGATAAGAATTAACAAGGGATGTAATTGTCACTCCATTATTGGAGATTTATATATGCATTCATTCATTAATTCATCCAACAAACATCTGAGTGCCCACTATGAGCCAGGTTTTGTGATAATCACTAGAGATAAAAAGATGAATAAGACATGGTCCCCTTCCTAGAGGAGCTTGTAATTTAGTGGGGAAGACAGACATATAAACCAGATAAATTATATTACAACATAAGTACTATAACAGAGATATGAACAAAGTGCTGTTTAGAAGGGAGGGTAAAGGTATGAACTGGCTAATGACCAAGAAGTCTACCAATTCTGTGCAAGAACTACCACATTTACTGCAAACACAATCTCATGCTCAATCAATAATTAAGAAGGAGTAGCAATGTAGAGTTTAAAAAAAAAAAAAAAAGTTGGCACCGAAATCAGAATGCCTGCACTCAAATCTAGTCCTTTCACTCACTAGCTGTGACTTTGGGCAAGTCACTCCATCTCTATTACCCTAAGTTTCCTTATCTGTAAAATGGGAATTAGCAACTACTTCAAAGGGATACCTTAAGTTTTAAAGCAGAACACATGGAAGTACATGCAGAGTACTAGTATTTATAAGCATATTCATTAATTTCAAAAATCCAATAGCAACCAAGTACTAATATTTATAGTTAAAATCATCTTAATGATAATAAAAATGTAACTGTGAACCTAATGGAATGTCTGTAATATTTAATCCTCATTCTTTGGGACAAAATAGAAACACACTTGTTTTCTGATTCATTCAAAGCGACATGGTTTAAAACATTTTAATTTTAGGTTACTAGAGAATTTAAGACTAGGGAAACTGATAAGCTATTTATGGATTTAAATAAGTAGGAGGTAATTTCAGTTACATTATAAGGGAATTTTACAATAATTTTTAAAAATCAGGCTAAAATTTACTAGTAAAATTATAAAGCCAAAAATCAGCATGGAGATTTAACTGGCCTTTGAAAGATTTTCTTTCTTTATAATACCTGTTTGGTGTAAAGAGAAGAAACGTGAGCCTCTGCCAATTTGGCACCTTTCACGACTACTAAAAAGAAAAGAAAACAAACTTACCTAATGAATCAGAATAGCACATAGTCAACATACAAGAGACTACATAAAAATATATCACAGATCTAAGTAAAGAAGTTTTTGAGTAAAGTCACTTTTGACAAAAGAAATCAATTTTGAAATTTTAAATATTAATACATGTACCAATTGCAAGCCAAAACATTCCTATGAGATAGTATTACCATCAAGAACATATATACAATTTTAACCCTAAGTGCGGGAGGAAAAATTAAAAGAGGAACAGAATCCATTAGTTACCCCACTGACAGAGGATTATGGTGTTGGAATTACAGTTTGTGACTGTGAGGACCTCAGTATGGTAAGAAAGTGATTTTTTTTAATGTGACATTGAATATAATCACTGTAATCTCAGGAGGGGCAGAAACACTTGCAACTGAAATGATGAATTTTGAAAGATAAATATGTAATCTCCCACCCCCTCATTCTACAAAGAATGCATTTATTTCCTGAAACTGCTGTATCAACTTTCAACGATCACGTTCATTTGCCAGAGAAATCCACTTAAAAATCACAATACTGTTGCAAATGTCAAAGATTTTTATACAAGTATAGGAAATGCACACTTAAAATATCAGACTGGAACACTTACCAAACAGTGTTTTCCTAAAGTAGTATCTATAGTACATTTCTTTATTCATACATCTTCAAATGGTCAAGTTTTCTTTCATATATCCAAAATGTAATGTGATGTTTTCTTATTCACCAAATGTTAGCTCTACTTGAAGTCTGGTTCCAAACTAATCAGCCTGCTTTTAAATTTTAAGACATCTGTTGAAAATTTATAGGATCAAACCAAACTGAAGTGGTATAAATTTTTAACATTGGATTGTACATTATTGTAAAGGTACCAGTAACCATTATTAATAAGTTAGTGATTATAGCTCCTTTTGTGATAATTGGGGGGAAGGGTAGATCACCATCTGGAATGGTCTATTTATTTTAATTTTTTTTTTCTTTTCTTTTTTCTTTTTTAAAATCAAGGAACATTGTCTTGGCCTTTGTGGGTTTTTTTTTTTTTTTTTGTCATTGCCTTTTTTTTTTCTTTTCTTTTCAAGAGACCATTCCACTTTATTTTTAACATCTGAATGCATAAGGACTCAAATGCAAAGCAGTCATACACCGTTATCATTAAAACCCATATGGTAAAATACATACACAAGTCCAACAAAAGGCTAATACATAGTAAAGCCTAAGCATACTACTATGTAATATTATGAATACATAACTTGGAGACTTTAGTTAGAGTACTATGTTATCTATTCATTTTTGAAAACATTCATTAAGATTTTAAATGCAAATTCATTCCTTATTTGGAGTAAAACAAAATCCTCTAAGTTGTAACAAGTATTGGTCGTAAGTTTTTAGACCTATTCTTTAAATTACAAAGAACCCAAAGAATTCCGTAATGTTCAGTAGAAGTATGTAATAAAAACATTGCATATGTTTCTAGTGTGATGTCTTTAGCAATTGTTTACTGAAATAAAATGCAAACATCAATCTTTCAAAATACAGGATCAGAAGGTAGTTTTCTTCTCTTTTGTCTATTTGTGAAATCCATCTTCATCACATTTTACCAAAAAATTGTTTTTACAAATATGTAAAAGTACATTAGATAATACTAATGAAACACAGGTAGAGTTCTAGCATATGCAGATCAATGATCAGTCAAATCATCTTCTCCAAGAACGAGATTCATTGTCCTCTTCTTCTTCATCATCATCTTGAAGTAATGAGTCATCCACCAAAGACTCTTCCTGAAACTTTAGGTTAAAATGCATTTAGGAATTTACCCAAAAAAAAAGAAAAGAAAAAAGGTGACACTTTTAAATACTGATTTCTCTCAACAGAGGCGAATACAAATGGTATTTCTATAGCTACAATATTCAAGAACAAAGAAAAGCAAACTTTATCCACTCAATGGCTTCTCTACAGTATCTATTGCTTATATCAAACAGGCACTAAAACAATATCCAAGGAAGCCCTTGTACATGCCATTTCTCCTGCCTCACTTGATCAAATTATGCCATCTTCTACACCTGCAGAACAGTGCGCAATACCTTTAGTGCTTAAAAAAAGAAAACATCAATTTAAGTCTTCTCTGACTTACCCTGTCTAACCCTGGACACTAAATCAACCAATAACTTGTAGAAATGTCTATCAAGATTTATAGATTTATATTTCTTTCTGCTATATGTAACAAACATTTCTTTTATAGCATTCCTTGCTTTTCCCCATTCCCTTCATAAAAGCTTCTCAGACTGCTTTTCAAACTTTTCAAAATACCTAATACCAGGAGCTCTCCTGCTTTTCTCCCCATTCAATTCAAACTCATGGAAGGACAAAGGTATAATCTAAAACATAAAATGACAAATCATGTATATGAGTTTCAAAATACACATTTTATTCTTGCATTTGACTATGGATATGTATAACAGCCTCGAATGCTCTTCAAACAAAATGAAGTGCCATTACGAAAATCTAACAAAGGTAAAACATGGAATCATTGTTTCCCCACCTTACCTTTATTTATTAACCTCAACTTTTTCCTACAGCTTATTTCATGATCAAACAAAATAGAGTTATTTTTATGTTTATGATTTCAAAGGGCTCTCCCACTTCATTGTTCTTTATGGTCACACCTCTCAGCCATCATACTAATTGCTGTACCCAAGAAAAATGGACTGTTCCACACCTATTCCTCTTCCACACCTAAAATGCCTCTCTCAACTCTATTCCCATTCCCAGCTCTTGGTTATGGAAAGCTTTTTTTATCACTTAGGGTTCAGCTCCACTGTCACCACCTTCTTCAAGATTCTTCTGGACAGAAATAATTACTCCTTCCCCTGGGTTCCCACAGCGTATTGTTCAAATCTTTATTGAGCGTATCACTCTGCCTTTCATTATAATTAGTTTCTTATGTGTCATCGTCACCACCCCCCTTTCCAGATTATAAGCTCCTTGATGATAGGGACCGTGTCTTATTCATTTTTGTGCCTATCACAGTATCTACCATATAGCAGGCATTCATTCTAATGAACTAAAACAGTATGAATTAAAATAAAGGAAACCTGAAATGTTAATAAAGCAAATGAGTAGGATATATTCTCTAAAATTTAAAATATTACAAGATTTCCTGTGGATAAAAATCTAAAGAATAATTACTGTTTTCTAAAAGTAAATGAAAGCTGAATATATATAAGATTTTCTTTCTTTTTTTCTTTCTTTTTTTGGATTAGCAATCCATAGTTCTCATTAATCCAGAAAATTTAAAGTTGTCTGCATTTATCTGACATCCCCTGCCTGGAATATGGCTCAGGAATAAAAGTTTTATGTTAAAATCACAGCCATAAAATCACATTTCATATAAAAATGTGAACATTTAAGGGCCAAAACGAATTAAAAAAAAAACAAACATACTTCCTCTTCATCAGGTTCAACTTCTTCTGTTTCAACAGCTGAAATATTAGTTATTGGTTTATTCCATGCCAGTTTTAGATCCTGCCCTTTGAAACGAGCTCCATGAACTGCAGCCTAAAACAATTAAGAACATTAGAATGTAGAACATTAATAATTTCTGAAGAAAAAAATGAAATGTTATAGTACCTAATATTTAAATTAGTAAAACGAAAGTGAAGACACCTATCTATTTATATTTTGTGGTTATTTTGTCATTTACTATTTATTATTACAATTTATAATTTACTTTTAATGGTTATTTACTTCTAAAATCAGCTTTGTGGAGGAAATACTTTTAAAAAGAAAACAAGAACACTTTCTCATGCTTGAGCAGAGCTATTATATGAATGGCCAGCATCTGACTATAACTATGTCTACATGTTTACAATACAATGATAATGGCTATTCGAGGTAACAATCTCAAGGCAATTCAAGATCCTGGCTGTAGGTTCTGAATTGAAGTCCAAATTAGGATCAACAGGCTAAATGTATTTTATTGCATTTTAATTCTTGTTAATTTATGAATGACATATATAGTAACTACAAACTGGAAATATAAAAATAATTTTGCATGTGAAAGGTATCACATTATTTTAAAATTACATCAGGAGTTTAAAGTATCACATTGTATTTAAATATACGATGTTTGACATATCAACTCTTACGAAATATTAAGTATTTCCATGAAGAAAAAACCCCTGAATGTTTCTATTGAAACTAACATACTTCCTACAAAGCTTTCAGAACTGCATAAAAGTTAAACTTAGTATTTGCTAAATTAAATGGCTGGTTAGGAAATCGTGCATTCAAATTAAAGTAACATGAACTGATATAAATCAATGTTAGCAACATACCAGAATAACTCATAGTCACAAAAGATTTATAGCACAACCTCAAAGTATAGCATAATGTGAAATCTAGAAACAATTACATGTTCAATGACACCTGACCATGAGTTGTGTGAATATTAAAGTCTCCAGGTATAAATTTTAAATCTGCACATATAAATCTATGATAAATTTAAGAGATTTCATGCCTATTAAAATGCAGTTCAGGAGTTTTTAGTCCATGGACTCATCACAGTGTCATGTAACTAAAAAATTTTTTAAGTACTTATATATGATATTTAAGTTTAAAAACAACTTGTACTTTTTTAAAGCCAGAACTATTACATAAAAATATATTACTATAAGGAATTCAAGTGTCATACCAAATATCTACTTATAAAGCTCATCTTTTCATCCAGTTAAAAAAGGCCAAAAATTTTACTGACATTTTGTATAATAAGTTCTTGACAAACATTTCTGATGACCAAATACTGTAAATCTCTATATTTAGCACATATATCTTCAAATTTATAAGGTGAGTCTACAACCCTCGCAAGTTTTTATTTTAACATTTTACAGGATGATTTTCAAAGCTAGATATATTTAACATTTTATGAACATTCTCCATTAGAAATTTTTGACTATTTGGCTGTATAAATTTGAGATAACTGAGTTCTTGCTTTTTAAATATACAAATTTATTTTAGGTAATTTGCAACATAAAATCTTTAAAGTTTAAAAAACCAATACAATCCATCCATTTTATTTTTTAAAAAATTCAAAAATTTCAGGTTACATAATGTAAAATATCATAATCCATGATTGTCCCATCCTGAAGAGATAACCACTATCCTATGAAGAATTTGGGAAAAAAATCTTGCAACACATTAAAAAAAGTCCTATGCACATAGTAAGAGGGTTTGTGTATATACATATGTAGGATATGTACATGGGAACATACTTTACTGGTCTGTACACCTTCTTTCTTATATTATTAATCCAATTATTTCACAGACCCTTTCCATAGCCATACCAACAGATTTTTCACTTTTCTTGAATGGCTATTTATATACACACACACCCACACCAAATATATTTAAACTAATTTCTTGAGTGGAACTTTGTCCTATTTGTTTGGCAAACTATTCTTTTGTCAACTAGATCTTGATTTTGTTTACAGTGCATGTTTTTATTGAAGGGAAAGGGGTTGCTGCTGTTCTTTTTGTCATAAGTAAGTTTACATTTTCATGTACTGTAATTTATCAGTGTTTACCTTCATGGCTTCCAGATTGTGCCAGTCCTTTAAAAAGCCCCCTCCACACTAAGATTACTTTTAGGAATCCCCTAGCTTTTTACTAGTCATATGTATTGAAAAAAGAAAAAAACTTTTATGCCCCCTTATTTTGATACCAAAAATAAAGGCATAATGTATAATTTTTTCCTAACAGTTGTCCTAACATTATTTACAGATTAGTCAATTTAAATTTCCTGATTTAAAGAAAGTATCTCCTTGTAATCCTCTACAATTCTTTTATATATTTAGGTCTTTTTCTGAACTCTATTTTGTTTTATTATCTATCCATACCATTACTATATTAATTCTTTATTTCATAATGAATTTGGTATCACTATTCATTCTTTTCAGAATATTCTCGGTTATTCTGACATTATTTTATCCTTATGACCTCTGGAATTTTTTGGCCAAGTCCAGTATCATACTGTCTTACTACTGCTTAACAGTATAATATCAACTAGATCAATGCTTTTCAATACTGTGGCAGTTGCTTCAAGAGTTCTGCAACCATTTTATTAAAATGTACATTAAAAAATGAACTTTGTAACTACTTATAAAATGTTAATAAAAACATCATGTTTAAATGTATTCTACAGGATGCTTATTTGAGCAAGGTGGTAGTGGTTATAAAGGTGGAAGTGGGGCTAAATGTAAAATTATACAAAATAAGAAAGGAAAGTGGGGGAAATAACTTCAAAAGAAGATAAAATTAACTTTGCTCATCTTAATGAAAACAGCTGATAATCTAAATGAAAAACTACCAAAGTACCAAAGTAAAGCCAGAAAGAAAAAAATATACAGGGACGCCTGGGTGGCTCAGTTGGTTGAGCATTTGCCTTCGGCTCAGGTCATGAACCCAGAGTCCTGGAATCGAGTCCCTCATCCATCGGGCTCCTTGTTCAGCGGGGAGCCTGCTTCTCCCTCTGCCTGCCGCTCCCCCTGCTTGTGTTCACTCTCTCTGACAATTAAATAAAATCTTTAAAAGAAAAAAATATAAACAAATCCTTTCTACAGAAAAGAAAAAGATACATGGTCAAAAATCAGTAGACCCTGATATTTTCACAGATAAATTCTATTAAACATTTAAGAAAATATACCTCCAATGCTACTTAAAATTAACTCAGAGCACAAAAGATGGAAAACTTTTCAATTACTTTTTATAAAGCCAGGTAATATTGATACCTGATGAAAATATTATCCCCCCAACAAAATCTACAAACCAATCTTACTTCTGAAGACTGAATTAAAGCTACAAACAAATACAAGAATAAAATCGGGGTGCCTGGGTGGCTCAGTCATTAAGCGTCTGCCTTCGGCTCAGGTCATGGTCCTAGGGTCCTGGGATCGAGCCCCACGTCATCGGGCTCCCTGCTCAGCGGGAAGCCTGCTTCTCCCTCCCCCTCTGCCTACTGCTCTGCCTACGTGTGCTCTCTGTCAAATAAATAGATAGAATCTTTAAAAAAAAAAACCTTGTCATTTGCAACAACATGATGAATCTGGAGGGTTATTATGCTAAGTGAAATAAGTCAGAGAATAACAAATACCGTATGATTTCACTTATATGTAGAATCTAAAAAACAAAACAAATAAACACTCTTAAATACAGAGAACAGACTGGCGGTTGCCAGAGAGGAGATGGATTGGGGAATGGGCAAAATACCTAAAGGGGATTAAGAGGTACAAACTTCAGTTAAAAAATAAGTCACATGGATGAAGAATATAAGAAATATAATCAATAATATTGTAATAATGTTGTATGGTGACAGATGGTGACTACACTTATCATGGTGAGAACTCAGTAATGTAGAGAACGGTCAAATCACTATGCTGTACACCTGAAACTAATATAACATTGTATGTCAACTATACGTCAATAAATTTTTTAAAGTAAAAATAAATGAAAAAAAAAAAGGAACAGACTTCAGACTTCAGGGATTTATCAAAGAAAAATACAATACAGTGGGGAATCTGTACTAGAAGCAAATAGTTCAATCTCAGGAAACAATATAAATAGATGAGGGAACAAAACCCCTCATATTTCTATAAATACACAAAAGTGATGATGAAATCCATTTCTGACCAAACTCAAAAATCTCTACAGCTTTCAAAAAACAGGAATTATTTGTATTCTACCTTAATCTAAAAAGCCAGCATCATATATAATACTAAAATTATTAGAAATTTTTTCATTCATTTATTATTTTCATTCATTTCACAACGAAGACAATGAATGACATTTCATGAGTAAAGACACAATTACTACTACTGTTATTTAACATTTTTCTAAAGGTACTAACAAGTAACAGAAAGTGAGAAGTTATAAACATTAAAGATGGATATGATTACCTGAAAAACCCAGGACAACAAAATTAAAAATCTATCAAAAGATAATCTGGTAAGATGGCAGCTACATATTTAATAAAAACAGACAAATAGTTTTTCTACATACAATCAAGAGAAAATACAGTGGAAAAAAGACCTCATTTAAAGTAATTAGAAGTTAAATGACTGGGGGAAAACTAATATATTTATTTATATATTTATATACTTATTTATATAAAGAAATTATACATGTTATATATATTTTACATGTTATATACTACTATATTATGTTTACATTGTATATTATATATTATGCAATCCGCAACATATGTACATGACCTATATCGATTTTATATATATGTGTATATATATGTAAATTTACATATATATATATATAAAGAAAACCTCTAAATGCTCTTAGAGAATAAAGGGTTGAAATACAATGATGTTCTAAAGGAATATTTGTATCATAAGATGTTAATTCTCCCATAATGTATTCATTTTAGAACCTGGTATGTTTATTCTAAAGCTTACATAGAAAATAAACATATAAAATCTACCAGGAAGATGCTAAAAATGAATAATAGCTGGGCATAATAAGAGGGAATCCAAACAAGAGCCCTGACAAACTATTAAAATATGAAGTTTAGCTTAATTAAAGCCATGCGGAAGAGGCACATGGAAAGAAAACTGATCAATGGAAGAGAACAAATCCCGAACATGCCCCAATAAACATGGAAAATTTTTACATACTAAGGGTATTTCACCTAAGTCTGGGAAACTAGCTTTTACTCAATGAAATCAAGTAGGCTCCCTATTTCACACCTTACACCAAATAAAATTCATATGAATTTTCATTAAAATGTTTAGAACTTATGAGCTAATTTTCTAGAAAAAAAATTCTGAAGAAAAAAAATCAGAATAGAACTCAGCAAGATAGTAGACAAATGACATTAACAGTTGACAGAAAGAGAAATAAAGAGCATTTAAACAAATATGAAAGTATTCAATTTTAATAAGAGTAAAGTGTATTAAAGCTGAAATGAGTTGCTATTTTTACCAAAATAAAATTGATACCATACTGCGGCTTATGTACCCATGTTATTTTACATAAGCAAACCACTATGCAGAGTACACACTATGGCAAGCGTGTGGGGAAAAAGCACTCTCATACATCTTTGGTGGGTAAGCAAATGTGGTACAACCTATATGGGGAGGGGGGGAATGAAGGGAGCAATTTCAGAACTATCCATCAAAAATTTAAATGCATATATCCTTTCATCCAGCAATAATGTATCAAGAATATATCTTGTAGTCATATTTACATATGTACACAGAGAAATATGCATCAAAATATTCACTGCTGCACTGTAAAAGAATAAAAACAATTTAAAGGCCATCAACATGGTTGGTTAAATTTGGTACATCCATATGGGGAAAACTTCTCACTTTTCAGTCATATATGAATGTCTCAAGTACCTTATCTTGTACTTTCACTTTGAAATTTACTGTGCCATCTATTGATTGCAGAAAATACAGAGACATTCATTCGCTCATCTAGGACAACGGTTCAGAAAATAAGAACAAAGAAATATTTGGAAATAAACATTAGAAAAGGTTGATAATTTTCTTTTCTTGGGAAGGCCTATCATTTATCTTGAGTTTATAATCTCTTACATTTTCAGTGTTAAAATTTTCTTTATTTTATAAAACGATGGTAAGCGTACATGAAATCTGTTTTTAAGCATTCTTCCTTAACAAAATTAAAAACTGGCGCCTCTATGTCAAACACACTGATTTTTAAATTACCAAACTTCAATGGTCCCTGAAATCCAGAAGTCTGAAAACCACTGCTTTAGCCTATATCCTGCTTGGAGAAGATAAGCTTCAACTTAATTTTCTACTCTTTTCTACAATAGAAGGTTACAAAATTTTAAGAATTTTTTTGGCTTAAGGAAATGATTATGGATTAACAACTTCTATAATTTAATTCCAAATGTTTATCATAGCAATGGTAGTTCTTCCTTTCAGGCTATTAAGTAATTCCAACTAAATTTGTATTTACTCTGAAAAGATAGTTCTTATTAGATCTAACTTATTTTGTCACTTCTTCAACCTCCATATAATTCAGTGTTTTAAAGTCTTTGTCATACATTAACCCAGTCTTTTGAATTGATTGCTATTCATTTGGAAAATATATGCATTGTATAAATATATATATATGGACATATATACACATCTGAGGTGGAAAAAGCAACACCCAAGAAAGAAGGTATATGTCAATAAATTTTCCAAAAGCCAAACTTTCAAAAATTATTTCAGAGGTAAAAGGTTTTTTTCTCTCAGCTACATAAGTAAGAAGTTCTAACAAACTTTTAACCATTTGTACAATGACAACGACCACTGTTTCATGACTACTGCCTAGAAAATAGAACATAAAGAGACTTACTCAAGCTACCTAACATTACACTAAAAATTGTCACTGAAGCCCCCAATTAAAGGAAGCTTATTCTTAACTTACACTCAATAATACCTTTGAGAAAAAACTTGATCAAAGATCTATTTTTTAATGTAACATGTATACATACAAGTTTATGAGTTTTAAACTCCCATCAACATTTTTTACTCTCAAAAAGGATCTTTAAAGTGAAAGATTACCCAAAAGTAGATTTAAAAAAACAAAACTCTAAGACCAGGAACTCCTATTCTATAAAACCATCCACCTCCTACACTGCTAATCTTGACACTAGTTATTACAAGGCCCCAGCTGAACACTTACTGAGACTTTTCAGACCCACAGTCTTTTACTGGTTACAATGCTCCAAGAGCAACTCCTACCAGGCTAGGTACCATTGTGTTATCAGGAAGTATTCACTACAAAGAGGATAAACCAATTTAGAAAGTTTTTTAAAACTTTAGACCACAATCCACTTAAAACTTCTGAAAAGCATACTACTCTCTTCCATTCACATTAGGTTAACTGTTTGGAACTCTTACTGCATTTTTCCAAGGACAAGATGGTACATCTATTTCTCTACAATCCTGAAGAAAGAACACACAGGGCTAAAAATGTTCCTATCAATCTCCCATACTTCATACCCATTTTCCTGTTTAATCTTTTAAACCCAGATGAAAGACAAGGTTGCATATACTCATTCTTTGTAAAGACAATTCAAGATACATGGTTTAAGACAACTATATTAAAAGGACCCTAAAAGCTAGAGCAGTGTTATCATGCCTTGGGCAAAAAGTTACAGAGGCTTAGTTGGGGATATGCTGAGCTAGGGACACATTAGAGTTCGGCCTACTGGGACTAGGAAGTAGCATATGAGGGATGCTTTAGAAGATCCACCATCAGGATTATATCTCAGCTTCTACCTTATCTCTCATCACTCTTTCTGCCAAAGCAGACTTTGTTCTGGGCCAGCTGAGAAAAAGGACAATGGAAAGTCGGGTGGCCCTACCCCCTGTGAAAGAGAAAGGAATGAGAACTGCTAGTGTCTCAAGACAATACAACTTAATATTCAACTTGGTGACTATTCTAATTACATCATGTTATAAGTAGAATTGCCTAACTGCTCATTCTTTGTGGCCATGAATTACTTCACATAATCCATCTACTGTTGAAGTGTAGTTATTTAGTAAGTTAAAAAAATTTCTTTTATATTAAGACTTAAAAGCAATACTTATAAAACATTTAAATCTGAATTTTCAAGAAATTAGATTTCTAATACTTACTGCTTCAGCTTCTGCTCTTGTCTTGAATGTAATTACTGCATGAAGTGAAGAGTCATCAATCTGACAATCTTCAATTTCACCATATTGCTTTAAATTAAAAAGAAGTATTTCCTCCAAATAAATATTTTGAAACATCCAAAATCCTAATGGCTTTTAAAATACCCATAAATGTAACCCAGAATATATAACAATTCATGGTGATTAACAGAAAAAAAATGATGAATAATTCATTTTAGTACTTGATATTATAAGATAAAGAATGGTCCTATTTATAATTCTATACTTTTTTGAATTAGGGAAACTTATACTTGAATGAACTGTTCTTTAAAAAAATGAAACCATGGTCATAACTGGGCTTCCTTAATGCCCTTCCTTCATTATTCCAATCCTAGAATATGCTAAATTCTTTCTAAAACAGAATATTTAATCCTCAGGATATTTTATGAGTTTTTTGTGTCATTCCCAATTCAAAGATGGTGGAAAAAAAAAGGTTCAGAGGATTTAAATAATTTTCCCAAAGTAATTAAGTTAAATATCAGGAGAGTCCAGGTCTTTTAACATTCGAACTGACCCTGCTTTCACTCCTGTTACATACTCCTCTACACTCCACACTCTTTAAAAAAAAACTAAATAAATTAAATTATGCCTGCTTTTAGTTTGTTGGATTTTATTTTTTCTGTATGTAGAAGGATTTCTCCTTTATCATATTTCCTTAAACAGCAAACTTTAGCATATAAAATTCTAGTCCTTTATCATTACTAATACCTTCCATCTTTCTTAGCCAAAACCAAAATAACTATGATCTCATTAAATACACATACACACACACACACACACACATTCCCTATATCGAAAATTTCTGTAAAGATAACGGACTCTAACATCAATTAGCTCCTTTCAGCTGTCAGTTACTAGCTGTGTGAACTTGAACAAGTTACTTAATCTCTTCATGTTTTATCTTCTTCATCTCTAAAGTGAGCATAATAAAGGTACGTACCTCAGAGTTGTTGAGATAACTCATAATATAATGAATTATATAAGGCACTCAGAATAATACCTGCCACAAAATAAATGCTCTGTAACTTTTAGCTATAATTTTTATTATTAATACTACTGGTTCCAGTATAAATTAATGAAGGCATTTTGTTAATCACAATTTATAACAGTCAATGGGTTTTTTTTTTCTCTGTTACTTGCCCCATGTTCAAATCCCAGGTTGAGACAGAGGACTAAACTTTAAACCTGCATTCTTAAATGATTATTTTTAAATGCGCATTACCATTACTAACTTTGAAAGGAGTTCAAATCTCTAAATGCATGCAAGAATCTCCATGTAAAGGCTCTGAATATTTATAAAACCAAAACCACCCTACTCTCACTAAAATACATTCATAACAAACGCACCTGGTTTATTTGGATTTAGCATATTCTTTGCTAGTTTCTTGATTAGCTATATAACTGTATGCAAAACACTTAATTATCTGGATCTCCTTTCCTTCGGAAAGGGGCGGGGGAAGCTGGGGTGAGTAACAGGCAAGAATTGAGCTAGATTATCTCTAACATCCTTTCTAGCTCTCTGATTCCTTTATTTCTCCCTTTGAAGCCATCAAGTATAGGACTTTCCAGACTCTTTATTAATCATTTTAGTTACTTCTTAAATATATACAATTTCTTTCAATAACTCCCTATGTCCTGACAAAGTAGTTTCACCTTTGTAAAACTTCTGTTAACAGCCTAGAATATAATTGTCAAACATCTAAATCTGAATTTCCAAAAGATTCAATCATTTGTGTACCTATCTATAAGCTTATTGTCCCTTCAAGATCTAAGCTCCAATTTTCCTACCTCATGAAATTCTCCTGTATTATCCTTTTTCCATCATATGCCTGTGTGAAAGATACTTTTCTAAGTTACTAAAGTACTTAGTTTTTAATAAATTTAGCTTGATGATGTGATAAATTATGTTTGCAGTTTACTTTAACTGCTTTGTGTTAAAACAATATATATAAAATCCTTGAAGGTAAAGAACTGGTTATTTCCTATCTCCAGAGCAGTTACTATAGTGCTAAAGGCAAGACTGATGCTTAGTAACTAACCTTTGGGATATCACTAAGAATCACAACATTTAAGTTGAAAAGGCCTTTAGGCAAGTATAATTTCCATTCTGCACACAAGCCCAGTGGATCCCAGGAAGTCCAAGTTAAATAATGGGTTAGCCAGAACTAGAATCTCATTCTCCTTTCTCATAGGCCTATATTAGACTGACTCCCTTTAATTATATCCTGCCAGTGAATAAAGGCAACTTCAAGATCATGTATCAAAATTTTGTCTTATTTCATTTCTAAGGTCAGCTAAATCAAGAATACAGTATTAACAAATAAAAGTCCATCTTAATTAAAAAAAAAATCTGGGTGGCCTATATGATGTGTTAAATTTTCTCTTCAAAGAATGTATCAAATGAAACTAAACTATAGGACATCCCCTTCTGAATTAGCAAAACTTAAATCATTCCTTTCACAGTATCTGAAGGCCTACCGTTAAAGAATAGCAACATTTCTTCCAGATAGCAATTAAACAAAAAAATCCCTCAGTTTGTTTTTTAAATAATTAGCAAAAGATTATTATGGATTAATCAAACCCTTTGGTCAGATTAATGGGTTTAAATTACTCATATTTTCATAACTTCCCCTTCAATATCCATTATCCCCAACAATGATTATCAGTATGTGTTTTGTTGGACAGTAAGAAAGTACCGCAAAATGAGGAAGAAGATCTTCTCGATCACTCTCTGTAAATGCAGAAATCTCCAATGCCCTGGGACGATGATCCACCACAGCATGACCAGGCACACCTCGACCTCGACCTCGACCCCTGCCTCGGCTATGAGCTGCACCTCGGCCTCTTGAGTGAATTCCTCTACCCCGACCAGATGAAAGAATCCCTCGTTTTGCAGCCTTGAAGAGATCAGACACACAAGTTAAACATCACAAGCCACATTATATATATATTCTGTCAGAGTAGTCAATCTTTTATACAATTTGACATCATATTCAAATACTGGCCTATGAAAGGATCTCATATAAGTTAGTTTTAGTTTTTAAAGTGAAAGCAAATTTAGGTAGCTGATGAAATTAGAAAACAAAATAACATTAATTTAAACAATGTTTTGAAATTATTAAATGTGACTTTTTCTAAGTTCCTACTTTCCAAGATACCAGACTGTATCATAAAAAGACCAGCAATTCTTGATTTCCAAATAATACAGAATGTTAAAATGTTACTTCAGTTTAAAACATACATAATACACAATAAATTTATTTTTCCACTTATAACTTTTAAATAGTGTATTTGCCTGTTGACTTCTGTAGGTATAATTATCTCAAATTCATCATTTTAGTCACTTATACTAATATCATTTTACAACCAATGTAGCACAATACCTTATATTCCATCACATTGTTCTATATGAATAGTATACCATTCCTTCATTGCACAAATATTTAACAAACACTTCCTATGTGCAAGTCCTTACCTTCCTGAAACTCAAATCCTAGAGGGGTAAGAGACATTTAGCAACCAAGTTAGTTAATAATATTAATGAGAAGTAACTCAAAGAATAAGGAAATGCTTTAAAGACTTGAAAAGAACATTAAAGATTGGCAATGAATAAGATACCAGCTGACAGACTAGATATTTAGTATGTGTTCAATGAATCAAAGAAGAAACAAAGAACAAAAAAGGTAAGGGTGAGGGGTGGGAGCTACAGCATGAACAAAGGAATCAAGGTTGAAAGAAACATGGTACTTCTAAGAATACAGGAAATCCAGTGCAGCTGGACCACATGGGATGAAAAAATGAAGCTAGAGAGACAGGCAGAACCAGATGATGAAAAATTTTAAGGACCACAATTAAGGATTTTTAATGTTATCCCAAGACCCATGAAAATCAGTTAAAACATTTTAAACACAAAAGCATAGTGACGCAATCAAATCAGTATTTAACACGTTATTCTGACTAGTTTTAAGAACACAGTAGAAGATAAGAACAAGCTGGGAAACAAGTTGGTAGGCTACTAAAGTAGCTCCAACAACTGAAGATGGAAGCTTCGTCTACAGTGGTGGCAACACAGAGAAGTAAACATATTTAAGATATATTTGGAGGTAATATACATAAAACTTGGTAATTAATTGATATGGATAATGAAGGAAAGAGAGGAATCAATGAAGATTCCCATATTTCTGGTTTGGGTAACTGTGTAGATGGAATTTAGGAGCAAGACAAATTCCAATTTTGAACAGGTTAAGTCTAAGGATGTGAGATATCCAAGTAGAAATGTCAAGCAGGCACCACTGACAAATCTCTTCACAAGTATAAATATTTGTTTCTTCATCTCAAGGCAGTTCATCTTAACACTTGCTAAAATAATCTAAAATCCAAATAATAAACTTCACAGGTCAAGGATTAATGTTCATAATGGAGCAGCATATACAGACTTATGCTCTGAGGAACACGGTCTCAAAATGTTCCCTGAAAAAGGGGGTCCATGGACAAATAAATTTGAGCAGTACTGAATACTGAATATGTGTATTTAGGGATTCAAGAACCAAAAACCTCTAAAGAAACCCTATGGCAACAAGCATGTTTAATACAACCTTTTCCAAATTTATTTGGCCTCAAAAGCTTTTTGCACTAATAACCTGTTAACAAAAAATGGAATTGGTGTTGTCAATGACACACTCTGGGAAACACTGTATTACTGCATATTCCAATGGTAACTACAAATTAAAGTTTAGCCATCATAAAAGGAAACCAGAAAATGCCATTTGGCATTTAGTTATATCATGATAGAGAAACCAAGCATGGACTAATGAAGAATATTGGTAGAACCATTATTTATTTATTAAAATTTCTGAGCCAAAATTTTAAAAGTAACTTGTTTTTTTAAAATGCCACCAACATAGGCAAGTAATCTCCATAATAAAGAAAATACAATTTCTATATTAACACGAAAGAAATCTTTTTCAAAACCTGTTATCTTGGCCAGGACACAAAGGCAACCCTATCAGGTTTCCAGAGAATGCAAAATGTATGCAGGTTTAGAGACCATCCTATGATTTTCTATGACAGACAAGATAGAGACAAGCACAGTGGCTGCTAAATGTTAAGTCTTTAATACCTGGATGCCAGTACTAAATTCAGAATATGTCCTATTAGAAAAAAATCACCAAGGTGCTAACAAATTTGGGAAAAAAAGTGTAATTCTCAGATGAAGGCAAAATAATCTAAAGAATAAAAAATTTTAATTGTGACATCAATCATAAACGTAGACAAGTACCAACTGCATTAATGACATTAATGTCTCTGTACTTCAAAATGTAATTCTGATTTTTAAACATGTTTGCTAAATATTACAAATGCTCATTGTAACAATCAATTTCACTAGGTTTTTCTTATATAATCATACAGCTAAATTAGAAGGAAAGAGTTTATTTTCTTTTATAAACATCCACAGCACCATCTATAGGCAAAACTTAAGTAAGCATGTTTTTAATACAGCTCTCCACTAAAATCTGATCCTTATAGTAACTCAATATAATATGCCTATATATGCACAGAATATCTCTGTGAGAATACCTGAAAAGACTTTAATAGATTTTGGTCCCAGGGAGAAGGAGAGACTAAAATTAGAAAAGGAACCAAACTCACCAGAAGTGGAAGGACCTGGGTGTACAGGCAGAACTGCTACCACCCCTCATTAAAGAAAAGATTTTCTCTCCAGTTCTGAAAAATTTGCTAACTTCTTCTCTCTTTCCTATATCAACTCCCAGTATGTATGTCAGAGACTACCAACAATTATTGACTAGAATGAGGGAGATCTATTTTCAAATTGACCACCATGACTACATCTGCTCCTCTTTAGCATACTGTGTAGTTGTGGTGAAACATACTTCCAGCTGTAACTCTGTATACTTTCTCCGAAGTTCAGTGACTTCTTCTCCAGCTTGCATCTTCTTATATAAATCCAGTTCTGTGTCAAGCAATTCTTTCTGCATCTAGAAAATGGTAATTAATAATTTAAGTGACAATTAATATCCTGCATTTATAAAAAAACTTTTTATACAAAGAACTTTTACACATTCCTGTTTAATCCACACATTCCTTCTGTATCTGCAGTCCTACCACCCTAGTCCAAGCCATCAATCACTTCTGGTCTACACTACTACAATAGCTTCCTAACTTGTTCTACTTCCACTCATTTCCCTATAATTTGTTTTCCATACAGAAACCAGACTGAGATTTCTATGGACTGATATGAAGTAATTTTCAGGAAATAACTGTGAAAACAAACAAACAAACAAGGTGTTAACGAGGATTATATAGTATGCTTTTACGCTGGAAAGAATACATACATACATACCAAGAGGGAGGGAAGAATGGGGATAGGGATAGAGTGGCAGGGATCAAAGGGAAAAGGTCTTCTATATATACTTTTTTAATGTAATTTAACTTTCAAATCATGTTAATGTTTTATTTATTCAAAAAATAAAAGTCAGCAAGAATGAAAGGGAAGGGGATCCAAAACTTACTACAAATAGAAATACATTTAACTTTATCAAACTGATGACATAACCACACAAAAGAGGAAAAAAAGTAATCCTAGGCCACAGTTCTGACTCTATGTCCTTAGTTGAACATATTGTGAGCTTGTAAAGAATACAAATAAATTTTGAATCTTTTACTTGTCAGAAGTGGTATTGTTGTAGTAATTCGGGAACTACGTGGAATGTATTAAATGACTGTGCAAATGAGTACTGTACTGATGTTAGTGGGAAGCAAGCTGTCATTATGGGAACAGGATATAAAATATGGAATAAGAGGAAGAAAAGAAGAACCCTGTGGTACTGGATAGAATCAGAAATATCAGTATGAACTCATGATTTTATACATATACATACATACAAACAAGACCAAGTATAAATATTGTATAACTGGAGGTTTTTAAAAATCACTTAGTACCACATGAAATTCTCTTCCTCACTTATTCACATCCAATGGATTAATCTACCTGAATTTCCCCCTTTTAATCAATTCTACATAACGTTGTCAAAATGTTACTTTTAAGATTTTATTTATTCATTTGAGAGAGAGAGAATGAACAAGCGGAGGGATAGAGGGAGAGGGAGAAGCTGACTCCCCACTGAACATGGAGCCCAATGCGGAACTCGGTTCCAGGAAATGGAGATCATGACCTGAGCCAAAGACATATGCCTAACGGACTGAGCCACTCAGGTGCCTCCAGAATATTACTTCTGTTTATTAACCTTTTATACTATGAACTCCTTAAAAAATAAAGCTCAAACTCTTCACTTAAGTATTTATCAAGCATTCAAGTACCTGTATCACTTTGTCCTCAAGCTATCTTTTCAAGATTATCTATAACTATCCTCCTAATTACTGACTTTCCAACTGTAATATAAAGGATTTAAAAATTAACAGAGAAAGGATTTAAAAGATTAATAGTTTGCTTGTCTGTATATATTTACTATTAATTAATGAAGGAGGGGAAAAATGTTAGCATATAATAGTCAGATTTTAAGCAAAGGATATTACCTAAAAGGAAAACAATCTTAAAACAGTGTAGCATTTTAATGTTTCTTGGTAAGCAGTAAAATGAAGAACACCACAAAATAAAATACCTGAGTCTTGGTTTTTATACTTTTTGGAAGACAGCGTCCAGGAGAAGCAGCTTTGACCTCATCTTTCAACTTGGTAATATTTTTTGTCAAAACCTCTAAAGTTTTCATTATTTCTGCTTTATCTTCAGACTTCATTGATTTGTTTTTCTCCAGTTTTGAAATTAACATCTGCCAAATTTTTAAAAAAGAGAAAAATTAAGATACTCATTCCTCATATTATTAACAAAGCAAATACAGCAAAGTAAATATAAAAATAAATAAATACTGGTTTTAGTTTATATATTCATGGCAAAGCTTACAACTAACTACTAAGCAGAATAACAGATTTGGTGGTACTATCTCAATTCAAGTCTTAATCTTGGCACACTTTGTAAAGAATTACACATTACCACTGGTCTTTCAGAACATAAGTTCAAAGCACACAACCCTAAGAAATTCAAGCTGACCACCGAAAAGTCAATTTGAAGTAGTATCAGTAATTTTACTTTCCAATCCATCTGTGGATATTACTGCCTCTAAGTATTCCCACTCCAAATGTAGTCTGCAACCCAGAAAGAACCAGAGGAAGTTTCATGGTTTCCTTCACATAATGAAATCTTAAAAAATTAATTACTTTGTTACCGGGAATAGTAACTGGCTGGCCTAAGAACCATATCCCCAAAATGGACAGGAATCAAAAGATAAACAAGGCAATACGGGGCAGAAGATACCACATATTATAGGTTTTCTGAGTCAAGGTGGTTTCAGTTTGTGGTGTAAAGTACTATAATTTCTCTTTATAAGGTATATCTAAATTTAAATTAGAAATTATAAGCGAAAACGTAAGAAGTTTCTGTATTTTCAATATTTTGAAATGTCATAACCTTTATTACTAGACATAATCAAAAACTAACACTAAACAGGGGCGCCTGGGTGGCTCAGTTGTTAAGTGTCTGCCTTCGGCTCAGGTCATGATCCCAGGGTCCTGGGATCGAGCCCCGCATCGGGCTCCCTGCTCGGCGGGAAGCCTCCTTCTCCCTCTCCCATTCCCCCTGCTTGTGTTCCTGCTCTTGCTGTCTCTCTCTCTGTCAAATAAATAAATAAAATCTTTAAAAAAAAAAAAAAAACAGACACTAATTAAATGTCACAGAGCAACCATGTACAAAAGAAATACTGCAAACCATGCAAATAATCTTACATTTTTCTAGCAGCCACATTAAAAAGATTTTAAAAACCCAAACCAGTAAAGTTAACTAATACTGTATTTAACTCAATATATCCAAAATGCTGTACTTCAACAAAAATTATTGAGATGTTTTACTTTTTTCCTTTGTATTACATCTTTGCAATCTGGTATGCATTTTATATCCATAGAGCACATATCAATCTGGACTAGACACATTTCAAGTACTCAAGAGTTGGATGAAGCTATTAGCTACCATACTGGACAACACAAAACTAGAGGATCCCTAGCCAATTAAAGAAAGGTATGCATTTCAATACTGAGAAAAAGGTTCCAATTCACTATCTGTTGACAAACTACTGTGCAGCAACATATCTGGATAAATACTCCTTATTTTCACTTCAAGTTGACCGCCCAGTTCCTTTAAACCACTCCAATCCCCATTTCACCATTTAATGCTCTTCATCCCCAATACATTAATCAACTGATATATACTTTATCACTGATAAATATTTCAGTTTTACCCTTACAATTACATAAAATATATTTCATAAGATTAGCTATATAGTGTGAAATTAAATTTACTTAAAATTATAACACCATAAATATATTTTGCCAAATCTAACTTTAATATTTTACCTTCTGTGTTTCAATGTGCTTTTCTAAAATTTCTTGTTTCCTTTTCCTTACATCTTGCTGAAGTTTCAGTGCCTCCTAGAGAAAGAGACCAAAAATATCATTAGAATATTTACTGATAAAACAGATATTCCAGAGGAAAGAAATGGTTGTAGATACAGCAGCTTGGCAACAATTAAATGTAAAGTTTTGCTTTGTACAAGTTAAATATGTATTTAAGTTTCAAAGATCAATCAAGAGAAGCTTTCATTCCCCCCAAAATTAGTATTTACTGCTAAACTATGAAAAATAAAAATTCAGTGGACCCAACATACACTTCTTTTAGTTCTATTCTATGATAAGCCTTGAAAAAACACATACATGCAGAAAAGCTTTCCTACGTGCACATTTTGTACACTATTATCTGTATTTACCTGTTTTTTTTTCTGTGCTTCATTATTGTCAAGTGCAGAGGTGGAAACAAGTAAGGTTTTCTGTGCAGCCTTCAAAGCAGCTGGATTATACACTGTTTTAGTTAGGCCAGTAGATGTAGACAACACCTACCAATACAAATTCAATTTCTTAAAAAATGTACCAAGCATTCGTGATTACCTGTCTTTTCTACAAAACTCAATTTTAAAACACTTTTGTCAAAAATCAGTACATTAAAATAAATGTATTATATACATGTAATAACTAAATCACATTTAATGATTTGAAAGGAAGGGTATGACTGAGGCATAAAATATAAAATAAAAAAACTAAATTACCAGCATATACCTATAGAAAAAAAAGAACATACAAAAACTTGAAATAAAGAAAAAACACTGACATTACTACATCACTGAGAAACTATTAGTTGCTAAAAACATTTACTTAATATTCCTAGTGCCTAAAGCAAAAACTGTACACAAGAGCATGACACAGGAGGAAACTGGATACTGCCCCTCAATTTAACATGATCATTTGCAATTTATAGTTCTGAAATTAACCTTTCTTAAGAACTTAAGAAACTGCTTTCTTCCTCCATTCCTCTGCTTGCACTGATCCCTCTGTTTTAAGTGACCTTATTCCCTTAAACCCAGCTCAGGTTCAGCACCGAACAGTCAAGACCTCCACAAAGCCCTAATCATTTATTTATTCTACCCAGATCCTTCCATGAAATTTTATTCCTACGGCTATTCAAACATTTAATTAAAATGACCTAATGATGTATTAATTTACATGTCTCTCTCCTTGTCTACACAGTAAAGCCAACAAAACCATGTATTTCTCCTCTTTGTGCTTCTTCTACTACCTAAACCTTGTTACCAACTAATTATGAGACCCTGGGTAACTTCAAGCACCTTTTCTGGGCCTCAGTTTGTTCATCTGAGAATGTTTAAGTTGATGGCATCTAATGTCCTTACAAACTGAAAAATTCATTCCATGAGGGTAGGGTTTTTTTTTTTTTTTTTTTTTTTGGCTTCGCTCACCACTCTATCTTCAGTGCCTAGAAAGTGCCAAGGCATGTAGTAAATACTCAATGAATAGTTTTGCACTAAATTAAACTGAAATGATGATAGACTGAAGTGTACAATCTACACAGGGTCAATTCAAAAAAATAAAAGTATATAGGCTACCTTTTTTATTCTTCAAATGCCAAAAGTTGTAGGTTCTATGGTGTGGTTAGTTAACAGTTCTTTATTGAGTCTAGAGATCCCTTAAGGGAAATCTATGAATGTTATAAAAACTAAACATGGAACCATATGTATGAACAATGTAACTTTCCTGAGGAAAAAACATAGTTTTCCAAAGCGTTAAGGGAGTTCCCTACCAAAAAAGGGGGTTAAAAGAACTACACAAACAGAAGATCATCAATGAGAAAAAGAGCCCTACTTTTAGCTACTAAAATATAAACATATGGGTCTATCAGAGAAGTATCAATCAGACACCATTTTCTAATGTTCTATCATGAAGTTAAGTTAGGGAACATCACAAAGATTAGACAACTCATCACTATTCTAAGTATTCAAGAATATTTTAGCCTCCAAGTAAAATAAAAACCTAGAATACCATTAATTATACTGGTTCCATACAATGCAACTGATGTTTAAAAATAAAGGTTCTTTACAATACTTGATGTGTATCAAATCTGACTGATAATTTTCTTCAATAACAAAAAAATAATACTCAGATATCACTAACAAATAATGAAATGGTTGCATTCAGTAAAATATGGAGTAAACACAGATTTACTTTGCAGTCTAACTTCAGTCACCATTCTCTGTAATACCAGAAAACAATTTCTTCTATGCTACCTTACCATACCACACAATGCTAAACTGCATGATCATACAAGTATAACAGAGTAACTTTATAAAGAAACACAAGATAATGTGCTAAAAACAGTGTGAGTGTCTCATAAACGGTTTTCTTCATGAGAGCTCTATAAAAAGTTGAAAAGTTGTGACCAAAAAGATTTCTATACTCAAGTAAGTTGGAAATAACATAAACCTACTTTCTAGTTTCAAAATGCATTTTACCGTAAGAGCTGTGAGAAGGCCTGAAGTAAAGAAACCCATAATTTGTTTAATTCGGCATTTCTTCAATTTCATTGAGAAGGGAACACTCCTTTTTAAAGTGTACTTATTAACATCTGATATCAGACTAAGGAGTGCTGATTCAAAGTGAATAAAACTGTATGACAAGAATGAGGAGACTCCTTTACTCCTAAAAGCATCCCACTTCTTGTTTTATCCAAGAACTGCCTTCTATACAAACAGAACATTAGCTAACATATTTCACTGAGCTCAAAACATCACTACGAAACACATTATCACAATGTACCCCCACTAAAGACAAAAAGGTTGCCAATTATAACCACAAACACCAGTAAGATGTAGCCTAATTTCAGAGGTGTTGAAAGGTGAAAATAAAATGTCTTAGAAACAATGAACTATTAATCACAAATGCTGCTCACTATTTGAATCTATCTGGTTCTAGAGTTTAGATAGTAAGAGTATGAATAGCAAGGGATATCTGTATTTTCAAAAGACAAGGATGGAGTTGTGATAAAAGAGAAGAAAATCTGTTAAGAATGAAACCAGTGGAAGGAAATGACAAATCCAACAGAAAAGAAGGTGCTACAACTCCTAAGAACAAAGTCAAAGCATAGGTGGTGGTCTTTCAAACAACCACACCTTCTCTTATTTTCCAAACAGGTTTCGGCATGTGCTGTATTTTTACATACTGATCTTATTGCATTCACCTATTAACTCTAAAGGCTGGTGAATTCTTTTGGATTTTTCACATATACTATCATGTCATCTGTGAGTAAATATAGTTTTGTTTCTTCTTTTGCCACCTTTTCACCGTTTATTTTCTTGCCTTACTATACTGGTTAGGCCCTACACTAAAAAAAGTGATGAGAGTGGACATCCTTTCTCGCTCCTGATCTCAAGAGGGAAATCATTCACTATTCAGTATGTTAGCTATAGAGGTTTTATGAAGATAAACTTTATCAAATTAAGGAAGTTTCTTTCTATTCTTATTTTGTGCATTGTTTATTGTGACTAAGTAATAAATTTTATCATATGCTTTTTCTACTGAAATAATCATAGGAGGTTCTTCCCACCCTTCTCCCCCTTAGTCTGTTAATGTGGTGAATTAAGCTGATTTTCAAATGTTAACTCAATCTTGCATTTCTGGAATAAATTCTACCTGGCCAGGTCGTATTATCTTTTTTCATATCACTGAGAATTTGTTAATTATTTAGCTTAGGATTTTTATGTGTACATTCATGAGCTATTGCTTATAATTTTCCTTTATTGTAATATATTTGTCAGGTTTGGTGTCAAAGGTCCGTTGAATTCAAAAGGTGAGCTGAAAAGTATCATATATGCTTTGTTATTAAAATGTACATCACATTACTACTACCTCTCACTTTCCAAGACAAAGTCAATTTCTTAACAAGACAGAAGTTATAATCCATTAACACCTCTTTATCTTATTTCCTATGTAAAATATTACCAGCCATAACTACCACTAGTTCTTGTAAAGAAAGAGAAAAACAGATTTTTCTCATGGATAAGAATGGAAGGGGGGAAAAAAGTATCTTGTAAAAATTATTAAAAAAAGAACTTGGTTCCCAGAAAATTCAGCATACAAGTAATTTTATAGAAATCATCTCTCTCCGTAAGAAAAACAATCCTGGTAATAATTCTGACTAAATAATCCAGGTAATAATCCTGAGAGAGATCAATGTATTAAAAAAAAAAATCAAAAGTAGTAACAGTTATGAAAAAAGAAACTCATAAATTCCTGTTATATTTAAAGTAGCAAAATTACACAACAAATGCAAATTTAAAAATCAAAGGGTTACTTAGATGACTGCATTTTATAGTTAAGGAAAGTGAGAGAGTAAGATTTGTTCAGGATCATACCTAATGTCAGCTGCTGTATCAACAGCTGAAGTCTCACAAATGATTTGCAATGTTCCTTCAGTATACCACACACTTTCCCTTTTAAAAGTTGCACAGTACGTATGTTAACGTATCATATTGCAAAGAGACCAAGATATATATTTTTAGATTTAAAAAAAGGGGGGTGGGGAGAGAAACTACTGCTAAGCTGCTAAGAAACAATAACATCCTGTATCACAAGTCTAATACACCTGAAACTAATAATGATATACAAACATTAAATAGTCAAGTGATTAATCATTTTACCTTCTTAGTCTTTAAGAAGGGTCTTAGGGAGATAATTTGGGCAGTCTTAAGTCTTTCTGTAGACTAATCAAGATGGTACAGATGCCACCTTTATTCTTGATAAATTGCTCTGTCGTGAGAGGTACTCCAACATCATTTCACTGATCACTCTTTCCAAATAATACCTATTTAATAGCTACTACAATGCCTTAAGATTTAGCAGTATCAATTAGGTTTTAAGTTTCCTCTCTCAACTCTCTCACAAAAACGACTTTTAGAATAAAGAAGAATCACTGAGGGGTTTACTCACTGTTGTTGAGAGGAAGGGGAAAATTTTTACATTTTTATACTTACTTGCTTTAATAACGACAGAAGATACTGTATAGATACTAGTTTTGAGTATTTCCCAGCCTTCAATTTGATAATGGGAAACATTCTTCTATCCTTCCTAAGACTTCTCTGAATCACTAACCTCTAAGGATTCTTCAGCAAAAACCCCTATAGACTTGGCGAACGGGAACAACCAAGAATAAGCAAAAACAAAATGCTATTCTATAAACAGGTTCACTGAAGATGACTGGAAGTTACACACTTGCAAGTAACTGCTTTCCTTAAAAGATTCTTTACAGTATTTACAGTATTTTTTCATTAAAATACTACCATTAGTGATTTTTCAGTGAGTGGTAACTATATGAGTAAATGTATACTATCAATTCCAAATTTATATCCCCTTTATCCTAAAGCTATATAAAACACATTAAAAAAACAAAAACAGAAGCAAACATACCAGAAAGGTTCTGTAAAAGCTATAATTAGTAATGTCAATTTCTAAATCTTGACATAAACAGATGCTAAGCATAAAGTTTTTAGGCCTCTCCAGAATTGGTCATTACTACACAAAGTGTAACAGACTTTTTTATTTTCTTTATTCCTTAGTTACTTATTATCAAAGAGGATAAACCTAATCAAAGTAAGTATTTAGATACTGTTAAATTCAGTAACATAGACTAATACATAGACAAATTCAGGGGGGAAAAGGGAGGCATTATATGGAAAAAATTTGAAGATTTTATAGAATAGTGTAAAGAGATTTTCAATCTTTAAAAGAATGACTAGAATTCACTTAGAGGAAAATGCACTCCAGGAAAATCACCACCAAAAAAAAGAAAAAGAAAAAGGCAGGAAAGAGTGAGGAACAATGAGTAGAAAAGGGCCTGCTAAGGTAGAACGAAGGACTAACACGGAGATGTGCGGCCCCAATAACCGAGGTATGATGAGCTATGAATCAAGCAGTTATTTAGCTGGGGAAATGAAAGTTTCTGTAAGAAGTTAACATTAAAATAAGGCTGGGATTTTTTACAATGGTGATATATAAACTACAGGAGGGGCGTACAGCTAGGACACCACATCTAGAGGCCTGGAAACTGAAGGTCGTGGAAGAAAGAGAAGTGGATGACAAACACAAGTGAATGACTGAACAACTTGGAAAATGGTGGTATAACTTCCAGAGGTTGGGTGAGGAGGAGAGGTTAATTTATGTGGGAAATCCTCCTTTTTTAAGCACATTATGCCTGAAGTAATGCTGAGGTGCCCAAGATAAAAATCTGAAATACAGAATAAGATTTGGATTCAAATTTTTAGAATTGCCGTAGTTTAACATGGTAAATAAGGAAAAGAATATACAGAAGAACCAGTGGAGAGAGGTTAGCCATCTCATGGAATGCTCTATGTAACATATGGAGTCAACTTCCTACATAATCTTAATAATGGAAAGAGCCATGGATGTAAAATAGAGGAGACCCACATTCCAGTCCTGACTCAATATTTCCTAGTACATCCACTTGGGCCTTACCTTCTTCTTAAAGTGAGGACAGAGAAATGAGAAAAATTATCTAATCCTGTTCTGTGATTCCATATACCCCAAATAAGACTAAAGACCAGAGCATTCACTCATACCTAAATAGAAAAAAATAAATAATACATCTACACAGAACTGTAGGACAGGTCCATGAATGGTCTTAATCAGTATTTACCCCATCATTTAAAAAAAGAAATGACAAATGACAATTGTCAGGCTATGTACAATAGCTGTTAGTAATAAATAAAAAATTTACATTTACATCATCCTTTCCAATTAGAAAATACTTTTAAATGAATCATTTTATTTAATCCTCACAAAACCCTGTGAGCAACACAAATTTACAATCATCATTTCACCAATGAGGAAAAAGAATCAGAAAGGTTAAGAGCACTGCCCAATATCATGCTGGTTAGTAAGTGAAGAGCCAGAACTCAAACTCCGGTAAAATTCCTAATTTGTGGCCTTTTCCATTAGGCTGCCAGAGTTTTCAAATTAAAATGCACAGTATCTCTAAAGAAAACATAGTAAATAAAAAGAGAAAATGAAAAGAAGGAAGCACATGGACATACAGTGAGAGGCAAATATTAAAATGCTGATGCAAAAAGTAAAAAAAGTATAGGCAAATATTTTTCTTTTTCAGCAAATGGAAAGCAAAAAGGTAGGAATAAGAGATACAGATACTATTAAGGAGCAAGAGTTTAGAACTATGAAAAAAATTAAAAAATTAAGATGCCACCTGAAAACATGTATGAAGCCAAGACAAACACATCATGCTATTATTCTTCTTACCTTTTCAGTTGCTGAAACAGATGGCTTTGATACAAAACCCAACCTGTCCTTCACAGATAACTTAGTTACATTCTAAAAAAATTAAAATGGACATATTCAGTGTTTCCCCAAACATACAGGTCTGTTGGGATTTTGAACATTCGGATTCTACTAATATATACTGACTCATTAAGTATACAGATGTTAATCCTTGGGCCTTTTTCAAAGACAGAGACAGAAAGAAAATGTGTGTGGAAAAACAAACAGTAGGCAGTATTACTCAATCATAAACAATTATGATGTAAAGTAAGGTTTGAAACAGGTATTTACTAAAGTCCCCTCCAGTGATACAGAATCATAAATTCTTAGAATCCTATGTTGACAAGTAGAAAGTGTGAACATTATAAATATCAGATTTGAGTAATTAAAATATGTGCCTGCTTCTTGAGCTTAAAAAATAAAAGCCATTCTTTCCTAAAGTATATTTTTATAGCCAAATACACTGTTTCTAGTGATGATTTGAGATAACAGGATGGGGAATTATTATTGTAATTGGGGGTTTTTTTAGTAACTAAGAATTTATCAATTTCCACTCTGCATGTTTTCACAGAATCTCATTATCTTACTCTTCAGGAATTATCTAGGAAGACTATTTTAATAAAACAGCATCCTAACTACATCCTAACAGTACTTTAAACAGCAAATGCTGAAACATCTAGAGACAAAAGAAAGCTAAGTTTCAGAGACTGAGAGTGCAGAAACAAGAAACTGCCACTCAAGTGTGGAAGGCAGTGGGAAGGGAATGACATGTGGAGAAGAGAATCTGAAAGTCAGGAATAAGTGATGCAAAGTTCTGAGAGCTGCATAAGTAACCTGAAACAGTATTATCAAGCATGCTAAAACCTGATGGCTTAAAAGCCTTCCCTTCCTAAAAGCTTTTGGTGCAGGGTACTGTATCATTCTCTCTGGCACAGAAACCTAGTTAAGTAAAAGATGATGGGAAAAATAAGATTTAGTGTACTGAACTTCATGTTATCAGGCAGTTTTGCTTGAAAATAACTCCTCCACAAAGTGAAAGGGAACTCAAGTATTAACTAGAGAGAGAATTTAAAATTCAAATACTATAGGAAAAGTAGAATGTGAAAATCTTATGCTAATGGCAGAAAGAAAATTTACAGGTGGAGTTCACAGACTATGATATTTCCATATAAAATATATACAATTAACTATAATTCAAATCACAAGGGAAACTAATTTGCTGAGAACCTGTTATGGGACAGACACAAGGAGAAGACTTTTCATTTACCTGAGGAAGGTCTGAACTGGCACTCTGGGCTTCTGCTGGTTCAACAGTATTTGAAGGTACTGGACCCAACCGCTCTTTGACCGACTGCTTCACAACAGGTAAAATGGGCTGCTGGACTAAGGGCTGCATTACCTCAGAACAAGAAAAAATGTTAAAGAGGATTAGCTCATGAACATGTCAAGTAACCTCTGTTATCTGTTATTAAATTGCCCATGTAGACAGTTTTAAAAGCGCAGCTTATAATCAAAACCTGTCTTCCAAACTCCTTCATACACATATACAGATGTTTTTCTTTGCATAAATTAACTTATTTATAAAGTAAATAATGAACAGGAGAAAATTCAATTGAGAAACAAACTGCTATAAACCGTCCTACAAGCAACTAATCTAACATTACTTAGTGACTGGTTCAGTGACTGAAAAAGAGAAAGAGTAAAGAGGGAGGGAGAGAGGAAGGGAAGATTTTCCAAGATGAACACACAGTCTGAGTTTCTGGAATATGTATAGCTACCACATACTGAGTATCTCCTATCTACCAGGGACTCTTCTATATGCTTTACATCTTAACATCCTACAACTGTCTAAACTAGGGAATTAACTTCACAATAAAATGAGAGAACAGGTTAGGGACATTAAGTAAGTTCCTTCAGTCTTTACAGTTAATAGAGTTAGAGCCAGAATCTGAACTCAAGTCTACCTGACTGCAGTACTCCTGCTGCTCTTAAACACTATGCTGAGCTTTCTAAGAAAAGCAGTGAATTTCACACAAATCTCTCTCTTACCTTTGGAGAAGTAGTTTGTAATTGCTGGGTACTTCCTTCTCTGTGCCAATAAACCTTAATAAAGCGATTGTTTAGTACTGCTTCTGTACTTGATATAGCTTTCTTTGCTTCTTCATATGTTGCAAACTGGATAAGAGCACCTTCAGGATCACCATTATAAGCAACCTAAGATTTAAAATATTAAGAACAGTGAATTCCAAAAGAATCCACTGCTTCATCCAGTAAAATTCCTCAAGAGATGAAATTCTGGTCCCTCCAGGTAATATTCTATCTTTACCCTTTCTTATATCTAGATTATTTACCAGTTTACTTTCACTCCCAAAGATATGTTAACTAAGGACTGTACAAAATGCAACCTGAAACAACAGTGAAATACCATGTTTTGCTCCTCAGTTTTGAAAATTTTCCTAAATTAATTTTACCAGGGCAGTTAAATTGTATGACGAAAAGAATATTCTGAAAACTTTTTTGTGTCTCCATCTAAATGTGGTAGATAAAACTGAATTGCTATAAAAAGATATTCAGAGATATTTAAGACTAGGTAACTATGGGGTAATATGTATACCACAGGCCCAAAATATATATATTTTGTGTGTGCTAACTGGTAAGTAGATAGACACAGAAATAAAAAAAAAAACTAGAATAATACATGATATATTTTTAACAATAATAGGATTATGAGGATTATGGGGATATATGGAAAGGAATGAGAAGGACACAAAGAGCTGAAGGGGAAACATTTCCTTTAAATTCTATACAAACTTCTATTGCCCCACACCAAAGAAGCATGCATTTTTTCATGTTCTTTTTATATTATTTTTTAAATGTCAAGAAAGCAAAATTTTCCAAATAATCGACTTCAGTTGTACTCTCTACAACTTATTTTTATCAGGTTATGGGAAATAATTATTTTAGTTTAAAAGAACATCGTACAAACTGGAAAAAAAGCCCAACATTATTTCAACATTTAGACATACCATATAATGTAAACTCAACACTAAATAACCTCACAAATTACGTATACCCAAGCCAAGGTCTAATGATAGGTGAAGTCATAAACAAAATGTACTGATATTTAATCCTTAAGGATGTTCAAAAGTGATAGAGGAAAAAGTTAAATATTTAAACTAATTAAGGATCACGTGGTGTTTGGGCCCCAAAAGTATCTGTTAAGTGCTTCCCACTATACAGGCAGCAAAAACAACCTGACAAGCATTCTGCTGTAATGCTTCAGAGAACCTAAGGAAATGAACACTATTAAACATTAGATTTTCCAGGGCACCTGGGTGGCTCAGTCAGTTCAGCATCTGCCTTTGGCTCAGGTCATGATCCCAGGGTCCTGGGATTGAGCCCACGTCAGGCTCTCTGCTCAGCTGCAGCCTGCTTCTCCCTCTCCCTGCCACTCTCCCTATTTGTACTCTCTCTCTCTAATAAATAAATATTTAAAAAGAATAAATAAAAAAGATCAGATTTTCCTACTCTGATTAAAGTTTGCTATAATTTTATGATAACTTCTATTAGGCAGGAAGCATATAATAATCAAAACTGCCTTCTGAAAGCAAAAAAACTCACTCAAAATCGCATATTGTTTCAAAAATACAGTTTCATCTCATTCCAATTTCCCAAATTTAGAATGTCACCAAATTTTCCATCTTCCTTTATAAAAGTGTTTTTCTTACTACATTAAACTCCCTCCCTAAATAATTAAGCAAAGACAAGAGAATGACTTCATAGCTCTTACCTGTAAGTTAACCAAGGTTCCAAATCGACTAAAATGTTCATTAAGTTTGCTGATATTATTTAATTCTGGGGGAACTTTTCTAAGTTCAAGTTTGGTATTTTCATTTCCAAACTGAACCTTCTTCTGGAAGCCTGGGCTGTTTGTTCTATTAAAATTTGGCCTGTAACAAAAATCAAGTTGATTAATACATTTATCAATTTTCAAATAGATAAACCCCTATCAAGCACAAATTAATAAAGTTTTACAATTTAAGTTCAATTGTTTTTTCAAAACTGAAATTACTGGTTGATAAAGAAAATTTAAATTTTCTTCCAAAAACTGAAATTTCCAAATTAGTACTGTACATATCTTTCATAGAAGCTGAGAAGGGTTCTTCTATACCATTTATTATGTTCCACTTCAAATCCATGCCTACTTAAGCAGGAAAGGTCCAGTGCTCTTTTAGTAAATTTGCATATACAGTTTTTGTTGCACTTCTGCAAAAGCTAGCTTACTGAAATGTATCCTATTCTAAAACACTAATTAAAAACAAGGTACAACCGTCTCAACCACTTTCCAACTTAAAAAAAAAAAATGTCAAAACTGTAAACCATACATCTGGCACTTGAAAAAAGGACAAAACTGGCCCAGAGAGGTTACACTGCTTGCCTTACATCACAGAATTACAGGCAGAGCCAGAACTGGATATTATCCATTATCAAATGATGTTAAAGCTCTGAAAGTGTGATCCAGGTCCTTCCCTCCTTTAACTTGCAAATTTATAAGAGAATCATCACATGCATCCCAACATTCTTGTTCCTTCCCTCTTTCTCTGAAGCCCTTCCCTGACAACTTTAATGTCTATCCAGCCTCCCCTGCTCCCCAAGAGATCACTTTCCAGCTCTTAATAGCACTTGGCCACATGCTAAAGCCTCCTCCCAAACCTGACCCAACCCTAATAGTGGGCTCATGACTATCCTTTATATAGGTAGTTTTCAGTGACATCTCTAAGTTAAGCAGTGTTTTTTTCTGGAGGTGGGGAAAGGTAAACTTTCCAAAAGAGGAAAAACTGTGTTCTTGACTACCACACCATTTCTGTATGAAAATGCCTTCCAAGTACCAATTAACTTACAAATATTTAGAAATCAATGTACACTATAGTGTGAGACTGCTTACAGAACAGAATTATATAAAGCTCATTTTGAAAGAGAATACTACACTGCCAAATAATATTCCAGTATCCTAAAAATCACTGTACAATAAAATTCCTCAATTTTCCCTGCCAGCTTACTTATCAAACCAGGTCTTCTTTGTAGGAGCTCCAGGCTCCCCGGAACCAATGGTTCTTTTCCTTGATTCTGAATCCACTACTATTCTCATACTGCTTTTATTAGGAGGCTTTTCTATTTGAAAAGAAAAGAGAGCACAGATTAATACTCTGTTTATCACAGCTACTTCCTTAAATACAGACTGAAAACAAAGTTCTGGCTTTTTGTCCAAATACACATTTTTAGAAAAAATAGAAATAAATGTAGATTCAAATATAATAATCTAAGGGATTTTAACTTATTCTGAATTCTTTTCATACCTAACTAAAGAAGACTCAGTAATTCTTACATGTCAAATTACAATATGACTTCTGCAGGCCATTTCTTTTTGAGGCGGGGGGGGGGGGGTGTGTGTAAAATCCACACGACTGTTTCCATTTGCCATCACCCTCCCCATAAATAAATGTACAAATAAACCATCTTGAGGCTTTGAGTCCCTAGTTTTGAAATCAAATGCACAATCTAAATTTAACATTTATTCAAATTTAAATTTATTCAAAATTTAACATTAACCCAATGACCTTTAAGAATTTGTAACTTAAAAAAAAAAAAGAATTGATAGAGTTGTGATTGAAGTAAGTTGCCTATTTAAATATCAACACAGTAACACAAAGTATACTTGATTTTTTTTTTTTTTAAGATTTTATTTATTTCTTTGAGAGAGAGAGAGACAGTGAGAGAGGGAACACAAGCAAGGGGAGAGGGAGAAGCAGGCTTCTGCTGAGCAGGGAGCCTGACACAGGGCTCGATTCCAGGACCCTGGGATCATGACCTGAGCCGAAGGCAGACGCTGAACGACTGAGCCACCCAGGTGCCCCAGCATACTTGATTTAAAAAGGTATTCAAGATTGAAATGCAGTACAAAAGATGTGTGTGTGTGTGTGTGTGTGTATGTTACTTTCAACACTTTTCATTTACTTAGTTGGAATGTGACAAACATAGGTATATTTAACCTGTTATTCCTAAACAACACTAAAGCTTAAAACATGCAAACCTTAATCCACATAGAAAAATATAATTTTAAAGTCCTTTTTAAAGATGGATAAATTGATTGCATATATCCTATTCTTAATATTTCTAAACATACAACTAACCAAAATAACTTAAAGTGTTTCAGCACAACCTCTCTCATATGGCTACAACTCTGACCTCCATCAATCTCTCTACCGCACATGAACTCTTAAGAGTCAGTCCTCAATTTCTAACTTGTCGGTTTTCTCTGGCCATCTAGTTCTGAAAATCCTACAGGTTTCTCAAAACTCAGAGTACCTACAAAGTACAAATTATCTTCATATCAAATGTACTTTTCAAATCTTTCTTAAGCATTTCTATTAATGAAACTACTATTTGATTTCTGAGTGCCATGGCCACATCCCTTCAATTCATCTTACAGATTTCCTCTCATTTCTGAGACAAGCTTGGTACAAACTTGCATTACTTTTCACTTAGTCTACTGTACTTTCTGGATTCTCCTTCCAGCAACTCGTCCTATATAAAGAACTAGTAAAATCAGTGCCCCCGAGCTCTGCTGCTTTCCTTCATCTTCAACCTCTTCCTCTAAACTGGCACTTCCCATCAACATTTAAGCAAGCTCTAATTACCCTGTTTTTAAACGAAACCTCATAAAACTACTTCCCCTCCAGCTACGGCCTTCCCCCTCTCCCCATCCTCACAGCTATTTCCTAAAGAGATGTTACACTTGCTAACTTGCTTCCCTACCACCCATTCACTAATCCTCCAAAAACTGGCAGCTGCTCTCATTACTGCACGTAACGTGCTCATCCTAAATTTGCTGATGTCCTAAAACTTGTTGCTTAAGCTTATAAATACATCCCAGTCCTTTTCTTACTTGACCTCTTGATCATTAAATGCTGTTGATCACCGTCCTCTCCTATCTTCTCTTATTTTTCAGGACTTCTCACTCCCTGCTTTTGTCTGTGCCTTTTTGACTTCATTTTCTCAGTGCCCTATGTAAGCTCCCTCTTCTCTGCCCACTGTTTCAAATACTGGCATTCTCCAAGCTACTTACTTGGACTTTCCAATCTCACTCTACGCAATCACCTTAAGACAGCTATTACCATGGCTTCATTCATCATTTTTAGTGATTCTCAAAGGGAAGGAGAGTATATCAGAAACACGAGAAGGGCTTTCAGAACCTGTGTCAGTCACGCTTGCAGATTTGGGTATGCCTCGTTCCATCTCCCTGTACCTCCCCCAATTACTAATGGCACAGAAGAAAAGATTAAGAACCACTGTTCTACATGCTCATGATTAAAAATCTGTATGTTCTAAACCATCTGTCTCTTACAGACCTGATGTCCAGATCCTATCTCCGACTGGATATTTCTCTTCAAATGCCCCAGGACACAACAAATTAAACACTTCCAAAACTAAATTTATTTTCCTACCAAATCTGTTCTTCCTCTCAATGAATGATATTATCAGCTACCCAATTATCCAGAGCAAAAACCTGGTGTCTTTAATTTCATCCTCTCCATTTCACCCATTCTAAGTCCCGCAATCCAATAATGTCGTCAATTCTTTCTACTAAATTTAAATCTTTCATTTCCCACTGTTAGTACCCTACTCCAGCTACCATACTATCATCTCTTTTTCTAGAATTCTTCAAATGCCCTTAACTGGTCTCTTACCTCCCTCCATATATCTCACTCCCTCTGTTCCAGTCATAAAGTTTTCAGTTTCTCAAAAGTATTATGGAGTGTAAGTGCTTTATCTACCCCCTTTCTTTAGCTAACTCATCCTATGTTTCCACAGCAGATCAGGTAGAAACATCCAGTATCTAACACTGGTGATGTTCACAGTGTAAGTTGGCAGTTTCTTTGCCCAGTGGTATCTTCACAAGACCAGTTCTGCAACGGGATTTGTGGCCTTACTCCTGCATCCCAAGCCTGGTTCACTGGCTTTCTTGAATTTTTGAGCTATCAAATATCCTTTTTTACTTTAATATGTTCTTTATTTGAAGGTTCACTAAGAAAAGCAGTGATATATTTTTCCCCCAGTCATTGTGATGTGTTTGTTCCAACTCATCTATATTCTCTCACTCAGATTCTCTTTCATTGTTATTTATTTAAGAAGTGTTAAAAACAGAAGTTCCTCTTGGTATACAATTAGTAAACGTGTCTATTAGTTATATATACTGAGTTTACCCTGCAATATCCTTTTAATAAATTGCTTTTATGCTTAAAATTTTTTAGCACTGGTTTTGTTGACAGCAAATGGAAAACCACTTAGCCCTTATTCCTACCTATATCCAGTCAAGGAACATCTATCAAACTCTTTACCTCCTTAGAAATCTGGAAAGAACAATTCTGAGTCTCTCAGTCACTTGCATTAGTAATTCTAAGGTATCAATGGGCCTAAAATTTTTTCATATGTTTAATGATGATGATTCCCCATCAAGTTTAAAGTACGAAACGTAACAATATAATTATCACATAACAGTCTATGACAAATTTAAATTAAGGCCATCATCTACAGACTATAAGAAATGTACACTAATTATATAATAAATAATATTAAAAGCTTTTAAAGATTTTATTTATTTATTTGAGACAGAGAGAATGAGAGAGAGAGAGCACATGAGAGGGGGGAGGGTCAGAGGGAGAAGCAGGCTCCCTGCCAAGCAGGGAGCCCGTATTAAAAGCTTTTAATTATGTATCTGTCACCATTCAGGACAATAAATTTCAAACCAAATAGGCAAAAGATGAAAACATTTTGGCAGGAGGAAGAATGAAAAAAGATGAGGAAACAGAAATATAGGTACTACTCAATTTAAATGGGGTGCTACATCAGTTCTGTGGTACATAAAAACAATGTTATTAGTGGAAAATATATTCCTAAACCAATTCACAAAAAATACTATGTGATGTATATGAAGAACAGTACTAAAATAATCACTATATACAATGATTCTATAGGAAAAGGCATTCAAATTTCTAACCATACATACTAGACATTTTTCTCTCAATAGGGCCACTTCCCGTAACTTGTAACTACACACGTGTGGAGCTGAAATTGCCACAACTGCAACTTCTACATAGTAAGATTTATATGCAAGGAGTATGATCCCTCTTCCTTTTCTTAATCACCATCAAAAAAGTTTGCCTGGCATTGGAATGAGTCTAATGAATATTTATCTGCAGTAGCATATATTTTTGCCACACCTAAGCAGCAAAGTAAGAAAGAGATGACTTCATGTAGGAGGTTCCAGTAAAAGCAAAGAGTACGGGTATGATGAAAAGAAAGGTACTAAGTAGTGACTCAAAGAAGAAAGGGATTTTCTCTGAACTAGTCAGGAGAGACTTGGGAGATGAAGAGCCACAATCTTAAGTGGCTTATAATTTTCATTTATAAACAATCTTACATCCCTTATAAAAAACTCTTAAAAAATATTTTTCTTCTGTTGTTGTTAATGATAGCTATTAGGATTCCTCAGTGAGAATTTAAAAGATGTGAGAGAAAGGTGGCAGCCACACGAAACACTTTCCTGTATAATCAAAGATGATATAAATTAAATAGGGTATAAATTATAATGTTCCCCACACCTCTATAAAAAAAAGTCCTCTGAACAATCAAGTTAACAGATGCAGAATTTGATAGTTTCGAAGAACAAATAAAAAAATGGCAAAGTGTAAGTAATCACAAGTTTACTAAACCACATTAGGTACCAGTATTTAACAAGCTGGACTTTTATTCATGATTGATAAGGCATGATTTTTTTTTTTCCACTAGAAAAAAAAGATAACAAGGCAAGACCACAAAGAAAATGGGATTTAAAAGTTAGCTGAAGTAGGGCGCCTGGGTGGCTCAGTTGGTTAAGCGACTGCCTTCGGCTCAGGTCATGATCCTGGAGTCCCTGGATCGAGTCCCACATCGGGCTCCCTGCTCAGCAGGGAGTCTGCTTCTCCCTCTGACCCTGCCCCCTCTCATGTGCTCTCTCTCTCATTCTCTCTCAAATAAATAAATAAAAAATCTTTAAAAAAATAAATAAATAAAAGTTAGCTGAAGTAGTTAGGGAAAAAAATATATTTTATTGGCCTACATATATTTTCCATTATGGATGACAACCCCTCACTTCCTGGTATTTGCAGCCAATGCTCCCTCTTTCAAATTAATGTGAGCTCTCTCCCTTCCTCTAAACCTTCATATCACGTTGCACCTCCAGGAGAGCAGTTTTGCTGCCCCAGCTGGTGACTTTTATCATCGAAACTCTGATCTTCTCTCATTTAGAAATTTTAGCAAAAGGTCTGTCTCCTCTGAGAAAATTTTAAAAGCGAATGAATCACTTCCTAAAACATAACTCCTTTTGATTAAAATATTATAAGCAAACCAATATCAAATTCTTATATGTAAAATACATATCAAGTATAAAAGTTTGTACAAATTTATTTCATTATCCAATCTACAAAAAACGATCTTCAGGAATTAAAGCATTACTCAATCCGAGGACCCCAAGATCACCACCCTAACCAAAGGCAGACACTTAACTGACTTGAGCCACCCAGGCACCCCTAAAGCATTACTTTCAAGAGTTTAGGGGCACCTGGGTGGCTCAGTCGTTAAGCGTCTGCCTTCGGCTCAGGTCATGATCCCAAGGTCCTGGGATCGAGCCCCGCATGGGGCTCCCTGCTCAGGGAGAAGCCTGCTTCTCCCTCTCCCACTACCCCTGCTTGTGTTCCCTCTCTCCCTGTGTCTCTCTCTGTCAAATAAATAAATTTAAAAAAAAAAAATCTTAAAAAAAAACAAGTTTAAATGAACCAATTAAGACTGCAAATGACAGGGGCGCCTGAGTGGCAGTTAAGCATCTGACTTCATTTCTCTTGATTTAGGCTCAGGTCATGATCTCAGGGTCGTGGGATAAAGCCCCACGTCAGGCTCAGCGCTGGGCATGGAGCCTACTTAATATTCGCTCTCTCCCTCTCTGCCCCTCCCCTCTAACATAAATAAATAAATCTTTAAAAAAAAAAAAAAAGACTGCAAAAGATACAAAATAGCCCCAAAAAAGCTACCTTAGAAAATATGTACTTTTGGGGCACCTGGGTGGCTCAGTCGGTTAACCATCTGCCTTCAGCTCAGGTTACCCCAGGGTCCTGGGATCGAGCTCCGAGTGGGGTTCCCTGCTCAGTGGGGAATCTGCTTCTCCCTCTCCCTCTGCCTTTCCCTCTGGCTTGTGCGCGCGTGCTCTCTCGCTCACTCACTCTCTCAAATAAATAAAGTCTTAAAAAAATAAAAGATTTATTCTCCTTTAAAAAAAAAAAAAGAAAATATGTACTTTCAGGAAATTCCTTTCCCCTTGAGTGACAGAACAAAGTGTCACCAGTAACACAAATAGAGAACCACACATTACCTTTTCTTTTAAGAGAGACCAAAGGATTGGAGGAATAAACTTAATCACCATCCCTTACTCAACCCCAATAAATGTAGGACCATATTCTTTATAAATGTTTGCCACTCTTGATATGAAAATAAGAAGAAAAGATTAATGAATAGTACCTCTGGGTGGCAAATCCATATCCCCTGATGTTAGTCCTATCAAGTTAGGCCTTTGTGCATGTACTCTGTGTCTATACATAGGTCTGGAAGTGTTTGTTATGCTTGGGGCTTCAGGATTGTAGCCATCTGTGTCATATGTATCTGGTAATACAAAAACTGTAATTAAAAAACAATTATAAAACGCCACTTGGTAATTTTTTATATTGATAACAGAAAAAGTAAATTATGTAACATTGTTAATACAGAGCTAACACGCTATATATATAAAAAAGAAATTTTAGTTTTATAAAAATAAGTTAAATAAAAAATATAACTTAGTCTTTTAAAAATCCTGAGGACTTGCATTTAATATACATTCACCATTTCTACATTTTATTCTATATGATTTTTGTGAGAAAAATAAACCTAATAGAGCTAGTCACTCTCTAGACATTTTTAAATTCCTTATCTAAACTCTGCTCTAAAGCCTCACTACATTATGAATATAAAGAGGGGCAAAACTGCACCTGCAGTAAAAAGAGAGGGTGGAGCAGGTGGAGGCTGGTGATGAATGCCAGTTGTTACTACAGTAGGAACAGAACTGGTTGCAGAGTTTGGGGGAGCATCCATGCCAGATGGCTGCAAAGGAGGAAGTGGAGGTGGTGGTCCTGTCAAAACCAAAGAATAAGAAATATCATCTGAAAGCAAACAAATAAAATAAGTTATTGTATATCCAAACATGATATTCTCATTTATCAGCAAAATTATAATATCTATAAACTCAAGTTCTTACAACTATATTAGATTTTTAGGGTAAAATATTCTTTTACTGTATTCCAAAACAGGTTTGTCTTAAGCTATAAAGAACTACTGAGAACTGGGATTCATCAGGGATGTGCTAAGTCAGGGCCACTCCACACCACAGTAAACCATAGGTTTGGCAAAGCCTGCAAAGTGGGGATATATTCTAAATAAGAGAATCTTGCCCTTGGTTTCTAACAGGCATCCTTAGGATTATTTTAGGTATTTTTAACAAAAGCAAGCATCAAACTATTAACTTTTAAAAAGGCTATGAATGGACAGATAATAGGTACTGGCAAACAAATAGATTTACTTACCTGTGACAGGTGGTAGGCTAGGTGGTAATGGGCCTGGTGGTGGCACTGGGGGTCTCAGATTCACAGGTGGAGGTGTAAGAATTGGCGGAGGTGGGGGAAGTCCAGGAGGAGGTGGTCCTTCAACAACTGGCGGCTGTGCTGGGAAAGGCAGCATGCCAGGAAGATTCACATCTTCTACAACTACAGGGTCACTTCCATGGTCAAAAGGGCACATGTCTCCTCTCATACAGAAACCCTTTTCTGTAAGGAAGAATAATTAGATACATGGAAAATGTCAGATATATAAATTTTCTGTAAGTTAACAAAGGTAAGATATTTAAAAATAAGAATATTGGGGCGCCTGGGTGGCTCAGTCGTTAAGCGTCTGCTTTCGGCTCAGGTCATGATCCCAGGGTTCTGGGATCGAGCCCCGCATCGGGCTCCCTGCTCAGCGGGAAGCCTGCTTCTCCCTCTCCCACTCTCCCTGCTTGTGTTCCCTCTCTTGCTGTCTCTCTCTCTGTCAAATAAATAAATAAAATCTTTAAAAAAAAAAAGAATATTTTTAATATTGGGCCAGTATAACTAACCATAACACAAGAGCTAATTTCCAGTAACATAAAATACTTACAAAGTAAATATAGCTAACATACACATTAAAAAAGTATATCCACAAATTAAAATGAGTATACCTAGCTAGCAAGAGGATATAAAACTTTTACGTATTTTCTGTCATTAGAAGCATTTCCCTTATTTATTTTTCATTTCCTTTATTTAAATCTCACTTAAAAGGGGCGCCTGGGAGGCTCAGTCGTTAAGCGTCTGCCTTCGGCTTAGGTCATGGTCTCAGGGTCCTGGGATCGAGCTCCGCATCGGGCTCCCTGCTCAGCAGGAAGCCTGCTTCTCCCTCCCCCACTCCCCCTGCTTGTGTTCCCTCTCTCGCTGTGTCTCTCTCTGTCAAATAAATAAATAAAACCTTTAAAAATAAATAAATAAATCTCACTTAAAACTTTGAGAATATTGCAACTATAACTTCAGTACAATTTATAAAACTTTTACAGTAAAACTTTGACAGTCTTCATCTATAAAATTCTTACAGGTGATATTCACATTTCTAGGTTCTAATTACATGCCAATAACCACTGATTTCTAAAGAATGAGTTTTGTCACGAATGTTTCAGTAGCAGATTCCCAGATAAACAACTCAGTACATACTACTCCTGTTTGGTAAACTCCAAAAATATATTAAGACTTATGTGTAAATAAGCACTATCTTTAGATGGATATACAATAGTCAGTAGTGACTAATGAAGGTTTAAATAATACTGAGAAATTCAAGAAGTGCCCAAGACTAACTTACCACCATTAACTGGGCTTTCTATGAATAACTGTGCAACCTAAACTTGTGGAATTTAGTCAACTGGAAATACTAATTCAGTACTTCAGGAAACAGTAAAAGACTTACCATCATAGTCTCTACACCGTTTCTTTGGCATTGGTGGTCTTACATATGAGTTATGGTCCACTTGGTCTTCATGAAATTCAGACCAACTTTCAGTAGTGTTATTACCATGATGAGTAGGAGCAATTACTGTAATAGTGCTGCTCAAAGTAGGTACAGGGTAGTGACCAGATGAAATATTAGGTACCGAAGAGACTGGAGTATAATTGTTTTCTAGTGGATCTGTCCTATCCAGGTCGTATTTAGGTTTTACTAGATCCCTTTCTGCAACAAAATATAAATAACTTATAAAACTATACACTATAAAAAAAGTCCCAGATCTACAAAACAGTGGTATTTTTGCTAAACACAGAGAAAATGTTCAAACTGTACACAAGCCTCCTTTTCCTTTAATAACTACTAAATGAATACACAATGTTCCAAGATAAGCTATTTCTTTTCAATATGACCTGAACTATAAAAATCACACAAAATTTGCTGCACTTAATGAGCTTTTTTTTCTTGGAGTGCTGTTTACAGAAAAGAGATCTTTTATTTTCTTCAGTGCAATCTTAGTATGCATAACATCAGCCCACAAAACAAAATATACAATAAAAGTATGGTTATTTTTTCTCTGATGAACATTTAGTTGTAATCCACCCAAAGATCCTAGCATGGCTTTTTAAATAAATAGTATACACTATTAATAGTATTAAATAGTGAAAACTATTTATTGAAGACGGAAACGGATGAGCTAAGAGGAAAGAAAAAGAGTTCGTATTAATCATGAACAAAACCATTAACTGGGCTGTGTTTGGTCCCAAGGAGAGAGAAAAGGTATAAAGAAGATTACTTAAGTGAAGCAATGTGCAGAAGGCCTAGATCACAGAGAGGGAAAAATCTAAGAGTAAGAGAGAAGTATAAAACTTATACAAAACCCGTAAATATTATTTCCCTAAGACTAAAGGTGACTGTACAATAAAAGCTAAAAGAGTAGCAGAAAATCTAATTTGAGTAAAGGTGTTTTACTTGAAGTATTTTAGTTGTTTTATTGCTCCAGTATCTTCCTTGAAATAACACACATTGGAAGAAAAATTATACATGTTGGAAATGACATGCTCTTGCAAATATATTCATCTGAAATGAGAATTTTAACTGTTTTCCTAATTTTAAAATATAACTCTTATATAATAAACTGAACATATTTATACAATTTAATGAATTTTATTTATGTATATATGTGTGAAACCAATCATAACCAAAATAATATAGATACATATTCATCACTCCCAAAAATATCCTTGCACTCCTTGATAATTCTCTGCCCTTTATTCCATCCAAGGCAACCACTGATTTTTTTTTGTCACCAGAGATTAGTTTGCATTTTCTAAAATTTTATATACATGTATATTCTTTTTTATCTGGCTTCTTTCACTCGGCATTATTATTTTGAGATTCATCCTTTTGTGACATATATCAAAAGTTCCATCCTTTTCTTCCACTGTATGGATGCATCAGGTTATCCATTCGCATGACATTTGGGTTGTTTCTAGTTCTTGTCTATTTCAAAGGAAGTTACCATGATCATTTACGTACAGTTGTGTGGAAATACACTTTTGTTTCTCTTACATAAATACTTTGGAGTTGGGATGGCTGGGTCATTTGGTAGGCGTAGATTTAAATTTAAGATACTGTGAAAGTTTTTTCCAGAGAGTTCCAGTTTATCTCTATCCTTACCAATATTAGATAAAGTCAGCCTTTTTACTTTTAGTCATTGCAATGGGCATGCAGTGGTGACTGTGGTTTTAATTTACATGAAATAAAATTTTTAAAAGAAATTTTTTAAAAAGCATTCACTTCGACCACAAAATACATCAAAATAGAAAAAATGAAGACAACACTGACAAAAATTAAAAACCATTTTTAAAACCCTCAAATGCAGCGTATTCACAATAGAAGAATGCTAATCAGAACATACATATATATGGATTATTTACCCCGGCTTCGTGTTCTGCTTCTGCTTCTAGTCCTGCTTCTATCCCTATCCCGGTCACGAAGCCTCTCTTTACTCCAACTTCGACTCCGACTCCTGCTGTAACTTCGACTTCGGCCTCGTCTTCTATTGTACCGGTCTCTATATGAATCTCTTCGAGGAGGGTTTCGATCATAATCTCTTTTGCGAGAACGATCATCTTTTTTCCTCTCATCACGACTTCTAAAGAAATAAAATGATCACTTTCAGGAAAGTAAGTAGATACAGAAAATACTCATTAAATGCAAAAGTCACATTTTATTCCTGTAAACATGATTCTTTATTCCACTGCATATACAGGAAACTCAAATTGAAAAACTGAACATGATCTGCTCAAGAACTCTAAAACCCCTTTAAAGGAAAGTCTCAATCCCTAACCTTATACACAAAGACATCTATACATCTGGCATCGGTACATCACATCTCTTAGCACGTTGTCCTGTACACACATAACTTCATACTTACAGGCATGTAGCGCATCTACTGCCTACACTAAATGCTTTTGAAGCCTTAGTGGGAAAAATTATTTATTCACACTAAAGGGAAACTCCATGCAAAAACAGTTCTCACTTCATGCAAGCACTATTCTAAATCTCAATTCCAGGACCTACAAACGTGACACAGATATTCTTGGTAAGAAAGGAACTGAGTTACACTTTCCTAGACCAAAAGAAGAGTAGACATTACTTGCCCCTAGGCGAGATAATCAAGTCTAAGCATTCATACAAAAGATATCCAATGTCTAAGCACTGAACATGGTTCAATCAATCACCTATTTTCTCTGTATCGGGAACTTGACTGGGGAGGACTATGATTTAGTCTTCTGGAAAACTTCTTCTCTCGCTCTTCCTCCTTTGTGATCTGATATACAAAGAAAAATTTGCATTAAGTTTAGCAAGTTATTCCTTGCCATGTTACTATTTGAATGATTTAATTGATATTAAAATACAGACGTGAAATTGTTCTCTTCTAAAAGCATTAAAAAAATTTCTCTTCTAAGTACAATCATTTAATTTAACCATAGAAGAAAGGTTTGCTGAAAGTTACAGTGAATGCTAAAGAAACTCAGAAATGTTTATCTTAGATAACAGTGGTGAGAAAACACTTAGGCAAATGTCCTCATTTAACATTATTAGTAGAAAGTCAATTTTAGTTCTTCTTTCAAAAGTCCAACATACACTCATGTTTTGGTTTCACGGATTTGGCCAGGCCCCACACACATTAGGAAATAGAGCAGAATGCATTAGAACTAACCAAGTCAGAAAAAGAGATGTAAGAGAAAATGATATGTAAGGTCAAACAGTTCTCCAGTTCTCAGCAGTATGGCAGCTATATATTCCTCTTCCCTACAAGGGGCCTCCATTCGTATTATATTAATAGAAAGCAGCCCTGGAAAATATTCCCTTGATCAGTGCGCTACTTTTCTGAGGCCAGAATTTTCCATGCTATACTGTCTAGAACACTGTTACATAGGACATTAATAGGTGTTACTAGAAAAAAAAGATTTAGAGGATAAACAAATACAGGAAATACTGAACATGTGGTTTCTGTAAATATGATAGGACTCAAGATTTTGCATTGTTAATAAGAATTCTAAGACAATCTGATGCAGGCAGTCTATAGGATAATAGAACAGTGTCCCAGTTTATGCCAGTTGTTCCAATACCCCTCTGGGTAAGAGCCTCTTACTGTCAGAAGTGTCCAATGTTGGGTGATAAATTAAATGGAAATCCTATTACTAGGCCAAACTCTAAGAAACACAGCTTAAAAGCCTTTTTTTAAGTCTTTTTTTTCTTATACTTTCATTCTCCTCTTCCCACCCATTTCGACCCTTCCCCACCCAAAAAAAAAACAGGTATGGTACAATGCACCTTTTCCCTTCTACTTGCTTCAACACACACTCGTGAGTAATTTATGTTGACAGATCATCATATTCCACAGTACATGCTCAACTGGCAACTTTTACTATACCCACGGTATTTTAAATCCAGGTTGTCATCTGACATTTTGACAGTTGTGAAATATCAGGGATAAATATCCTTCACAACTGGTCAAGAAAACTGTGGAGAAATATTATTATGTCAATAGACGTAAGACTAAGGTTTTGCCACTAATTCGTTTTGGGGGAAGACTTCTTACTGCTTCTCAAATCCAGAGAAGACTACTTAAGATTTTCTAAGAATTAAAATATGATTTGCAATAGCAAAAATCTAGAACTAACCCATCAAACTTGCATCGGTGGGCAAAACTTAAATAAATTATTGTGCATCTCTACGTGGCGTAAGCAGTTGCCAGCACAATAGCAACTATCCCTTTCCTTATTAATAGAACCCCTACTGTAAGGTATGAAATATGCACAAAATTATTTCTGGTCTTCCCTTTCACTGAGAAGTGATAGGGGTGTTTTATGCGCACGCCTGTGTAACTACATACATGTACATGTGTGTAAATGTGTTCAGATGCAGAATAAAAATATATTTGAGACTTACTATGTAATGCTATACATATGTTTATATCATTACATAATAAACAAATATTACTTACATAATCTGTAAAGAAAAAAAAGAGTATGAGGGGAAAAAACCCAATCACATCTTCTACCACACAACAATCTCTCAACAGTAATAGGAACTGCCATTTACTGAGAACATACTATGTGCTACACACTACGCCAAGTGCTCTATAGACAACATTTTATTATTCCTCACAACAACCCTATAGTGTTTCCATTTCACAGCTGAGTAAACTAAGGCTTGGCAAAGTAACGTGTTCAAGGTCATAAAGCACTGACTGATAAAGCCAAAATTTTAACCAAGATTTATTTGACCTAAAGCTAGGCCAACTGCAGAAATATAACAGCTTAACTGTCAATTAGTTTTGCTCGAATTACAATCTTTAAACATCAAATTAAGAAGATCTGAATTTTTATGATTATTAAGAACGGCAATCTTGTATAAAAGGTAAATTCTTCTAAAACTCTTAAAGGATGAAGTCATGCCCACTGCCCTGTGAAGGTCCTTTTAACGAGACTACCTTAAAAACAGCCCCCTACAAAATTCAGGCAGGATAGAAGCAAATAGATCTAATGTCAATCTAATTATTTTCACAGAACACAGATAATGCGAGTCCACAGCTGTAAGATACTATACAGAAAAGAGTTAAAAAGTAAGCCTGAGACTGTCATCCTTAGAAAGGCCTGCTTATTATAAGGTAGGCCCTTGGCTGGTGTCTGTGAACTCTGATTTCTGGAGGGTTCCCATCATTCCCTGATAATAACAGCTCACTATATGCCTGAATTGTTTGTGTCAACGATACGGTTTTATGCTAAACACATGCTTTCCTCTGGGAGTTTGGAATTTTGGTACCTAGTAGACAGAAGGTGCATCTGTGACCAGCCCTCAATAAAAACCCTGGACACTGAGTCTCTAATGAGCTTCCCTAGTTCAAATGTGTTGAAAACTACTTGTTACGTGCATCCTTTGTGACTCTCCTAGGAGAAGCCTCTAGAAGCTTATGTCTGTTTTCCCCCAGACTTCGCAACACCTACTTTTTCCTTTTGTTGATTTTGCTGTGAAGTCATAGCCATGAGTATGACTAAGTGTTAAGTCCTATGACTGCTCCTAGGGATGGTCCTGAGGATTCTTGACACAAACACAGAAAGTAAACCTCAGTTTAATTATTCCTTATATGTTTTTAAAGAACATCTAAAGTTTAACACAAATCCTTACCTCTTCTTTTTTTATATCTTTTTCTTGGTGCTGAAAAAATTCTACCTTTAAGCTTCCTGATGATGGCTGCTCTGGAGGAGGTAGATAACTCTTTGTATTCACAGCATCAAAAAGCTTTTCCACAAATATCTGCGTCTCTAACAAAAAAACAAAACAAAATTAAAAAAAAACCACAGATTAAAGACATTTGCTAAGATATGATTTCTCCCCTTCTATACATCAGAGTTCAATATGATGAAATATACAATGACTTTTATAACTCTAGAAATTAAACTAAGACCAACAGCTTCCCAACCAGTGTGTCATGACACAAATCCTATGGTAATACTAAATCCATTCAATTTCAGGGTAGTGGAACTAGGATGGCCAGAGCTTCTGGGCCAGTGGCTTCCAGCCATGACTAGTCTCCAGGTACCCTGCGCCCAGAGTGCCAAACATAAATATTATTATCTAGATGGTAGCAAAGTGAAAAGAGTTAGAAACACTATCTAGACAACATCCCTAGTAGCTTCTTAAGCAATACGATCTTTAAATAAACAAGCATTCATTTACTTAATCTTTTAAGGAGAAATATCGGCTTCCTTTAAGAAAGAGAATAAAGATACTAATGAAAAAGGTTTTCATTATAAATAAGCTATAATCAGTAATAATACTGTTTATTCAACTTTGTTATAATTAGAGTGTGTTCTCTTATGGAGTTCCTTTAATATTATGGAAAATCTTGCTTTAAAGGATTTATTAAAATAAACTACTATTTTTAAACCAAAGATTTTACCTTTTTGAAGAAATACATCCAGTTGATCAATACATAATGCCTTTAACTCTTTCTCACTTTTGTCTTTCTTTACCAAAGCGAGAACATATTTTGCTAGGGCTGATGGATCTGCATCACAACTGAAGAAAAAAAGCAATGTTGAAGGAAATTTAGCCATAAACAATTGCACATTCTAAAAATTTCAGTTACAAACAGACTTAGGTGATATGATAGTTAAGTGAATTATTATATGTAAAAAGCACCTACCCCATGGAAGGCAATGAAGAAATATAAGTTCTCCCTTATAGTAATGTATTTTACACGATCTACATAGCCAATATTCCGTATCCTTCCACATTTGTACTAATGTATGTATTAAACTCGGTAGGCTTTATTATTATTAAAAAGAGAAGTTATAACAAAGTAAAAACAGTACCAGAGCATCAAAAACTATTAGCGTGGAACCAATAAAAATACAAAAAGTGCCCTCCCCTTTCCCCTACCCCAAGAACTAAATAGCTAGAAAACCCAGAGAGGGCACGAAAAGAAAACCTGAAAACATACTACAAGTTTAGAAACAGACCCAAATAAATAAATACATGAATTTTGATTTTATAAAGGTGGCATCCAAGTCAATGTGCAAGAGATGAACTATACAATAAATGATATTGAGACAAGTGGCAGTTATTAAAAACTAAGTTGGTTCTATAACTGATTCCATACACCACAATAAATCTAAAACTGAAAAATATGAAACCACTAAAGTATTAGGGAAAAAAACAAGGAAGTTATTTTATAACTCTGGAGTAATGAAGACTTTCTGAATAATGACAGAAATCTGTATTACAAGAGTAATTTGATTATACAAAAAAAAGGCAAAAACTTTGGAATGAAGAGTCAAAAGACAAATAAAAAAAGCTCAAATAATTTAACCCATTCCAAAAAGTGAATTCTCCTAATATGTAGTTTCTATCAATCAGTAAGACCAAAATCATAAGAGAAAGAAGATAAAGAATACAAATAGATACTAAACAGAAAAAGTAAGTATAAATATGAGTAAAAATACACCCTCATCCATAAAAGAAATTCACACTTAAGCTATATTGAAATACCATTTTTCAGCTATAAAGCTGGCAAAATCTAAAGATACGAATATATATTCTGCAGATAAGACTATGGGGATACACAGTTTTTAAACACTGTGGCTGCTGTGAGGAGACTGGTAGCATACAATCACAAGTGCAAATGACCTAGCAATTCTATTTCTCTGAAGTTACTTTACAGACATACTTACATATTCAAAGTGACACATACACAGATCATTCACTATCACACTGATTGCAAAATAAAAAATGTGCAAAATGTCCATTTACAGAGGACTGAAAAAAGAAATTATACTAATCTACACAAGGGAATGGAATACAGCAAAAAGACACAAAAAAGAATGAGGAAGTGTTCCTATCATAGAGAAATTTTCCTTATCAATTTGTTATGTTCAAAAAGGTAGAGTTTATAGCAGCAAAGTCCACAATAGCCAAACTATGGAAAGAGCCTAGATGTCCATCAACAGATGAATGGATAAGGAAGATGTGGTATATATATGCAATGGAGTATTATTTGCATCTGCAACGACATGGATGGAACTAGAAGATATTATGCTAAGCAAAATAAGTCAATCAGACAAAGACAAGTATCATATGATCTCACTGATAATGAAGAATTTGAAAAACAAGAAGGGGAAGGGAAGGGAAAAATGAAACAAGACGAAACCAGAGAGGGAGATAAACCATAAGAGACTCTTAATCTCAGGAAACCAACTGAGGGTTGCTGGAGTGGTGGGGGTTGGGAGGGATGGGGTAGCTGGGTGATGGACACTGGGGAGGGTATGTGCTATGGTGAGCGCTGTGAATTGTGTAAGACTGATGAATCACAGACCTGTACCCCTGAAACAAATATTATATGTTATTTAAAAAAAAAAAAAAAAGCAACGTAGAGAAAACCGGCTATCATGTTACCATTTGTGTGGGGGAAAGAGAAGAAATTACGTATTTGGATTGGCTTATATTTGAATAATAAATATGTGGAAGTACAAACAAATAATTTTGGTTATTGATTTTTTTTTGGATGGGGGGAGATAGTGGGGGCTAAGTGAAGGAGGAACAGAGTGAGCAAAGAAAGTTTTTGATGCCTGAGCCATGCCCAATCCTAACAAAAAGCCAGGTAATTGTTTTTCAACTAAGCTAAGATTGTTACCCATGTAATTAATGGTCATTTTACAATTTAGGCTAAATAAGAATAAAATAGTAGCAACAGCCAAGCACTAACATCTACCAAACACCTAGTTTGTGCCATGAACTGTACATACTGTATTTATTAGCTCTATTCTGTAACAGTTCTACAAAAGTACAGCAGTAACCTACATCACTGAATCAAAAAGTACATCTTTAAAAAGACAATGAAGAGGGCGCCTGGGTGGCTCAGTCGTTAAGTGTCTGCCTTCAGCTCAGGTCATGATCCAAGGGTCCTGGGATCGAGCCCTACATCAGGCTCCCGGCTCAGTGGGGGGCCTGCTTCTCCCTCTCCCACTCCTCCTGCTTGTGTTCCCTCTCTCGCTGTCTCTCTGTCAAATAAATAAATAAAATCTTTAAAAAAAGACAATGAAGAGCTTTGGTTGCACAGCAGAAAACACCTATAGAAAAACCTGACTGCAAGTGAATCAACAGGCGTAATTCAACCATTTGTGTTTTGCTTTGTTGTTTTATAAAGGCTACACAGATAAATCTAATACAGCGTCAGAACTGACAAATACTCTATTAAGGAACCAGTATAGCATTTATCATATGTTCTAAGACTTCCTAGTCTACATTACTGTGGTCATTAACTACGTCTTCTAATTCTTCACTCCTCCCTTTAGAAGGCAGAGCCTGATTCCCCACTCTTTGAGAGTAGGCTCAATTTAGGGACTTGCTTCTAAACAAACAGAAGAGCAGAAGTGATGGTGTCTACCTTCCGAGATTAGGACCTACAAAGTATTGTGGCATCATCCTTGCTCTCTCTCTGGAATCACTTCTAGAGAAAACAGCTGCTATGTTCCAAGGACACTCAAGCAGCCTTATGGAGAGCACCATGTGGCAGTGAAATGAGGGTTCCAGTCAACAGTCAGAGGACTGAGGTCTCTTGCCAATAGCCATATGTAAGTGAGCTTGGAAGCCGATTCTACAGTCACCGTAGAACCTTGAGAAGACTGCAGAACTGATCTACAGCTTAACTGCAATCTCATGATTCAGAGCCAGAAATACTCCACTAACTTGCTTCCAAATTCCTGACACAGGAATGATAAATGTCATGAGGTGATAAATGTCTGCTGTGTTACTAAGTTAAGTTGCAGGGTAATTTGTCAGTAATCATACTTTTCTCATAGATCTATTTCCATTTATTTACAAAGATTTGAAATGGGCTATTGAACAAGAAACAAGAAAAAATTCCACTTTAATGGTACATGAAAGATTTTTTTAAAGAGTTTTTCTTTGAAATTTACTTCAATATACTTAAACTAACCTTTTAAAAAAATACAGACAAAATGATTTATGATTTTTTCATGTTTTATCATAATGAGCACAGAAATACTTACATCTGTGATGAAATAAGCCCAAAGAAATGGGACAAATATAACCTCATGATGATCTATAGATATACTTACACCCAGCAATTTGGTAATACTGCATGACAAATCATGAAAGAATGCCTATTCATGTTAGGTAATCTGAATAAGCACAGTCAACTAAACACTTAACTAGACATCAAGCTAAACATACTTCAGCTTACTGAAAAATCACTGTGAAACAGAATACTAGCACTGTGTTATACTGTTTTATTGCAACTGCTGTTAATAAACAAATCTAGAGGGGTGCCTGGGTGGCTCAGTCGTTAAGCGTCTGCCTTCGGCTCAGGTCATGATCCCAGAGTCCTGGGATCAAGCACCGCACCAGGCTCCCTGCACCGCAGAGAGCCTGCTTCTCCCTCTCCTGCTCCCCCCTGCTTGTGTTCCTGTTCTCGCTGTCTCTCTCTCTGTCGAATAAATAAAATCTTTAAAAATAAATAAACAAATTGCGAGTCTCCACATTGAGTCCAAATCCTATAATTTAACTCAACATTGGTCTTATTGTGAATTTTCAACTTACTAACAGCCTTGCTAATGACTTAACTGTGACTTGACATTTCTCTTAACTAAACACCAAATCTATTCCGCTGCCACTCCATTACTTTTCTAAATATGATACTTTAAGTCAATTAAAATTTTAGCGGTTAAAAATATAAGGGTGCCGGGTGGCTCAGTCGGTTAAGTGTCCACCTTCAGCTCAGGTCATGACCTCAGGGTCCTGGGATAGAGCCCCACGTTGGGCTCCCTGTTCAGCAGGGAGTCTGCTTCTCCCTCTCCCTCTTCCACTCCCCACTATTCGAGTTCTCTCTCTCTCAAATAAATAAAATCTTTATTAAAAAATGCAGAAAAAGGCCTTTGTGATTTCTGTAATTATTACGGTTTATAGACCACAGTTTTAAAAAACAGCAAGACAGAATCATTCCCGAACAATCACTGCTCAACATCTTCTACAGGAAGCTATTGAACTGAATTAAAAAAACAATAAAATCACAACAACCACAGCAAATCAACTACCATACACAAAAATTCTAAATCCTTGACACAGTCTGAAAGGGCAAATTACTTTTTAAAATTTGTTAAACTGCAAATTATATAGTAGAAACAAGGTTTATAATTTCACATTTAATGCCAAAATGGGTGAATTTACATTTGAGAGGCAATTTTTCTTAAATCCTATAAAAAGTCATTTCATATTTAATATTTTTAAAAACAAAAAAATATGTACTTGTAAATTACAGCTAAGTAAAAGAATATCTGAACTACAGAAGTTTAATAATATGCCACATGTTATAAATCAAGGAGAAAGGGCAAAATATGTGTTCTCTTTTCTGTTTTAATTAAAAGTGCCAATGCTACTTCATCTGAACACCCAGCAACAACCTGCTATGCAAAATTAATGCAGTAAAAATGTTTAAATTACCTAATCAAAAGAAAATTTTATTAAGATAGTAAGGGGTTATTTAAAAAAAAAAAAAGTCTCCATGGCAAGCAAGACTATTTATACAGTACTTTACGGCACCAGTTGCCACTGTTGATGATAGGTTTGCAGTATGAATGAACAGATCTTGTCAGAGATAGACTTTACCCTATGCTATGTTACTAGCATTCTAGAAACAGTTAAAGAAAAGTGGGACGGAAATCTTTCAGATCAGAGAGAGAAAGGGGACAGATTTTGAAAATGTTTAAGTACAAAGAACACTGAGTGACAGACTTCAACCCTATCTTAGCAAACAGGCTGAATTCCCACTGATTCTACGTTCCATAAAGACTTCTCAATCCAGTAAGTACATAATCTGCCAATAAAGCATCAAACTAACCACAGAGTGCTCCAACTCCAATTACGTGTGTGTGTGTGTGTGTGTGTGTGTGTGTGTGTTGGGGGATTGAGAGGGTTGGGTGGGCAAAACACAAACAAAACAAACTAAAGAATAAGGCCGGCATGAGACACGACTTGCCAACAGCATTTGTGAAAGGCGGGGTGGAGGAGGAGCAACTAAGTATTTTAGTATGTCAAATGAGATAAAGTGTGAAATGGTTGGGGGAAAACTTAAATCATAAAGATGCAATAATATAAGAAAACAGTACTAGAGAGGAAACAGTGCAGTTCCCAAGCCGTAGGGAGAGCCATTGCTTTCACTTCAAGGTGTCACCTTTTACAAATACATAAGCAAATTCAAACGGATTCCCAGAAAATGACCAGAATGGTAAATGGATATCATTATCAGAGAGCTTACTAGAGATTCTCAGCCTGGAAAATTGAAATGTCAGAGAGAACTTGGTAGGTTTTCAAATAATTGAAGGGCTATCACAAGAAAGATTACACTTACTCAAGACATCCTCCACGGGATATAATTAGAACCAATAAGTGGAAGGAACAGATTTTGGCTTAAAATAGAGATGAACTTTTTAATAATCAGAGGCCTCCCAAAGGCAGAATAAACTGCCTGAAAGAAAAGTGCATTTTCCATCATTAGAATGGTTTCAAGCATAGGCTGAACAGCCCCTGGCAGATAAGCACTGGATTGGATAGTAAATCCCTCACAAACATGAAAGAGTATAATCCTTAGGTTTAATTTTGTTTGTGGAATACTGTGCCAAATATATGAATTATAAGATAATACAGTATTCTTTTCAATTAATTTGTAAATATTAGCAATAAAAAAATTTAAGTGACCTGGCACTACAGATAAAATATGTATTATATAGGAGAGTTTTATCAAAACATACCAAAACCCAAAAACAGAACTTCTTACACACATGTGTAGTCGCTGGGCCTAACAGTACCTAAGAGAGAATACAGAGAAAGAGAGAGAGAATATATACAAATCTATCTCACTACATCAACAGCTCACTTTTATCAAGGACCCTTTTCTTTTTCATTCATGAAGTACTTAGAATAAAATAAGTTGATTATCTTCCAAATATCACATTCATCTTTCAAAAATATTTAACAAGCACCTACTATGTAAGGCACTGTTCTAGATCCTGATGATTCAACTTCGAAAAAAATTTCAGTCCTTGTGCTCACAGAATTTACACTGGGGCTGTTGAAGCTCCAGTGGAGGAGACACAATACGTACATAGATACACACAACATATTGTCATGTAGACAAGTGCTCTGAGGAAAAATAATGTAAAGCATGAAGATAAATTATAGAGTAAAAGGAACAAAAAAGAGGAGAAAGAATGAATGAATATATATTAGATAAAATCATCAGGGAAGAACCCTGATGAAGTAACCATTTAAACAGGGATCAGAATTTAAACAGGGATCAAAATGGAGCACAAGCAAGCTTTGGGCTATCTGGAAAAAGGACAGCCCAGGCTGAGGGAGCCCAACAGAAAAGGTCTGAAGTGGACGCCTACTTATACATGAGGCACAGGAGTCCAGTGGAATGGAGAAAAGAGAGCATTCATGAACAGCTGGATATCTAATCTCTCACCTCTTTAAAGATTTAAAATCAAATGCTCAATGAGCTTTAACAAATTAAACGTCCAGATCACCATGAAATCATTCAAACCAATGATTTTAAAGGCATAAAAGTAAAATTTTAACAATCTCTGAATTTGTGTTAAGGATATAGTAATAATAATGAAAAACATTAGTAGGGGTAACCATCTAAGAAGGTCATTCTTTTCCAAAAGTATCTGAGGAGGGAAGTACATACGCTAAAAAAGTTGGAGAAGCCAAAGCAATGCAGAAAATCAAATGTTAATAATAAAAATAAAACCTCCCAAAAGAACTGACATGAATCAAATCACTCCTAGATATAAAAATTGTAAATTAATCTTCCTAACACACTCTTCATATTAGTTTTTACTTTTTAATCTAGGACTTTCAAAATAGTAATGACAAGGAAAACAAGAAAAGCTAGCCTTCCAGTACATTCTTTCAAAAAGAAGTTTGTTTTGCTTTGCTCAAGTTTCTTGGAGGCTTTAGAAATTCAGTGGAAGATAACTGAAGGAATTTAACCCAAGCTTCCATTTTTGGTAATCCTGAGAAGGTGTAGCTGGAGGTGGCAGTGGAAATTAAAAATTAAATTTAAATATGTTAACTCAGTAACTTTAGAACACGGATATACACCCACATCTGTTCCTACCAAATTTTCACTTTATATTCAAGAAAAATATCTAATTTGCATCAAAGTCATAGTTCTATTATTCTGTACTTAGGATTATTCTTTTAAAACTCCAAATCCCATTACAACAAATATAATACATACACTGAAAAATTCAGTTGCCATTGTTTACTATATAGTTTCATTCAATTCAAATAAGGAGGCAAAAATGGATTATTTGTATGTAGTAATTAGCTACAGCAAAGGTTATTCATTAAGAATTATCATACCCAGGGGCGCCTGGGTGGCTCAGTCATTAAGCGTCTGCCTTCGGCTCAGGTCTTGATCCTGGGGTCCTGGGGTCCTGGGATCAAGCCCCGCATCAGGCTCCCTGCTCGGCGGGAAGCCTGCTTCTCCCTCCCCCACTCCCCCTGCTTGTGTTCCCTCCCTGGCTGTGTCTCTCTCTGTCAAATAAATAAAATCTTAAAAAAAAAAAAAAAATTATCATACCCACTTCATGCTACAAAATAAAATCACAACCAGAAAATAAGCATATCTAAACATGATCCATCCATGAGCGTCATACAAATCACTTCTTACCACTGCAAACACTTAACCACTACATGTAATTACAACACTGAAAACTATTCAGTCAGTTCTCTTATTCCCTATATTACCCAAGAAATAGCAGCAATGCGTTCTTTCCTTGAGAACAGTAGTCCTCAAACATTTTGGTCTCAAGATCGATTTACATGTTAAAAACTATAGAGAACTCCAAAGAGCTTTTATTTAAAAGGGCTACATCTATCAATATTTACCATATTAGGAAAACTGAAAAAATTTAAATTATTTAGTTTAAAATAACAAATCAAATAAATAACAAACCTACAATTTAACAGAAGAAGCTCTTGGCGGGGGGGAGATGGCCTTCAAAAGGAGGAATTTAATAAATGGAGACTCTAAGGGTAAGGCTAACTTTAGGCATAGCTGGATCCAGGAGTTCAAATGATATCACCAGGACCCTCTTTCCATTCTGCTTTCCCTTGAATTCATTTCATTTTAAGCAGGCCCTCTCCACAAGGCAACAAAAACAGCCCTGAGCAGCTCGAGGTTTACATCATTCTGATAGCTAGTGAATCCAGGGACAGAGGATTGCTTTCCTCTCCTCCTGCATCAATTGGTCCTTGAAAATTACTCAAGAATCTTCCCCAGTTTGGGTCATTTCCCTACACAGGGCAGGGATGGGCAGAGTTCCATGAGTAAAAGCCTCCCCTGAAACTAAATACCTTATTTTTTAATGAAAAAATAATTATATTTCTACAACAGAATAAAAATTTGGTGAGAAAACTGACAATGTTTCACAATTCTGCAAATACCATTAAATGTCTAGCTTAAAAGAAGACAGAACACTTCTAATATCTACTTTTATATTCAATCTGTTGGGATATACTATTTTGGTTGAAATACATAAAGAAATCTGACCTCATACAGATCTATGGTTAGAAAAGTGAGGACTTCACAGACCCTAAGGAAGGTCTCAGGAAAGCTCAGGAGTCCTCCCATCACACTTGAGAACCACGGTTTTAAAATTCATTTTAAAAGTATCTGTAAAGTATCTGATTCAAAGACAAAGTCAATCTTCATCTTCTCAAAGATAAGACCCACCAACTCAGATTGGGAAACTCTATGCTGTTCACTGCAAATAACAGTAGCCCAAATGGCAAACTGAGCACAGACAGGTATGGTTATAGTATCATGTCACAGAACTCTCTCTTAAAAGAAAAGTGGGACTGGAGGTGAAATGCTGATATGGCAGCCCACAGCAAAACTCCACATTTAGTACATGTTTTATATTCCAATTCAGAGAAGACTTGAGTTTTCTGGGAATGGACTCTGGCCTCCAAAGGCTACCTCTTCAGTTACTCATATTCACATTTTACCTACTTATAAACCAGAGCTGAGGTATTTCTTCCTTTCAGTTACTAAGAGAGAGAGGAAGCCAGGAACCATTTTCTTTCATGACCAAGAAGAGACAGAATTATCCAAAAAGCACTAAGACATGAAGTCTGAAAAAAAACCTAGCTAACTGAACTTTAAAATAATTCAGTATGTAACCTGAAAATAAAAATTTCCCCGTACCTGTTTTTCAAGAGCCACAGAATCCCCCTTTCTGAACACTTATGAGTAAATTTTAACCCTTTGGAAGAAATAAATAATAACAAAATTCAACTAAGTAGAAACATTTTGTAAATTTTTCCTGAAATGCCAGACCTTAGGATCTGTACATATGTCTGTCCTGTTAGATTGTTGCTATGGGTATGCTATGCTCGTCTGTTTCCCCTACAGGGATTCTAGGTAACTATGTCTACCTTTTCCCCAGACCCAACTATAATGTGTTGAAAAGTATCAACTAATTATCACACTATGTAAGAGCACATTAAATCAAGAGTATTATCAACAAAACTCACAAAAAACAGCTCTCAGTTTAGGTCAAAACCAATTATGACAAGTTCAAAGACCTGTCACAGATACAAAAAAAAGTCAGTAAAACGTCTCTAGCCTATTGACAAGTCTTTTCTCCTTGCCTTTCCTCCTCATATATATTCAGTACACAAGTCCCAAGAATACTGCCATTTCTTCTCAACCTCCTGCCTAAGTCCAAATTCAGGCATTTCACAACTCACTCTTAAAGCTACAAGAAAAAACTGCTAACTAATCTTCTTTGCCTCCAAAAATGCTATAATCTAATCAAACCTCTACACACCCCAGTATCATTCTTTAAAAAAAAAAAAATCTGATCAAGTTACTACCCAGATTTAATTTATCTTTCCCAGTATACCACAACCTAGTCCCCAAAATGTCCAAACACTTCAGTATGGGAACAAAATCTAATCTTACTCTGAAACCAACAAAGGCTGCTGGATTCAAAAGCCTCTTCCTAACCAAAATGAATAGTCCTAATTCCTCACAGAACTGTTTTTCCAATTTTGGCTATTTAATGTCATCAGAAGCTTCAAACTTTAACAGAATCCAATTTGAGAGAGTGCATGAAAAACTTCAGAGACTGGTCACTGCAAGTATATGAACAGTTTTCAAAATGGGATCTACCTCGTTCACTATTATAAAGAATTAAACTTTATAAAAGTTAAAGTAAAGGGGCGCCTGAGTGGCTCAGTCGTTAAGCGTCTGCCTTCGGCTCAGGTCATGATCCCAAGGTCCTGGGATCGAGCCCCGCATCGGGCTCCCTGCTCCACGGGAAGCCTGCTTCTCCCTCTCCCACTCCCTCTGCTTGTGTTCCTTCTTCACTGTCTCTGTCAAATAAATAAATAAAATCTTTTAAAAAAAAAAGGTAAAGTCCTGGAGATATCATTGAAGAAAATAATATAAACCTATAACTACAGTCACATTGACAATTTCTTGTAAAATGCCCCCCAAAAAGTCTTGAAGTACTTATTACATTTAAAACTATATTACAGACATCAGCATCATTGCAGCATGAATCCTTCCCTTTTTCTCTCCTCTTTCATTTACAACTAATTAGATATCCATAACTGAAGGGGGAAAAAAGCACCTCTGCACAGGATACCAGAACACCTGAGAGATCTATCCATCTGTGCACCTGAAAGTGAGTGGACTGGACCACAGAGGCTATACCAACAGCAGAGAAGGTGGTGGCTGGTCCAGCAGGAAGCCAGCACAACCTTTCCAGCAGAGGAGGTGGTGGGCAAAGGCAGGAGAATAGGGGTCTGTCTGACCATGCATGCTAAAGCTAGAAAAACCAGCTGCTCTCTCTGCAGAGAGACCACAGTGACTGGGAAGAGGGGAAGGAAAGGGAAGTAGGCAAAGAGAACTGAAGGAAAGGGTCTCCTGCTATCTGCCCTGGGGGGTAAGAGGACCACCCATGGACCTCTGGTACCCCCACAACCACCAACTTGATCCCCTGCAGACCACTAGCATACCGAAAGCCTGAAGTGCTAAGTATACACCTCTCCCCAAGCTCTGCAGCCGTCCTTTGGTCCTTTTTTTTTTTTTCTTTTAAATGTACCTGCTCAACAACCTTAACGTGAGTCAGCTCTGGTAAGAGAAACCAAAGTCTTGTACTATAGTGCCACCTTCTGGGAAAAAATATGAAGCCTCCTAATTACAAAACTGTTGCATTGTTAAGAATCAAAGTAAACAAAACCTTGCCTAAAATAAGAAAGATGTTTACTACTTCAAATGGAGAAGTTGAAGCACTTCCTACCAAACATCATGAAAAGTCACAGTAATATAGTGTCACAATAAAAAATGACAATTTTCCAGCAACTGAACCCAAAGACATGAAATACTGTGATCTAACTGATAAAGGATATAAAACAGCTATTATGAAAAAATTCAATGAGTTACTAGAAAACTCAGAAAAGCAATTCAATTATCTCAGGGATAAAATTAACAAAGAGAAGGAGTATTTTACTGGAGAGATTAAAATTGTAAAAAAAAAAAAAACAACAACAACAAACAAACCCCACAATTCTGGGCTGAAGAACTCAATATATGAAGAATGAATTAGAATGCACTGGAAATGAAGAAGATCCTATGGAAGAGAGAATTAGCACACTCAAGGATAGAAATACAGAAATGATTCAGATGGAAGAGGAGAAAGAACTAAGATTTTTAGAAAAGTAAAAAAACCCAGGGCACCTGGCTGGCTCAGGCAGTAAAGCATAACATTCTTGATCTCAGGGTCATGAATTCAAGCCCCACAATAAAAGTATCTCAAAAAAGAAGAGTGGAAGAAGGGAGCACAGAACATATTTAAATGATAGTTGAGAACTTCCTAAACCCAAGGAAAGAATTGGATATACAAATCCACAAAGCTAACAGAATACCTTATTATACCAACACAAAAAGACCTTCTCCAAGAACATTATATGAAAACTGTCAAAAGTCAACAAGAATTTTAAAGAAGCCCAGGAAAAAAGAGAGTAACTTACAAAGGTACTCCCATAAGGCTATCAGCTGCCTTCTCAGCAGAAACTCTATAGGCCAAGAGAGAATGGAATAACCTATTCAAAACACTGAAAGATAAAAACAACCAGCCAAGAATATTCCACTAGTAAAGTTATTTTTGAGACACAAAGGAGAAAAGAGGTTTTCCCAGACAAACAGAAGTTGAGAGAGTTCAGTATCACTAGACATGCTCATAAGAAATGTTAAGGGGCGCCTGAGTGGCACAGTGGGCTAAATGTCCAACTCTTGGTTTCCACTCAGGTGGTAATCTCAGGGTCGTTAAAATGAGCCCTGCCTCAGGCTCCATGCTCGGCATGGAGTCTGCTTAAGACTTTGTCTCCCTCTTCCCCTCCCTCCCATGCTTGCTTGCTCCCTTTCTCTCTAAAATAAATAAATATTCAAAAAAAAAAAAGTTAAAAAGAGCTCTTCAAGCTGAAATGAAAAGACCAAAGTACAGAAAACTCGGATTAAGGTAATAAATAGAATACTCAGAATACTGTAACTCTTTTTTAGAACAGTATATTACTCTTAACTATGGCACAAAGGTTAAAAAAGCGTATTAAAGAGGCACCGGCTGGCTCAAGTGGTGGAGCATATGACTCTAGATCTCAGGGTTGTGAGTTCGAGCCTCAGACTGGGCATGGAGCCTACATAACATAAAAAAATTAAAAATTTTTAAAAAGTGCATTATTAAAAATACAGCTACAACTTGATAATGAAATCACAATATAAAAAGATATAACTTATGACATCAAAAACATAAAAGGGGAAGTTTAAAATGATGGCATCTTTATAGGCAAATGAAGATAAATTTTTATTAGCAGAAAAAGGACTGCTTGTCTAAGAGATTTTTTATGTAACCTCATGGTAACCACAAAGCAAAAATCTACAGCAGAGACATGAAACTAAAAAAAAACTACAATACAATAGCTATTACAGAGACTGAGCAAATCACCATGGAAAACCAACTTACAGACAGAAACAAAAGGAAAAACAATGGGGAAAGAAAAAAAACAACAGAAGAAAAAAGATGAAATGGCAGTAGTAAATCCTTACATATCAATAATCATCCTAAACATTAATGAACTAACTCACCAATCAAAGCACAGAGTGGCTGGCTGGATTAAAAAAACAAAACCCAACTACGTGCTGCCTACAAGAGACTCATTTCCACTCTAATGACACACATAGGCTCAAAAGTGAAATGATAGAAGAGGATATTCATTCGAAGCAAACAAAAACAAAAAGAAGGTGGGCAGAGCCATAATTACATTAGACAAATAGACTTCAAGCCAAAAAAGGTAACAAGAGTCAAAGAATGTCAGTATATAATGATAAAAGAGTCACTACATTAAGAAGATATAGCAATGTTAAATATACACACTCCCAAATCCTGAGCACTGAAATATATTAAGCAACTAAAAAAGATCTTAAAGGAAAAACAAACATCAATACAATAAGTAAATGTAGGGGATTTCAATACCCCACTATCTGTTACGGACAGATTATCAAGGCAGAAAATCAACAAGGGAACATTGGAATTAAACCAGATTTCAGAACAAATGGTCTTAACAGACCTATATAGAACATTCCACCCAACAGCAGCAAAATAAACATTCTTCTCAAGTGCACATGGAACAGTCTCCAAGACAGAGCACAAGATAGGCCACAAAACAAATCTTGGCAAATTTAAGAAGACAGAAATCATACCAACTATCTTCCCTAACCACACTGGTAGAAACTAGAAATCAACAAGAGGAGAGTAAGAAAATCTACAAATACGTGGAAACTATGCAATGCACTTCCAAACCACTGGGTCAAAGAAGAAACCAAATGGGGAATGAAAAATTATCTTGAAACAAACACAACATATAAAATATTGTGGGATGCAGCAAAAGCAGTTCTGAGAGGAAAATTCATAGCAGTAAGTGCATATATTAAAAAATTAGAAATATCTCATATAAACAACTTAACTTTACAACTCAAGGAACTAAGAAAAGAATAAATTAAGCCCAAAGTTAGAAGAAGAAAATAATAATAAGAGTAGAAATACATGAAATAAATACCAGATAAACATCAGAAAGGATTAACAAAACTAAGAGCTGGTTCTTTGAAATGATAAACAAAACTGATAAACCTTTAGCTAGACTAAGAGGAAAAGAAGTGAACACTCCAAAAAAATAACAAATAAAATCAGAAATGAAAAAGAAGGGTGCCTGGGTGGCTCAGTTGGTTAAGCGTCTGCCTTCGGCTCAGGTCCTGATCCAGGGTCCTGGGATCAAGTTCTGCATCAGGCTCCCTGTTGCTTCTCCCTCTGCCTTTGCCCACCCCCATCTCTCATGAATAAATAAAATCTTAAAAAAAAAAAAGAAAAGAAAAGAAATGAAAAAGAAGGCATTACAATACAATAGCTATTACAGAAATACATAAAATCTTAAGGTACTATGAATAATTATATGCCAACAAATTATATAAACTAGATGAAATGTATACATCCCTAGAAACACACAGCCTACCAAAACTGAATCAAGAAGAAATAGAAAATGTGAACAGACCAATAATTAGTAAAGAGATTGAATCAGTAATCAAAAACTCCCAACATAAGAAAATGCCAGTACTTGATGGCTTCAGTGAAGAAGTCTATGATGCATCTAAAGAAGAATTAACCCCAATCAATCATCCTCATAGTCTTCCAAAATAACGAGGAGGGAACACTTCCTGACTTCTTTTATGAGGCTAGCATTACCCTGACACCAAAACCAGGTAAGAATACCACAAAAAAACTACAGACCAATATCCCTAATGAATACATATGCAAAAAATCCCAACAAAATATTAGCAAACCAAATTCAGGAACACATTAAAGGGATTATACATCACAACCAAATGGGATTTATCCCTGGGATGGAAGAATGGTTCAAAATATGCAAATCAACAAATGTAAGACATATCAATAAAATGAAAGATGAAAATCATACGATCATCTCAACAGATGTAGAAAAAACATTTGACAATATACAACATCCCTTCATAATAAAAAACCTTAACCGACAGAGTAGAGCCATACCTCAACACAATAAAGGGTATCATATAGGACAAACTCACAGCTCACATTATACACAATGGAGAAAAACGGAAAGCTTTTCTTCTAAGATCAGGAATAAGACAATGATGCCCACTCTCATCTCTCCTATTCAGTATAGAACTAGAAGTCCTTGCTAGAGCAATTAGGCTAGTCAAAAGAATAAGAGGCATCCAAATTGGAAAGTAAAAAGTAAAACTATTTCCCAATGACATGATTTTATTAAAAAAAAAAAAAAAAAAAAACCCAAAGGTTCAACCAAAAAGCTTTTGGAACTAATCAAGGACTGCAGTAAAGCTGCAGAATACAAAATCAACATACAGAAGTCAGTTGAATTTCCTTATACTGATGATGAAACACTGAAAAATAAAGAAAACTATCCCTTTCACAATAGCACCAAAAATAATAAAATACCTAGGAATAAATTTAAGCAAATGAAAGATCTGTACAACAAAAACTACAAGACTGTGAAAGAAATCAAAGAAACAAACAAACGGAAAAACATCCCATGTTTATGGAGCGGAGGAATTAATATTGTGAAATTGTCCATCATTGCTCAAAGCAATCTAAAGATTCAGTGCAATCCTGATCAAAATTTCAATAGTATTTTTCAGATAAATAGAACAAGCAATTCTAAGAGTTGTATGGAACCACAAAAGACCCTGAATAGTCAAAGCAATCTTATAAAAGAACAAAGCCAGAGGCACCATACTCCCTGATTTCAAACTATATTACAAGGTAATTAAAAGTATGGTATTGGCGGGCGCCTGGGTGGCTCAGTTGGTTAAGCGACTGCCTTCGGCTCAGGTCATGATCCTGGAGTCCCTGGATCGAGTCCCGCATCGGGCTCCCTGCACGGCGGGGAGTCTGCTTCTCCCTCTGACCCTCCCCCCTCTCATGTGCTCTCTCTCATTCTCTCTCTCTCAAATAAATAAATAAAATCTTTAAAAAAAAAAAAAAGTATGGTATTGGCATAAAAACAGACATAGATCAGTAAAACAGAACAGAGCCCAAAAATAAACCCATGTAAACATGGTCAATTTATAACAAAGAATTTACAATGGGGAAAGCATAGTCTATAGTCTCTTCAATAAATGTTGTGAAATTTGGAAAGTCATATGCAAAAAACTAAAACTGGACCAAAATCTTATACCATATACAAAAACTAACTCAAAATAGATTAAAGACTTAAACCTAAGAGACCTGAAACAAAGGTCTCAAAGAAAACTGGTAGTAAACTCCTTGACATAGGTATGGCAGTGAGTTTTTGGACACCAAAAGCAAAAGCAATAAAAGCAAAAACAAGTGGGACTACATCAAACTAAAGGCTTCTGTAGAGCAAACAAATCCGTCAACAAAATGAAAGACAACCCGCAGAAAGGGAGATTTTTGTAAACCATAAATTGGAAGGGGTTAATATCCAAAGGATATAAAAACTCCACCTGGGCGCCTGGGTGGCTCAGTTGGTTAAGCGACTGCCTTCGGCTCAGGTCATGATCCCAGGGTCCTGGGATCGAGTCCCACATCGGGCTCCCGGCTCAGCGGGAAGCCTGCTTCTCCCTCTCCCACTCCCCCTGCCTGTGTTCCTGCTCTCGCTGTCTCTGTCTCTGTCAAATAAATAAATAAAATCTTTTAAAAAATAAATAAATAAATAAATAAATAAAAATAAAAACTCCACCAACTCAAAAACAAACAAAAGCAAAGATTCCAATTAAAAAAATGAGAACTAAATAGCCACTTCCCCAGAGGACATCAAAATGGTCAAGAGACACATGAAAAGATGTTAAATATCATGAATCATCAGGGAAATGTAAATCAAAACAACAAGGAGATACTGCCTCACACCTATTAGAATAGCTACCATCAAGACAAGAAACAGGGGCGCCTGGGTGGCTCAGTCGTTAAGCGTCTGCCTTCGGCTCAGGTCGTGATCCCAGGGTCCTGGGATCGAGCCCCGCATTGGGCTCCCTGCTCCGTGGAGAGCCTGCTTCTCCCTCTCCCACTCCCCCTGCTTGTGTTCCCTCTCTCACTGTGTCTCTCTCTGTCAAATAAATAAATAAAATCTTTAAAAAAAAAAAAAAAAAAGACAAGAAACAAAGATGCTGGTGAGGATGTAGTAAAGAGAGAACCCTCATATATTGTTGGTGGGAACAAAAAGTGGCCCAGCCACTAAAAAAAAAACAACATGGAGGTTCCTCAAAAATTTTTAAAAGATCTATCCTTCAGTGAACAACTCCACTTCTGGGTATGTACCCAAAGGAAATGAAAACAAGATTTTAATGAGATATATGAATTTCCATGTTTATCACAGCATTATTCACAACAGCAAGATCTAAAACAACCCAAATGCCCATCAACACATAAATGGATAAAAAAGATGTGGTACATAAATACAATGGAATATTATTCAGCCACAAGAAAGGAAGATACCTTTCCTTTTGTGAAAAAAAGAGATGGACCTTCAGCACATTATGCTAAGCAAGATAAATCAGACAGAGAAGGATAAGTACTGTATGAATCACTTACATGTGAAATCTAAAAAAACTTAAATCTGTGAAAAACAGAGTAAAATGGTGGCTACCAGGGACGGGGGGGGGGGGGGGGAGACAGGCGTCATGGTGTTTAAGGGTACAACTTGTAATGAGTAGTAAATAGGCCATGGAGACCTAATTCACAGTATTACAGACACTGACAATAATATTGTACTATAATTGTGATAAATATCACTATATCGACAATCATATTAAGATACATAAATGAATTAAAGTGACACACTTTACACGTTAAACTTACACTATGCTACTCGCAAATTTATTCAACTAAAAAAACTATATTACAAAGAGCAACAAATGATCTGCTGAACAGCGTATTTTAATGCTTATATGTAGAATCTGTAATCATTCAAGTATTTTTCACTTTTGGTAACTTTAAGATTTGTATAAATCTTAAACTTGTAGAAATGCTTTTTCATAACTTTTAAATTGCCAGTCAGCAATGGAAAATTAATAATTGGAGAATGTGGGCAAAGCATCAGGGAGTGTCAGAATAGCAGGATGCAGAAAGTTATAAAGTCAAAAACAGACCAGAATTTATACTGACATACTATCTCTCCTTCTGTCACTTTTTAAATGGCTCTCTGAGACAAGAACACTAGAGAAATTACTTGCCACAACGCCCCCAAACATGACTTCAAAAAACAAGTTTATCTGAACTACTGGATTTATTAAACAATCACCACCAAAAGCACACCTGGCTGAGCTTTCAAACACACATCTTTTAATGTTAAAAAGGCCTCCAACAGCAGTATTAGCTGACATCTGGAAAGTAATTCCTCTCTAATGAGAACTGGGAAGGGGTGGGAAGAGAAGGAGAAGCAAAAAAGAGAAGGGAAGGGGAAGAAGAGAAATGGAGAGAGAATGAGAGGGAGGGAAAGGAAGGAAAGAAGGAAAAGTTAGAGAAAAAGAAACTACATATGGCAAGATGTTCACTGCAGTTATTTATAAAGTAAAAAAAAAAAAAAAAAAAACCCTAGGAAACGAACTAAATTACAAGTAAAAATATGATTTAGTAAACTATGGTAGAGCTACTCAAAACTGGAATCAGACATTTTAAAGGTATAAAGACTACATATTAATATTAAAAGTGCTAGGATGAAAAGTGTGAAGGACTTTAACTTTTCATTTCAAAGCCTTCTGACAAGTTTTCTTTCTTGTAACTATGTGCAGGTATTTAATACTTTAAGAAAATAAGCTAATTTTTTTTTCTACAAAGTAATGCCCATGTCTTAAGCACTATTAAAATAAATTATATAGTATATTCACATAATGTAATACTATGGAGCCACTGGGAAGAACAGGAAACTAAAGAATAGTATGGGAGGATATGTAGAGTGTCTGTTACCCATGTCAGTAACATATGAACAACATGATCCTGTCTATGTTAAAAAATTACAGTTGACCCTGGAACAGTGCAAGGGTTAAGGGTGACAACTCCCACATAGTCAAAAATCTGTGTATAACTTCTGACTCCCCCAAATCTTAAACCCTACTAGCCTGTTGACCAGAAACCTTACCAACAATATAAATGGTCAATTAACACACATTTTGTATGTTATATATAATTATATATTGTATTTTTACAATCAAGCTAGATAAAAGAAAATATTAATAGTTATTAGGAAAATACATTCACAGTATGGCAAAACATTCATGTATAAGTGGACCCGTGCAATTTAAACCAGTGATATTTAAGGGTCAACTGCATATACCTACATAAACATAGAACATGTATGTTTATTTTTATAAATATACAATTCTGTATTTACATATGGGGATCAAGAAGGGGGTTAGGAAGACTCACTTTTGGTTTATATTTCTATACTATTTGAGTTTTTATTAAAACAAGTATGTATTATTTTCAATTAAAAAGAAAAAGAAAAATTGTGTTAAATTAACTAGTCGATACTAAAAAAAAAAAAAAATAGCACCGGCATTATTAAAACTATATAGCATGCATTTGACAATGGAATACTACTCAGCAGTAAAAAGGACCAAACTACAGGTATATGCAACAATATGGATAAATCTCAAGAACATTTTCAGAGGGGCTCCTGGGTGGCTCAGTCGGTTAAGCGTCTGCCTTCGGCTCAGGTCATGATCCCAGGGTCCTGGGATCGAGCCGCACATCGGGCTCCCTGCTCAGCCGGAAGCCTGCTTCTCCCTCTCCCACTCCCCCTGCTTGTGCTCTCTCTCTCGCTGTGTCTCTCTCTGTCAAATAAATAAATAAAATCTTAAAAAAAAAAGAACATTTTTCAGAAGTAAAAAGAAGTCCTACTCAAAAGAGCACCTATTCTAAAATTTCATTTATATGAAGTTCCATAACAGGCAAAGCTAATATACACTGGGAAAAAATCAGAACAGTGCTTATTTCTATGGGTAAATGGTAGCACAGGAAGGGGAATGAGAAAGCTTTCCAGAATGGTGGGAGTGTTCTTTATTTTGACAGGGAATTGAGTTACAAAGATGTACACATTTGTCAAAACTCATCAAAGGATACACTTTAAGATCTGTGTACACTATTATCACTTCTCGGCCTTTTGGCTAAGATCAAGTGAAGATCTGTGTACACCATTGTATACAGATTATATCAAACTTTTTTTAAAAACTATAAATACTGAACTCTAATGATAGGCATAAATCCTTAGGGGTAAGTTCACTAACATCTGCAATTTACTTTAAAATACATCAAAGAAGGGTAGGGGCAAGTACACTAAAATATTAACAGCAGAATCAAAGTGATGGGTATACACGGGTGTGTCATGTGATAAATATATACACTGTAGTACTTTTTGTCCCATTCATCAATACAGATGGTTAAATTATGGTATATCCATTACATTAAAATACTATGTAACCTTAATAAAAAAGACAACACTTTTATGTATTATGTGGACATCCAAGTATGATATCAATTATGTAAAGAGGAGAAAGAATACATAAACATATTTGCTTGTGTGTTGGTAAAATATCTCAGGAAGAATCACTGAGTAACAGATCTCAAGCGAATTCCATTATTTCATACAAACACACAATACTAAATATGACCCCAAGATAAAAATAAACTTTCACCTGTTTGAGAAGTTACTATTTGTAGATTGAAAAGGATTTTTCCACAGAAATGAGGCAGTGGGAGTAAGTAAGTGACTAAGTTTGGTAGGAAGGGCTTATACCATCCACTCATTTCTCTCATTCTCTATCCTCTGGGACTAAGGAAGCAGGAGGAAGAAAAAAATATTCCTAGAAGCTTTTTAGCTCAAGCTTGAATTAGTCACTCTTGATGTGTAGACACCAAACACTGGAATACCTTACTTTCTGTTTTGCTCATAATAGTATCTGTCTTTTGATTTATATGCATACAAAATAATTTGGGAACTATTGTAAGCCAAAGACAAGGATATGCTAAAACATACAGAAAATGCTAAATCCATTTTAACTACTCAGCACTCAGATGAAAAAGACAAATAAGGTTGCAGCAGTAAAATGTGGTAATGAGAGTCAACTCAACAAAAGTTAAAGGGATGAAGAAGGTAATGAAAAATATTTTAACCAATAATTAATTATAGAAAAACTCTTCTACCAGCTGTAAAATTCATCAGACTAGAATTATCATTTGGCATTCTTTTCTGAGCAGGTCCATGGAGGCCAGCAGCTTGCACATAACAGAATTCAAAAATACTTTGAGTAAATGTTATTAATATTTTTCAGTGTCCTTTCCCCCTAAAAAAAAATCACTTAAGCTTTACATAATCTGAAGGTCCTATGAAGTAAAAATAAAGAGAAAGAGACCCAGAGATTAGTGACTTTTCAAATTGCTCACATATCTGTCGCTCTGAAATAAAATTCTCATTACAGTACGGTAGATTTGAGTTTACACTTCTCTCTGCTTAGTTTATGGTTACATAAACTAGAAATTTCAACCAGTGCATTTAATATACCACACACAAGGCATGTGCTGGGTGCTGTATACAACAGGAAGACAGTTAAATCTATGATTTGGAGTCTACTTTCAAGGACCTGAGATTCTAATAATGAAGATAAAATAAATGAGAATTAATGACTAAACAAGTATGCAAGTGATGAATGTCATAACTGATGCAAACTAGTGCTAGGAGAGAAGAGTCATGTCACTCCTTCCAGATGGATGGGTCATAAATAACATTCTGGAAGAACTGGAATCATCCTTGACCTTTGATTTCAACATATATAAAGGAAATGGAGAAAGGCAGTATATTATAGCGCACAACAAAGCTCTGAAATCAAAATGTCTTGTCTTGAATCCTTTCTCCATTATTTATTAGCTATGAATGAACCACATTACTTAATCTGCCTATGACTCAATTTCCTCATATTTAAAATTGAAGTAACAGAATCTAGATCACATTCAATGAATACACAATGATTACGATATGATAAGCACTCAATGAATGTTACCCTCTGAAAGTTGGGGAAAGAGGACAGGATAAACAATGTGATACAGAAAAAAGTTCAGCTTTGCTGAAATTAAGACTCAAAAAAAAATGGGAAGATATAACTAGAAGGATAAGCAGATTATACATTTTGAAAGCTAAGTCAAAATGTATGCAATTTATTTAAGAGTGCTAAAGATTTTGATCAAATCAAAGGATATAAACAAGGTTGGGCATCCAGGATGGAACTAGAAGGGAGAAAAAAAAATGTAAGGGTTTAAATAAGGAATGTGAGGCCCCCTACTGAGCAATGTCATTAGTAAGAATTATTAAAAGAAAGAGATAGAACCCAATGATTAACTGAAGGGGGAGGATGAAGGGAGGAAAAGCTAAAAAATAAAATTTCAAGCCTGGAAAATTTGAGGAAATGAAATGCAAATTAGTAAATTCAGAGAACATTTACTTTCAGAAATGTAGTTTGAAGTTCATATGGGAGAACCAGGTAGATATACAGCTAGCAACTGGAATAAGAGCTTAAGGCTTTGAAGAGAGGTTAAGTCTAAACATACATATGTGAAAAATAATGTAGAGACCAGAGGTTCTCTTGGAAAAACTCTGAAATTCAATGCAAATTTATATATATGCAATATCCTAAGGAAGGAAGTCTTTAATCAAACTTTCAAAGACTCCAAAACACACACACACACACACACAGGTTTTAAGAACCACTGGAACAGATTATAATGGAAACTATCCATGGGAATGAATGTGAATGAGGTGACAGGAGTAGAAGTAGTTGAGGGAAAAAAAGGCATGGAAACAGAATTTGAAAAAAACATAATTAAAAGGCAAGAAAATGAACTAAAAAGGACAGAGCTGATTTGAGAAGAAAGAGAAGCAAAGTATTAGGGATTCAAGATATAAGAAGTTAAAAAAAAAAAAGGCAGCATCAACACTGCTTTATGTTATACATATAGAACATATAAAATTTATATAAAATCTCTACATTTAATAAATTCATTGGTAACACTGAGGTAAGCAATTTTGTGTATAAGAAAGAAGAAACTATATGACAAAGGATTAAGAACTAAATGGTTGGGGACAAAGGAGTGAAAAATTAAAGACTGACTACTATTTCTAGATTTACTAGTGAAAAGAAAAGCTAGCATGAAAATGACTGGAAGAAAAGTAAGATTTTATTTTTTGTTTTATTTTTGCTGCTACTGTTGCTGAGTTTTTCTTCCTTAAGGACTAGGAAATTTACTTTTAATGCCAAAAGGAGTCTGTAAAAAGAGAAGGATCAAAGAAGGGAAACAGGAATAAAGTTCAGCAGTGAAAAGATCACCTTTCAATTCTTCCTGTAAAACGGGAACAAAAATAATTTTAATGTGGTGAGAAAGGTATAGTTAACAAGTGTGGGTGAAGGGAGAAAGAGACTACAAAAACTGTGAAAAAGTTTCTTTCTTAAACTGTAAAGCACTGATAACCATGATGCTTTTGAACTTTATTCCTTTATAACTGCAGCTCGTATTATGAAAATGTAATAGTAAAAAAGTGCATACGGTAATAGGGCAGAATACACTATCTTGTGTGGTAGCAAATTAAGAACATGGCTCTAGAGGCAAAAAAGCAGGAGTTTAAATTACTGTTTAGTCACATCCTATGGCTAGCTGTGTGACTCTGAACAAGTACCTTAAATTTGTGCCTCAGTGTCATCACTTGCAAAACGGAGGTAACAATCCAACTCTCAGAACTTGGAAGTAATACAAAACTTTCAACAATGCATACAAATGCAGGTGGTAGTGGCAGCAGCAGTGGTAGTGATAAGAGTTAACAGGAGCAAGTAATGTAACCTATTTATGTTTAATCAAGCAGTATTTAAGGAGGGAGGGAAGGGCTAGGCTCCTAAAAATGTGACTCGGGGCCGCTGGGTGGCTCAGTTGGTGAAGCATCCAACTCTTGGTGGCTCAGGTCATGATCCCAGGGTGTGAGATGAGCCTGCAGGGTTCCAAGCTCAGCAGGGAGTCAGCTTAAGATTCTCTTTCTCCCTCTCCCTCCCCCCACCCCGCGCACTCTCTCTTGGGGCGTGGCTCTCTAAATGAATTAATTTAAAAATCTTTTAAAAAAATGCGTCTCAAATCTTTCAACTACAAAAATATCTAAGCATAATTCCCCCTATTATACCAATAAGGAAAGGGGAGGTTCATTTGCCTAGATTACTCAGTTAATAAGTGGCAGGAATTAGATGTGAACATTAGTTTATATGGTTACAAAACTTGGCTTCTTTCCGCTACACATTACCGCCACACCACTACACAGCAGCAGGAGCACAAAACTATGCATTCTGTTCTTTACTACTAACCTCACAAAATCTGGGCACATCATTAAGTCTATCTGCCTCTCCATTTTCTGAAAAATTAAGGAGTTTTTTCAAATTTGACTTTGAAGTTTCCCTCCAGTCTATCTGCCTCTCCATTTTCTGAAAAATTAAGGAGTTTTTTTCAAATTTGACTTTGAAGTTTCCCTCCAGCTAAAATAGTCCATGATTTTATTAAGTTACCACATTTAGTCATGTGTAAACTCATAAAAAGTTTCAAAATACAGCAGAAAACCTTTTCTGTTTAGAAAACAAAAACAGAAAAATTGAACAACAAAAAAGCTTAAAATTGTTTTTCCAGGACTTCACATTAGCAAAAAGAATGTTAAAGAAAAGACCAACATCTAATTTCATTTTATTATAGCAAGTATGACTAAGCAAATGTTTGAGAGAACAAAATATCAATCTTAAGTATTTCAAGATGCCAATTTTAACAACTACATTTTCAATAATTTATGGGGAAAAAAACCCCACAAAACCCAGAGCCCTGACACATCGACAGACCTTATAATCAAGTAACAAGCAGATTTACCGACTTTCATTTCATGCCAAAACACTGCAACCAGGCTGGGTTTTTGTTTGTTTTTATGTCAATCTGAAAACTCTCCTGCCCTAAAACCCTTCACTGGCTTCCCACTATCCTTCAATTAATATCCAAAATCCTTAACATGACTCAACAAAGTCTTGAATGATCCAGCTCCTCCCTCTGGAGGTATCCAATGTTATTCCTCCCTTTGCTCTTTTTTCAAAAATTTCATTTCCCCCAAGACACTTCTTTTTCTTTCATTTTAGGGCTTTCATACAATCTGTTCTTTAAAACCTAGAATGCTTTCACAGCTCTCGCACCCTTTTGTCCTAGCAAACTGCTACTCATTCTATTAAGCTAAGATCAAATGTTATACCAGCAAAAGCCTTTCCTGACCTTCCAAACACATTTTGACAGCATTCTGGACTTCATAATAATCAAAGGTCTTATAATTACTTGTTCAACATCTGTCTTCCCTGCTAAATGGTAAACAATATGAAGATAGTTATTGCAGCTTGTTTCCCAATATTCCCAATATCTAACACACTGCTCAGTACAGATTAAGTACTCAATGTTTGCTGAATTAACATATTCAAAATGCAGGGGAAGTCCAAAACCATGAGATACTTTACTAGCACAAGTAGCTAGAAAGTTCATACAAGTTTTGAGTTATATTCTACCCTTGGTCCTTCAAATGTTACTCCTTCAAATAGGTGCTATTTGGCAATTATACTTTTAAAGTAAAGCAAAAAATCCCTTTAGATAACACATCTTAAAGCTTCACAAACCCAAGGTTAGAAACCACAAGTCTTAAACAATTGGAATCAGCTTTAAGTCATTGAGAACACACCTGAAATGCAATGAAAGGGACAGGAACTTGGATAAAGGCTCAATTTTACCACAGCAATATACATTATGAAAGGACCAATCCCAATTCCTACCACTGTCTAGGCTGTACTAGCAGCCTTATTTATCCTAACAGTAATGACTGCAGTGCTACAGTCATCTAAATAGGCTATGATATCTGAAACATGCTTTATTAAAATCTCTACATTTAATAAATTCATTGGTAACACTGAGGTAAGCAATTTTGTGTATAAGAAAGAAGAAACTATATGACAAAGGATTAAGAACTAAATGGTTGGGGACAAAGGAGTGAAAAATTAAAGACTGACTACTATTTCTAGATACTACACACTACATAACTATAAATAATTCTCTTTTAGGTTATAGCATAACATAGAGATATTAAACCACTCCCTTGTATAACTGTAGCTAATGTAACATTGTGTCAACTCAGAAAATTTTTTTTAAAAAGGAGTGCTATTTAAACTCAAATCTTTTTTTTACGTTTTCTGTTCACCTAATACTTATTGAGCGCTAATTACAAACCAGGCAGTGTCTAAAGAGTCTTAATATATATTCATTATTTCCCCATACAGATGAGGAAACGGGAGGCACTGAGTTAAGTAATCTACCCAATATTATACAGCTGGTAAGTGGCAGAGGCAATATTCAAAGCCAGTCATTGTGACTCCGGAGTTTGTCCTCTAAATCACTACAACCACTGTTGCACGCTCTCTCTCCATCCACTGAAATAAGGCTTCTATCTGGACCACCTCACTTCAATAAAACTATTTTGCTAAGGTCACCAATGACTTCTACCTTTCCAAACTTAAGGACCATTTATCTGCCTCCACCTTTTTCATCCACTCTGCAGCATCCCATCAAGTTGACAACTTGCCTCTCTTGCCATATATTTTTCGTTAGTAACATAAATCTCAGTCTTCTACCTCAGATGTGGGCCCTCCTTTCTTACCTATCAACATATTCTTACTAGGAAATCTCCCACAATTCTATGGTTTCAAATACTCTCTGCATGACTCTAACTTTCTCTAGTCCTGCCCAAGTTCTAGACTCAACCCAACCACCTCTTAAATATCTAACTTGGATGTGTAACAAACACCAATTACCTTTCCACCTCCCCTCAACCTGTTCTCTCCCAGCCTTCTCTATTATCATCCATCCAGCTGTTTAGGCTAACTTCTTAGTCATTATCCTTGATGTCCCTTTCCCTCACCTCCCACATCCAATCCATTAGCAAGTTCTATCAGATCTACTTATAAGACATATTTCGTTCTGTCTCCACTATCACTATAATATAAACGACCTACATTTCTGCCTACAATGCCCTTCAGAATAGTCTACTTTCATTCTTGCCCCCTTAATCTCCACAAAGTGAGCAGAATTAAAACAAAATCAAATCAGTCCCTGCCTGCTTTAAATTATCTAAGGTCTCACTGTATTTTAAATAAGATCCTAGCTCTTGACCATGGCCTCAAAGAACCAAAATAATGTGGCCCCTGCCTAATTCTCCAACCTCATGTTATTCCATTCTCTCCCCCATCACAATGTTCCTTGCAGCCACAGTTACCTTTCTTCTCTTCCTGGAACACACTGTAATCATCTGCCACAGGGCCTTTGCACTTGCTGTTCCTTCTGCAAGGAACAGTCTTTCTCCAGACTTTGACACAGATGGTTCCTTCTCCTCCTTAAGTGTTGCTCAGATGCTACCTCCTGTGAGAGACCTTCTAATCAGTCTTTTATATAACCCTCTATTATTACAACCACCACTGCTATTTTAATCTGAAGTTATCTTATTTCTTTAATACTCATCTATCACTGTGTTCTCAATTTGGAATTTAAAAGCTCTGTCACCAAAGCCTCCCACAATATACAGCAGGCGCTTAATAAACTGATTAGATGAATGGATTTTCCCTTTTTCATTTTGTTTATTGTAAATCAACTAACTTTGATAAAGCACCTGGCCCAAAATATATTTTGTATGTATTAAAAGATAAATCCTTAAAACACTATTTTTTCCAGTATAAAACATTCCAGCACTCTGAACACCCCCTCCCCACAGTCCATCTACAGCATCCTACTTAAAACTGCCAAATATCCCATATGGATAAATAACATTTTCTTCCTCCTCTCCAAACTAACAAACGTGTAAGTAGGAAAAAGGAATCTTACTGGGCACCTTAGCACCTGTTACATCTTCAATCAGTTAAGAGAGGTGCGGGTGAGCCAGATAGCACATGGGAAACGTGGCCTTTCTTTCCGGGACTGTATTTAGGTAAAACGTGAGTGGCTTACATTAGAACTGCCCTAATCCCGAATAAGGACCATTCACTTCATTTAAAGAAACAAGGTAAAATAGTCTGGGCAAGAGGTAAGGCTCGGATTCACTAAAAGAAAAGAAACCGATTTGGGGGCCCTCATCAAATGTGTGTGTAGGTTGGAGTCGGTCTACATATAACGGGAAAACAAGAAAAGAAGGAATCAGTTCAAGGACCAACTCAGCGGTAAGATAAAGATCAGCTCAGGCTCTCTGGAGTATCCTGAACCTGGAAGCGAGGGTGGAAAAGAAAAAAAACACAAAACCCTGGGATCTCTGTTCACCGCTTCGGCCTCCATCACAGGCACTTCGGGAACTGTGCCCGCCTATCTCCCAGTTCCATCCCTGCAAGGAGATAGCCCCCGGATACTCACATGGGCTCGAGAGTCTTGCTGAGCCAGGACTTGAGTGCCTCGAAGTTTTCAATGATCATTTTAGAAACCATCCACAGCGGCCCCGAGGCCCGTCACACTCCTCCGCCCGCCCAGGTCGCTGCCGCTACAGCCGCCGCTGCCCCCGCCCCCTCCTCCGCGCGCCGCCCGCGTGGGCCGCGGTGGGAGGCGCCGGTGGCAGGTTCCCGCGAGCCCCGATCGGCGAACAGCTCTGCGGGTACCGTCGCAGGCCGCGAATCCACGGGGTGCCAGGAGCTCCCCGTCCCCGGACCCCGGCTGAGGCAGCAACGGTTTGCCCGGGCCCTCCCCCTTCCCTCCACCCGAGCAAATCTTCTTGGACCGGGAGGGCGACACACGCCTAGATCCGAGCTCTCACTCAGCCTTGGGATAAGGTGGTGTCGGCAACGCAGAACAGGCAAAAGTGAAGAAAGCGAAGACGAAGGGCAGCTCAATGGGAACGATTCGGGGGGTCTTCCCGGCTCCTAGCACCCCCAAGAAGATGGCTGCCGATAAATCTCGCAAGAATTGATGAAGTCTCGCGGTGACTCCCGGAGCCTGCTGGGAAGAGACGTAAGACCAGCCGAGAGCGCGCTGGTTGAGTGCGGTACTTCGATTTTTTGGTTATTTGCGTGTTTCGCGGCCTTTGTGCTTTTTTACGCCTTGGTCCGCGTACGGAATAAAGATTTCATTTTTTACAAGAAGGGAAAGGCCGCTGACTCCAGAAACAGTGGGAGTCCCACTTCGTCCTATGTAATAGACGGCTATGGCGCATCAGTAGGAACGAACCTCCGGACTGGAGCGCTCCTTGAGAGCGTCTACACGTTGTGCGAGGACTCACGGCGGCCAGTGGGTTCCAGGTGTGCTGTACCGCCTCCTCCGTTTATCTCAGTGTCCTGCAATACCGTATTTTGTGCTCTGTGGTGTGGACAAGATTGGGAAGCACAGGCTGCTGTAATCTAACCCTCTGAGACTTCAGAGGATTAGTGTCTTGTCCAAAATTAGTCGACTTGATCGCAGAGAGGTAATGATCTAGGGATGCCCCCAAAGAAAGGTGAAATAACCTTGACGGTTCTGAAATAGTTTTCAACCAGCTTAAACTTCGGACTTTTCCCCAGCTAAAGATAAGAACAGTGTGTTTTTAATTCTCTTCACTTAGAGCCGATTCAGCCACAGATAGGAAATTAAATAGTATCAAAAGAGCCTTCATATCAGCGTCCTAAATAAACTTCCCTTCTCCTGGGGAAGTTTGAATCATGTCTGTGTTGTTTTATTTGCTATTATTTACTATGGTTAAGGTACTAGGTGGGGTTTTGCAAAAGGTCTAGTGCCTGTAAACTATAATGAAATGAAAATAATTAGCAACATAAAGACATTTAGAGTAAGTAGACCAATAAAAGCTCTCGTGGTAGGCAGTGGTAGACGAAATTGTCCTTAAGAACTCTTGAGTTTATAATTTGCTAGATTGAAGTGTCCTTAAGCAATAAGTGAGAAAGATTATCAAGTAAGAAAAGCTAGACATTTGTTTTAAAATACAGCATGTAGAGTAGAATGAAATTAGAATTCAGTGTGTTGATTAACCAGGGTGTTGATTAAAGTGATTTAGCTAAGTGAAATAAGTTAGAAGCAAGAGGACAAATACCATACAATTCCACTTAGGAGGTACCTAGAGTAGCCAAACTCTTAGAGGCAGAAAGTAGAATGCTTGGGTGCCAGTGGTGGGAGAGCAGGGGAGGATGGAGAAAGTTTTATTTGGGATGTTGAAAAGTTTCTGGAGATGAGCAGTGTTGATGGTTGCATGGTTAATGCAATTGAATTGTACACTTAAAATGGTTAAAATAGTAAATTTTCTGTATATTTTACAACAATAAAAGTGATATTTTAATGTTGCTATGGGAAAAGTAAAATCCTAATTGTTTAGCCTATTTATTTAATAGACTTGTCTCAGGCTGAGTTTTCAACTTCATCACCAACTGTTCCTTAACTGGCCCTCTGCTCCAGCCTTCCAAAGCTAACCATCGTTTTTCTACCAAATACTATATACTCCAGGTAAACTGATTTGCTCACCCTCCACTTCTCCAAACATTTATCTACATCCATAAGGAACGCCTCCACTTCTTTCTCTGGCTGCTCAAACCTTACCCATTCTCTCCTAATACCACTGCTACTGTATATTTGAAGTCTTCTTTGATTTTTCCTAAACAATAGCAACAGCCTTTTAATCTCTCTGCGTCTTAGGCTGCCCCCATTATCTGTTCATCTTCAGTTGCCTTTATCATCATTGACTTTAATAGCAGTCATTGTAAAACTTGCATGTAATCATGTCACTTCCCTGCTTACAATCTTCATCAACTCCCACATCGTCTTCAGGATAAAAGTCAAATTCTTCCAACATTCTATAAAAGGCCTTTCATAATCAAACCCCTACCTATTTGCCTTAGAAAGTTCTTCCACTGCCTTTCAGCCTTTGCTTCAGCCATCTCAAGCTATTCCATGTTCCTTGGAAGAGGTGTGTTCTCACACTAAATGGGGCTATTGCAGAAAGTTTTTTCTTCCGTTTCACTTGATGAAATCCTATTCATCCATCATAATTCAGTGCATGCAGCCTCACCTTTGGAAAGCCATCCCTGACCTCCCTGCTCTAAACCAAGAGTCACTCTGAGGTTTTCTCCCATCAGCCTATGCTTGCCTCTGTTATAGCACTCTTGCTTTATTTTTGCAAGTATCTGATCATCTGTCCCTTAGTAACTATAGTTTTGAAGCTCCTGCTCCAGCACAGCCCCTGATATATTCAGTCAGCTCTCAATTTTTTTAATGATTCAGTGAAACTCTGCCATTTCCATGAAATCTTCCCTGACAATGAAATTGACAGCGACCTCTTCCTCCTCTAAATCTATTGTAAGTGCTTGTTATTACTCCACATTTAGTCATCAGTGCTTTGTAGCATGCTTCTGTTTCTTAACCATTAACATTTATCGCTTCTCACTTCAGTACTTCATCTTTGGCTTTGCCTTCAAAAGTGATAATTAGCTAGTGTGATCATCAATGCTGCTAAGAAAAGACTAAAACAACCTCCATAGCATACTTTCTGCATTCAGTAACAAACATCTCAGAATGTTCAGTATTAGGTTACCTACTTAACATTTTCCAATACACCATGCTCTTCCAAAGCCCTGTGACTTTGTTAGTGATGTTCCTTTTGCCTGGAATGACTTTCCTCACTTCTCAAAAACTAGCTTCTCACTGATGCCTAGGCGAAGATAGTTGCCTCTTGGTTCCTACCTGTAGGATATGAGTTAAAACATCTTATTTAGTTTTCTCCTGTGTCTCCTTAACTAGATTACGAACTCTTTAAGTACTAGGACTCAAGCTTATTCATCCTTGTACTTCCTACACTTAGCAGAGTCTGGAACTAAAAAATGTTTACTTGCTTAATTTTAAATAGGAAGGAAGTGGAGGCAGGGGAAATATTTTGGACAGGCGAGTCATAATGATACCTCCTAATAGACTTTTATCTCCTCGTGGCTTACTTAGCTGCCCTGATCCTAGGAAGATTCTCTGTAGTGTAGTTAACGCCTTCTTAGGTTCTTCCAGTTCTCTCTCCTAGCTGGTGGATATAATCTTACTACTCTCAGTGGTGCCTTTGGGCTCTTGTTTAAAAACTTAGCCTGCATTTTGACATCACAAAGATACTCTATGTGTTCTATTTTCTTAATAGTTCATTACTCTCCAGAGAATCACATTTAGATCTTTATTCTCTCTGGAATGCATTCCTTTATTTGGTGTAAGGTGGGGAACTAGCCTATTTTTTCTCCAGATGGCAAGCCAATTTTTCTCTGAAATTCTACACAGTGGTCTACCCTTTCTCATTGGTTTTTGATGCCACTTTTATTATATATCGTATTTCCATTTATATATGGCTCTGGTTCTGAACTCTTCAGTTGGTCTCTTTGTCTATGACTACACCTGTCATAAAGAATAAAACCTGTTGTTTTTATTTACCAAAACAAAAAACCTGTTGTTTTTATTTACCGACATCTTATAGACTATCTTAGTACCTAATAGGGCAAATCCCTCCTTTATGCTCTTTTTTTTTTTCAAATTTTACTTAACGTAAACCTTTGTTTTTCCAAATACTTCTTAGAACAGGATTGTTGAGCTTGTAAAATAAAGATCCTTTATTGAATTTATAGATTAATTTGGGTTGAATTGGCATCCTATAATGTGCAGTAGTCACAGTTGCGCTTCTCAGATCTGCCTTCAAGAAATGACTCACTGCCCAACTGAAGGCATGTAGTTAGCTGACAGCCTCCAGCTGTTAACTCCTTCTAGGTTCACCTGAGCTTTCAAGCTGAAGGTACACTATTGTCAGGGCAGCCCCTTTCCCCCATGCCCGTCCTCAGCCAAAGACAGAGTCAGGCATAGTATAAGGACATACTCAACATTGGTGATAGAGGCTCTGTCAGATCTTGCATGGCAGTCTGATGGCTCCCCTTGCCCAGTCCTGCTTCCTCTCTTTCCCTTTCACAAGTGCTACTCTGCAGTAAACCTTTTGCACTTCTAACTCTAACTCAACATCTCCCCAGAGAATCCAGCTTACGACACAAATTCAGTCATCTGATTCATTCTATTTTTATAAATTAAAGTCATAGTTAATAACAAAATCTAACCATACCTTCTGGCCCAATTACTTCTTTGAAACCATCCCTACCCAACTCAATTTAATAAGATCTCTCCCAAGACACACATTCTACGACTTTCTCTGGCCATCATTGATTTAGTACCTATTGTTTTATTTTTTGGTATACGTATACTTTATCCTCCAACTAATGCTCTGAATTTAATTCCCTGTGGCCTCCTTGAGTACTTGTTTCATCAGTTACTTCCTAATCTGTTTTCAACCCTTGCACTCTATTGGGCCTTTCCAATGCATTGTTGAAGCAATGTTTCCTGAAGGTCTCCTCTGTTTTAAACATACCACTACTTGCTGAAAATACAGTGGTGGACAAAAAAAGACACTATATCTGCCCTAAGAGGCTTATAGGCTCATAAAGAAGGCAGACTTCTAACAAATAATCATATAGGAGAAAACTTACAAAATATATTATGTATTATAAAGAGGGAAATATGAACCATTTTAACAGTTTAGACTAGAAATGCTCAAGCATGGTTTCTCTAAGGATATGATATTTAAATGGTTAAGAAAAGGGAATAATCGGGGCGCCTGGGTGGCTCAGTCGTTAAGCGTCTGCCTTCGGCTCAGGTCATGATCACAGGGTCCTGGGATTGAGCCCCGCATCAGGCTCCCTGCTCCGCGGGAAGCCTGCTTCTCCCTCTCCCACTCCCCCTGCTTGTGTTCCCTCTCTCGCTGTGTCTCTCTCTGTCAAATAAATAAATAAAATCTTTAAAAAAAAAAAAAAAGAAAAGGGAATAATGAGTACAAGTTAGCCATGTGAAGCAAAACAGAGACAAGAACATTTCTGGCCTACATAATAGCTTGTGGGATGTTCCCGAGGTAAGGAAGGGCCAGGATCTTAAAGGTCAGAGAGGTGAGAGTATGTCAAATCAGGAGGAAACATAGCTACAGGCCAAATTAGGTAAACAAGGGACATGTTAAGATTTTTGAACAAGATTTTATTTAAAATATGATGTGCAGGGGCACCTGGGTGGCTCAGTTGGTTAAGTGTCTGCCTTGGGCTCAGGTCATGATCCTGGGGTTCCTTCTGGGATTGAGCCCATGTTGGGCTCCCTGCTCAGCAGGGAGCCTGCTTCTCCTTCTCCCTCTGCTACTCCCCCTGCTTGTGTGCTCATGCCCTCGCTTTCTCTGTCAAATATATAAATAAAATCTTTAAAAAAATAATAAAAATATAATGTGCAGCCATTGATAGGTTTTCAGTGTGGCGAGTTGAATTAAAAACATGAGCATACACACTTCTTAGAAAGCTTAATTAAATTTGGGAGTTTTTAAGTAAAAACAAAAAGGAGGCAAATCACCTTTAACATAAAAATGCTAGGATTTTTATCTCCCTAGCAGTAGAATCAAGATCATGTTAATAAAAGGAATATAGTTTTTTCATCTGAGACTAGAAACCAATAACTTGGGAAGAGAAATAATGCCTTGCTGTGGTGAGGTATGTCTTTAGGTAATTCAAGAGGAAACCCATCAGCAATTGCTAATAGTGTGAACTAGGGATCAGAGGACATACTATGATTTCCCCCTTAATAAGATCAGAGTACTTCTGGTTGCAATAAAAGAATTTGAAGGACAATCACCAATTCTTTAGTGGGCACTCCATTTATACCCTTAATTGGTTGTAATGACTCCTATAGCAGTACTTTAATGGAAGGGATCTAAAACCTAGCAGAACAGTATAGAGTAAGAGGACTAGGAGTTGTGCTATTAATACACTGAGCTTTTTATTTTATTCCACATAAGGAGAGGAAAAGTTCTTCCATTTTGGGGAAGCACTGTCCAATAAAAATATAATAGGAGCCACATATGTAATTTTACATTTTCTAGTGGCCATATTTTTTAAAAGTTAAAAGAAAGGTGAAATTACTTTTGATATATTTTGTTTTGCTCATAGTAACTAAAATACTGTCATTTCAGTGTGTAATTAATATAAAATTTATTGAGATATTTCACTTTTTTCTGGTTACTAAGTCTTTGATAGCCAGTGTGTATTTTACCCTTGTAGCCATCTCAATTTAAGCACGCCACATCACAAGTGCTCAATAGCTACACATTGCTAGTGGCTATGGTATCGGACAGCGCGGCTTTAAACCTTTAGAGAGTGTCTCATGTGGGTATTTAACTGTGGCTGATGTTTGTTGTTTCAGTCATTGGTCATTTTCCTCTGCTCAGGTACTGGCCTTCAATAAAATTGGGCTTGAATTTCAAAAGCCCTGATTAAGGTTCTACATCATTACTTTTGTAATAGATATTTTTGTCCTAAGGCTATTAAGGAAACAAGAACTAAATGTAAAGGTGAACTTTCTTCAAAAGATGGTTCATTCCTCCCCTCACTTCTTACTAGCTAGAGAATGAGAGGGGAAGGGACGAAAGGGTATACCCAGTTTTCTTCTGATTCTTGGCTTGAAGGACAGAGATAGCTCCACAATAACTATTTGTTGGGAAAAAAGCAGTGAAAGGAAATGATATGGCAGAGTCCCCACAGAGGCTCTCTGGGGATCATATGCATATAAGCTTGTAAATACCTACTTCTCATGGAATTCCAAAGTAAAGTTTGTCAATCTGCTTTGCTTTCTCTTTGGGTGTGTTTTTGTTTTTGTTTTGAGGCATTAATAGCTAATGGAATGTTATTTGTATCATGAAAGATGAAGGGAACCCCAGGAGTCTTGACTCTGAGCCTAAGCTGTGAGACTCTTACCCAGGTTATAAGTCTTGTTTGCCAGTGTTCATTCATTCAACAAATAATATTATATTGAGAGCCTACTGTGTGCTATGAACTTCTCTAGGTTCTGAAAATACAGATGTAAACAAGACAGGCAAGGTCCCTGCCTTAATAGATTTTTTAAAAGTTTTTTTTATTGGGCGCCTGGGTGGCTCAGTCGTTAAGCGTCTGCCTTCGCCTGAGGTCATGATCCCAGCGTCCTGGGATCGAGCCCCGCATCAGGCTCCCTGCTCCGCAGGAAGCCTGCTTCTCCCTCTCCCATTCCCCCTGCTTGTGTTCCCTCTCTCGCTCTCTTTCTGTCAAATAAATAAATAAATAAAATCTTAAAAAAAAAAGTTTTTTTTATTTTGGAAAAATTTAAACATATACAAACACAGAAAAGAGTATAATCTTCCCTATCATCCAGTTTCAACAGTTACCAACTCATGATCAATCTTATTTCATTGATATTCCATACTCTCCTCTTACTCCATTTCAAATTATTTTGACAACATAAACATCATGTCATTTCCCTGACAGAGGGTTTTAATAATATTACAGATTTTTTTCCTCTGGATACTGAGATTTATACCTGTCATCATCTATGGCAGTTTGTACAAGGGACTTTGTAAATGTGTGCGTATGTGAATATGAACATGTAATGTTTGTGTGTGTGTATATATATATATATATACATATATATGCATATATCTCTTCAACCACCATCCAATTAATCATTAATATTTATTGAGTCTTCCTCATAAGTACACCTAGAATCAACTCATTGTCATTCAGCCCAGGCTATACACTGCAGCCAAAGAAATCCATAAAATCCCATGCTAATCATGTCACAATTTAAAATCCTTTATCGGGGTGCCTGGGTGGCTCAGTCGTTAAGCGTCTGCTTTCAGCTCAGGTCATGATCCCAGAGTCCTGGGATCGAGCCCCACATCAGGCTCCCTGCTTGGCGGGAAGCCTGCTTCTCCCTCTCCCACTCCCCCTGCTTGTGTTCCCTCTCTCGCTGTGTCTCTCTCTGTCAAATAAATAAAATCTTTAAAAAATAATAATAAAATAATAAAAATCCTTTATTGACTCCCCATTTACCAGGCTGAAGTACAAATTTATTCATGATAATATCTAATTGAAATTTAGTGTGTTTTATGGTATTAAGCACCGTGCTAAGTGCTTTATATATATATTATGTTAATCCTCACAATTTAGCATTCCCATTTTATAGCTGAGGAAATTAAAGCCTTGAGTTGTCTAAGTACATTCAGGGAGTACTCAAGCATGGTAGAGCTTGAACTCAGATCACTCAACAACAACGACCACATCTTTAACCACATTTTACTAAATCTTTTATTAATTGGTGTCTGTCTAGCTCTCCAACTTCATCTCACTTCTTCACCTTTCACACTCTATGGTGCTGCCATACCAAAGTATTGGTATAGTTCCCCAAATAAACAGTACTCTATTGAGCAGTAAGCTAACTGGTATATGCTGAAGAAAACATAAAAATAGGGGATGCCTGGGTGGCTCATTTGGTTAAGTGTCTGCCTTCAGCTCAGATAATCCTGTGTTGGGCTCCTTGCTCAGCAGAGAGCCTGCTTCTCCCTCTGCCTGCCACTCCCCCTGCTTGTGCTTGCTCTCTCTCTCTCTCTCTCTCTGACAAATAAATAAAATCTTAAAAAAAAATCAAAACAGGAACATGGATATATTTTTTAGAGAATTTGGGAATTTCTTTTAAAGTATCCAACTGAACATGATAAGAAAAACCAGGCAGAAGGAATTTCCTACATGTATTTTGTCATTAGCATTATTTTGAATTTGACTTTCAAATGGAACAGCATTATAATATTTTTGATGCCTTAGGCCTGTAAAATCCTCAATCTATTCCTAGCTGTCCTTTATTCTATTCCAAAACACACTGGGCGCCTGGGTGGCTCAGTCGTTAAGCGTCCGCCTTCGGCTCAGGTCATGATCCCAGAGTCCTGGGATCGAGCCCCACATCAGGCTCCCTGCTCCACGGGAAGCCTGCTTCTCCCTCTCCCACTCCCCCTGCTTGTGTTCCCTCTCTGGCTGTCTTTCTCTCTGTCAAATAAATAAAACCTTTAAAAAAAAAAAAAACACTGTCCTTTATCCTCTTCTTCGCACAAGCAGCCCCTGCTGTTTAGAACATTGACCATGCCCAACCCTATTCTGTACTTAACTCTTAATCACACTTTAGGATTTATCTTAAAAATCACTTCCTCAAGGAAGTCTTTTCTGACTGGACTGAGTGTTCACAGTGTGCATCCCTATTATAATTATATCAGCCTGTATTGTTAATAGTTGTCTATCTACCACATTAAAAGATCATGTTCCTTGAAAGCAAAAGCTTTCTTCCATTCACTTGTTTTATTCCCAGTACCTAACATATAATAGATAGTCTTTTCTTTTTTCAAATTTAGGTTTATTAGCTGGCTGCTACAAGGGAGAATGTACACCATGGAGAGTTCAACATTTCAACAGGTGGCCAATTACAAAAGAATACCTATATAGACTTTGTAGAATCGGAATTAGTTATAGGATGGCCTTGGCAGAGATTGCTCCGAATTTATAAACTAGGAAGTTGCTGGAACGATCAGTGGTTTTATCTTTAGGACACATGACTTTTTGTGGAGTTATTGTTAGGTTGGTCTGTCTGTGTGGTCTTATTCAGAATACCATAGGTCTGATGAATTGATGTTCAGAGCATGAAAATAATTTGTCTTGTGTGCCATGGTTTTTTGTACAGTTTTTCTATTTTGTGAATGACAATATGGTTTTGCAAGTTGTGGTTTTTGTTTCAACTTTCAGTTCCCTTTTCACATCCTAGTTGCCAGCTGAACCAGTTTTCCCTTTATCCAAAGAATAATGACAAAGCTCCTGTCCTCTCAAGGAGTTCCCAGTCTAGGCTATTATAATATAATTTGATATAATAAGATATAAATAAAGCATTATGAGTTCAGAAGAAACAACCAACTTTTTTTTAACTACCATTTTGTTGAAATCCTGCCATATGCAAGGCTCCACATATGATAATGTACTAGGCAAATTACATACATTATTTTATTTAATCCTCAAAAATCCTATGAAATTGATATTGTTTTTCTTATCCTCCTTTTAAAGTCAAGAAATCGAGATGCAAAATGGTTAAATAACCCACTCAGGGTCAACTAGCTAAGAAATGATAGACCTAGGACTTTATTAGGCAAATATTTGCTGGGTACTATTCTAGGTGCTTTATCTAATCTCCAAAACAGACCTTTGACGTAGCTACCACTCTTTATCTTGTTTCACTGTTGAGGAAACTGGTTATGGGGAAGTAAAGTAACTCATCTAAGATCACAGAGCTTGTGACCACATTGTAGAGGCAGGATTCAGACCTATGCCACCTGGCCCCATGGTCCACCACCTTGTCTGCTGCTTTCCTTGAACCCTATTCTTGCGCTCTCACGTCTTTTTACTTAACCACTGTGCTGATGTGCCCCATTGGCAGAGAAGAAGCTTTACAAAGGGGTTGAATGTGAGCTGGGGCATGGCAATTAAGTAGGATATTTCTGGATGGATCAGAGAGAGAAGTCTGTGCCATTCTATTCAGGGGGAGTAGTCCATCCAGAGTCCTGGGAGCAGGGAAAGGCTCTGCTTGTTCAGGAAATGGTGAGGTTTGAGGAATTCTGAGTGCCTTGGACAGGGAGTTGTGGCAGGTGATAGAGCTGGACATGTGTATTGGGACCAGATTAGAACTTCACAATTGCGCCTCACATTTAACCGAAAGGATGCCCCTCTTAATACTGCACTTGTCTCTGATTGGCCATTCTGGTCTAATGCATCCCCAAAGGAAAGAGATTTGTCACCACGAAAGATACTCATGCTGGAGGCAGCTTCAAAAGAAAAGTTCCAGGAATGTGTTAAGCAAAGAGACCTTTAGGGAAAAAATGCTGCTTAGAGATACTCTTAAGGCAATTGCTTTGTAGAGCATAAGGTGCATTTGATTGTCTATGTCCTTGTAAATTAAAGAAGAAATATGTCATCATTTTCCACCAATCCGGGTCCTGAATAGCGTATTTTGTTTATGGAGTTCTGGGAGCTGACATGCATTTACTCATCACATGAATCCCATAATGTACATACTATTCATGTCCGCAGTGTAGAGAGGGGGGACTGAGGCTGAGAGGAAGGACTCAAGGGATTTGGGCACATCGCACAGTGGGAGGTGGGAGAGCCGACATTTCAAGCCGATTTGCCTGATTTCAGAGCCTGTTCTGCCAATGGCCTCAAGGAGTCTGAGACCTTTTAGCTTGTGGAAGTGCAGAACATCCCAAACAGAGCAGGTAGTCAAGTGTCTGGAGAACAAGTAGTCAGGAGATAAAGGGAAGTGCTGGGGCCAAGAGGAGGGAACGTGGAGCTTCATCTACCCCCACCCCTTTCCGTATCAGACCCCCTCCCCCCCTTTTGCATGCATCACTGGGAAATCTAATACTATCACTTCTATCACATCCTATTCTTTAGAGTTACCATACAGCCCACATTTGGGGTGAGGGGGGAAGAATTAGTCCTCATCTTTAGAAAGGAGGTGCATCAAGGAATTTGTGGGCATGTTTTAAAACCACAGCACTACTATTGAGGCTGCGTGAGTAGTACAACAGTGATTCCTCCAGGAGCATGAGGAGAGAATTGACTGCTTGCCTGTCAATACTAACTTTGAGTATAGAGACTGGTGGTGTGCAGGTTAATGTTTAGTAACTGGCTTTCTAGAAAATAAAATGTATGGATACATATGTATGTATGTAAGTTTTACTGATACAAAGGATATGTAGCACACAAATAATAAAATATACAATACTCTTTATTATAAATTCCCTACAACAAATTGGTTCTGACAAAATGTTTTAGCTGATTTTTACCAAATGCTTGTATCTATAACATTTTCTGCATCACTTTTTTATATCTAGATAATCAACAAAATAATAAATCAACTCCAGCTCTGTAGCAATTGCCAATTTCCATGGCATAAATACTCCCAAACTAACCAATTTCAGGTTATCAACATGATATCATCGAATGCAGAGTTGGAAAGAGATTCACAGTAACACATCTTTGTACACTATTTCCCCCATACAGATACAATAGATATAAATAACCTGAGGGGCACAAATAATAATAAAATAGAGTAGAATAATTAGGAAGTGATAAGTTTGTAGTATTTATTGCCTTTTAAAATATAATTGATGTAATTTTAAGTTTAGATAGTTTTTAATAAAAGTTGTTCAAACAACTAGCTTGGAAAATTCTTGTAAATAAGCTCTTACAGGCTGCTAACAGGGGGCTCCAGCACACCATTGACTGGAAATACCTTTACCTTCCACCACATGGGGAATTCCCCATATTTCAGCAACCAGAATTGAACACATGAAACAAGAAGCACCAGTAGTTTGAGAGAGTAATAGAACAAACAAGAGGAAAATGGAACTGATAAAAAAAAAGAGGGATAAAAACCTGAATTGTTTTTTTAAAAGGCATCCTTAAAGAGATTTAAGTTCAACACACAAAAAATAAAGAATTTAGTGGATAAAGAGAAGGATCAGATGGTCACCAATGAGACGCTAATCAATGATCTGGAAGATAAAAATAGAAATCATAAGAAGAAGAGTTACTTGTAATTTTGCAAAGCACATCACAGATTGTGCTGTCATGACAAAAAACTATAGATACTCAGAATTGTGTAAATTATTGCTTAACTATGCAAATATTTTACATTCCTCTTTGCTTCAAAATATGCATATGATATTTTTAATCAATTAAATATGAATATACTAACACAACAGTAACATGATTATTGAAATTTGAAAGCCATAATAAATTAAAAAGCTAAAATACCCCTGTACATATTGTGCATGTAGAAATTTTTTTTTTCTATACAATCCACTTTTGTGGTACCATATTTAGGGATGTATTAAATGGAACAGGCACATACTGAATAAACTTTAACATTTATATAGAAATGCTCATCTTACTTGCTAATATTAGTGGTATATTAGCAGAACTTAACATATGTAAGATTATGGAAAACACACAGTTTAAAACTACTCTCTTTAATATTGGCAAATGAATTAATGGCATTAACCATGTGCCAGTTTGTTTCTAAATAAAACCAAAATACACTCTGATATGCTACTACAGAGCCGGCAGAGGGAGCTCAAACATTTTTTGCTTTGTTTTTTAACTTACTACCGAAAATTATTTTTTCTTTTAAGAGGTGCTGGATTCTGAAAAATATGTAGTTATTATTTAAATAATAAACTGTATTAGTAAAAAATCCTTCAGTTAAAAATATGTTTACAAAGAAGTTATCAATATCATTTATTTTATTTAGAAATGGCAGGCAATTGAAATTTCATTCTTTCCATTTATTGTTTCCAATATCCTGTGCTTCCAAATTTTTTTTTTTACCAAGAGTTCTAGTTCTGGTAAGGTGGACCAAACTATAATGAAAACTTTTCGGTTGTCAACATTAAACATGATAGATAAAATATGACACATTTTAAGTCTAATTCTTGCATATGTAATAAAACATAAACATATTCCCATTCACTCAGTTCTCAGCCCCTCCACATACATAAACACCATTCATTATTATTTTCTTAAGTATCCTTCCAGAGTTTATTTATGAATACACAAGTGTATATGAATATAAAGTCTCATTCTAATCCACTTTTTCCTATGCAATAAGCAGATCATACAGCCTACTGTGTATCTTAGTTTTATCACTAATATATCTTGGAAATCTTTCTATAAGTCTATTATAGAGAACTTACTCGTTTTTTTTTTAAACATTTGTATAGTGAGTGGATAGCAAGTGCATTTTAAGAATATATCATAATTTATTTACATGTTCCCATTTGATGAACTTTTGAGTTGTTTCTGATCTTTTTCTCTTGCAAATAATTCTTTAATAATAACCTTATATACATGTGCCATGTTGTATATATAATGAGTATATCTAAAGGATAAAGTTCCAAAAGTGGGAATGCTAGGTAAAAAGACATTAATAAAATTAATGGATATTGCCAAATTACCATATATGAAGGTTTTACCAATTTATATTCCCTCAGGAATAGTGTAGCTATTTCATCACAATATTGCCAACTGAATGTTACCAAACTCCTGAATTTTATCAGTCTGATAGGTGACATGTATCTACGTATAATGTACATTTCTCTTACTATGAGTGAGTTAGTTGAACATCAGTAACAGAGCCATTTGTATTTCTTTTTCATGAACTTACTGTTCATAATCATTTGCTCATTTTTCTGTTGGGTTGTTGGTCCTTATTAAATTGCAGTCTCTCCTTATTAAGGTGATTAGCCCTTTGTGCTATGTGTTGCCACTTTGTTGTCTTTTGACTTATGGTATGTATTTAGCATGCAGAAATTTTCATATCTACATAGTCAAATTTATCAGTCTTGTTTACAGCCTTTTAGATTTTGAGTCACATTTAGAAAATTCCCAGGTTATAAAGAATTCTCCCATGTTTTCATCTAGTACTTTTATGGTTTCTTTCATTGATTTTTAGATTTGAACTTTATTCTGAAGTACAGTGTGAATTATGAACCCAACTTCATTTTTCCAAATGGGTACCACAATATCCCAAGACCACCAATATAGTATAATATTCTAATGACTTCACCGAAAAACTATGGCAACTAATAAATGAACTCAGTAAAGTTGCAGGATACAAAATCGACATACAAAAACTCATTGCATTTCTATACACTAACAACAAACTATCTGAAAAAGAAATAAAACAGTCCCATTTACAATAGTACCAAAAATAATAAAATACTTAGGAATAAATTTAATCAAGGAAGGTAAAGATCCATACACTGAAAACTGTAAGACATTGACAAAAAAAATTGAAGAAGACACACATAAATGGAATGATATCCCAGTTTTATGAATTGAAAAAGTTAATTGTTAAAATGTCCATACTACCCTAAGCCATCTATAGATTTAGTGCAAGACTTATCAAAATTCCAATAACATTTTTCACAAAAATAGAAAAAACAAGCCTAAAATTTGTATGGAATCACAACAGACCCTGAATAGCCAAAACAATCTTGAGAAAGAACAAAGCTGGAGGCATCACACTTCCTGATTTCAAACTATCTTACAAAGTTATAGTAATCAAAACAGTATGGTACTAATGTAAAATCAGATATATAGACCAATGGAACAGAATTAAGAACCCAGAAATAAACTCATACATATACGGTCAACCACATATGTAATATATAAATTATATAAAAAAAATAAGTTTTATTTCCTTTTCTTGTCTTATTGCATCGATTAGGACTTAATGGTATGATATTGAAAATATCAACAATTTGACAAGGGAGCCAAGAATCAATGAGAAAAGGATAGTCTGTTCAATAAATGGTGTTGGGAAAACTGAATATTCACATGCAAAACAATGAATGGAATTAGACTCCTATGTTTTATTTTGTTTTGTTTTTGAGGTGTAAGTGAATTTTTTTGGACCCCTATCTTAAACCGTTCACAAAAACTAACCTGAAGTAGATTAAGGACTTCAACATAAAACCCAAAACTGTAAAACCCCTAAAAGAAAACATAGGGAAAAAGCTCCTTGACATTCATCTTAGGAAAAATTTTTTGGATACCACACCAAAAGCAAAATCAACAAGTGAGACTACATCAACTAAGAAGCTCTTGTTAGCAAAAGAAATGATCAATAAAATGAAAAGGCAACCTGTAGAATGGAGAAAATATTTGCAAATCATTATCTGATAAGGGGTTAAATATGTAAGAAACTCAGATAGTTCAATAGCAAAAAATATCCAAAATCTCATTAAAAAATGGGCAGAGGATCTGAATAGACATTTTTCCAAAGAAGACATATAGATAGCTAACAGGCACATGAAAAGATGTTTAACATCACAAGTTAGGGAAATGTAAATCAAAATCACAATGAGATATTACTTCACACCTGTTAGAATGTCTATTATCAAAAAGGTAAGAAGTAACAAGTGTTGGTGAGGATGTGGTTAAAAGGGGACCTTTGTGCACACTTGGTGGGAATGTAAATTGGTGCAGCCACTATGGAAAACAGAATGGAGGTTTCTCAAAAGAGAAAATTAGAACTGCCCTTTGATGCTGCAATTCTACTTCTACATATTTATTCAAAGAAAACGAAAACACTAATTTGAATAGATATGCATCCCCATGTTTATGGCAGCGTTATATGCAATAGCCAAGACATGGAAGCAGCCCAAGTGTCCACTGACGGATGAATAGATTTTAAAAATGTACACACACATACACACAATGGAATATTATTCAGCCACAAAAAACAACGAAATCTTGCCATTTGCAATAACATGGATGGACCCTGAGGGCATTATGCTAAGTGAAATTGGTCAGAGAAAGTTAAATACCATATACTCTCACTTATATATGGAATCTTAAAAAAAAAAAAAAAGCTCATAGATATAGAGAACATATTGGTGGTTGCCAGAGAACATGGCAGGGGGCACCATGGGTGAACTGGGTCAAAAGTACAAACTTCTGGCTATAAAGTAAATTAGTCATGAGGACATAATGTACAGAATGATGAATATAGTTACTATCGTATTGAATTTTTGAGAGTTGCTAAGAAAGTGGATCTTTAGATTCTCATCAAAAGAAAAACAAGTTTTATAACTATGTATGATGACAGATTTGGGTAGACTTACTGCAGTGATCATTTCACATTATATACAAATATTGAATCATTGTGTTGTACACCTAAAACTATTATATGTCAGTCATAATTCAATTTTTAAAAAAGAAAAATCAGTTGACTATATTCATAGTCTATTTCTGGGCTTTCTGTTCTGTTCTATTCGTCTATTTGTCTACTCTTTGACCAGCACCACACTATCTTAATTACAGTAGCTTTATAGTAAATCTTGAAGTCAGATAGCATCAGCTCTTCAACTTTGTTCTTTTCCTTCAATGTTGAGTTGGTTATTCTGGGGCTCTTTCTCATATAAACTTTAGAGTCCATAAAATAACTTGCAGGAATTTTGTTTGGGGTTATACTGTATCTATAGATCAAATTGGGAAGAACTGACATCTTGATGACATTGAGTCTTCCTATCTATGAACATTGAATATCTCTCCATTGATTTCATCTTTATATCTTTCCTCACAGTTTGGAGTTCTCTTCATATAGCTCTTGTACATATTTCATTAGACTTGTAGTATTTCACTGGAGGGGCTGCTAACTTAATGTGGAAAATGTGTTTTTAATTTCAAATTCCACTTGTTCATTGCTGGTATGTAGGAAAGCAATTGATTTTTATATCAAGTTTGTAGCCTGCAACCTTTCTATAATTGCTTATTAGTTCCAGGAGGGTTTTTTTTTTGTCAATTTTGGGGGATTTTCTACATAAATCATGTCATCAATGAACAAAGACAGTTTTATTTCTTCCTTCCCAATCTGTATAAGTTTTATTTCCTTTTCTTGTCTTATTGCATTGGTTAGGACTTAATGGTATGATATTGAAAAGCAGTGGTGCAGGAGACATCCTTGCCCAGTACCTGATCTTAGCAGGAAAACTTCAACTTTCTTGCTATTAAGTATGACATTAGCTGTAGGGCTTTTGTAGATGTTCTTTATCACATTGAAGAGGTTCTCTTTCTATTCCTAGTTGGCTAAGAGTGGTATTTTGTTTTGTTCTTGTTGTTGTTGTTGTTTAAAGGCAGTTAACATCACTGGACTTACACTGTCTTACGTATGGAAGGCAGCAGCTGAAATCTCTGTTCAGATCTTTTGGCTTCTCTGGGTTACTTTAAATCTGCCCTGAGCAAGTTAGAGTTCAGGCTTTAACTAAAATTTGAGCAGAGTATTTGGAACTCTCCTCTCTGGACCTCTCTTATATATTTTCCCTTTTTCTTCCTGACTATAGTGGTCACCCCAAACTCTGCTTTGTTTCTTATTTCTTGAAGCCAGAATGGCTGTGGGTTTCTCTCCAAGTTTTAGCTCCTTCTCTGGAGCCTGCCCTCAGGATAGAAATGACATATAAATATCTTCACCTGTTGCCGCTTCCTTCAAGTGTTGATGTCCCTCCAGCTTCTGCCTAATTTTGGTCACTCCAGTTCATTTAGTTGTTTTCTAAGGAATTTTTAAAATCATGATGTATATGTGAATGATTACTCTAATGCCAGTGCAGAGAATTGGGTTTAGTAACAAAGGTTGGATGCAAGAAATCCAAGTAACAAACTGACCATGACTTCAAATGGAATAATGAGCCTAAGAATAGAGAAGGCAAAAAATTAGGAACGTCTACAAGCTCCCGTGACTCTGAACTTCCACATTTGACCCATCTAGAATTTCCTTTATTGTGTAGAGATGATCAGAAAAGGGATTGAGGTAGTAGCAACCAGAATTACAGCTTGTCACCTAAAATTCATAAATGAGGTAAATTAACGATAGCTTGAAGCAAAAATATTCGTTCTGTATCTCCTCAGTTTCCATTCACAGAAAATAAATCCAAGAATTTCATGAAGTACCACTGGTATTTGACTGCAGATGTATCATATTACATGGGAATTTTGTCAGCTACTAGCAATAGAAACCTGACTGCTATGGCTTAAACACCTAAGAGTTTATTGTTTTACATAAAAGAAGTTCAAGTGTGGGCTCTCCACACTGGCATGGAGTTCCACAAAGACAACAGGAATCCAGGCCTTGCTATATTTGGACAGTGCTTTTCCTGACACATAGCTTCCATCCTCAAGGTCACAAGATGGCAACAGGAATTGCAACCATCACATGTACATTTTAGGCAGGAATAAGTAGAAGGGCAAGGAGCAAAAGGACTCCTCCAAGCTTTCTGTTAATAAGAGCCTTCTAATAAGTCCCAATCTATAACTTTCACCTATATATGTTTGACTAGTATTTAGTTAACATAATCATACTTGTCTACAAAGGAGGTTGGAAAGTACTTTTTTTTAAAGCTGGGACATTTGACACCTTAAATAAAATTGAGATTATGTCACTAAGGGTAGAGGAGAAAATGGATGTTGAATAAGCAACCAGCTGTCTCTGCCACATGTACCAAATGATTTTGTTGGAGCTCTCCCAACCAACTTAAGCCAAACAACAACGGCGACAACAAAAACTGGGGAATATATTGACCCCCATTAGCGAACTTCAGGTTATCTCTATGCAGGCATACCCAATCTAGGCACTCAAATAAGCATTAAGAAATTATTTCCTTTATCTCTCACCTGTGCTTTTATCTGGATTGGAAACAGGCTTAGACATATTTTCCCCTCCTGGTGGCAAGATAGCTACTGGAAATAATGGGCTTACATTCTCCCAGTTTAGCAATCTCGGTGGAAAGAGATCACCAGTTTCTTCATTTTAGAAAGAATCGTAAGAGGGACTCATGGTCCTTGGTATTGCGTGCCTATTCCTACAATCGTTGTAGGCAGGGTATGTGCTGCTCTGATCAGTCAGATCTGTGCTATGGACCTCATCCTCCTGGGTCAGTCCCAGCTAAACCATATGAACAGAGTTGTGGGAGGTTTGTCTCCAAATTAAACTTGATGCTAGAAAAAGGCAAAAGAACAGGCCTGGTACAGAGGGTAAAAACTTTGAAGAAAAAAAAAATTGGGTACTTTCAGTCTAGAAATGAAAAGACAAAAAAGGCAAAATACTGGTGATCTATGAATCCCTTACATGATTCCTATTCTCATCAATATTATTCAATAATACAATGTCCACAGGGAGAAAGTCTACTCCCAGCCAGGGCTGGTAATACTTTGAGCATTATGAAAAACTTATATAGTTGTAAAACAACTACCAAAATACCAAGAAGATTTTCATAAGTTTGCTATTTATAGGGATATTTATTTGTAGTAACTCTTTTAAGAGCTAAACCAAGGAGATTCAACGTGATGCACAATCATAAGTTAATCATTTCAGCGCTCTGTATTGAAAAAGATTATGAGGAGAATAGGGTTCAAAGCAGTGATGTGTTTTTTCCCAAGGTCATGAATTGAATTGGTAGCTAACCAAAGTTGCAGACTCCCAAAATATATGACTCATTCTGCTCCGCATTTCTTTTTTTTTTTTTAAAGATTTTATTTATTTATTTGAGAGAGAATGAGAGAGAGAGAGCACATGAGAGGGGGGAGGGTCAGAGGGAGAAGCAGACCCCCCCGCTGAGCAGGGAGCCCGATGCGGGACTCGATCCTGGGACTCCAGGATCATGACCTGAGCCGAAGGCAGTCGCTTAACCAACTGAGCCACCCAGGCGCCCCTGCTCCGCATTTCTATAGCTTATTTTAGTTTATCATAATGGTTGGTCCTTTTTTTTTTTTTTTTAAAGATTTTATTTATTTATTTGAGAGAGAGAGAATGAGAGAGAGCACATGAGAGGGGGGAGGGTCAGAGGGAGAAGCAGACTCCCTGCTGAGCAGGGAGCCCGACGAGGGACTCGATCCCGGGACTCCAGGATCATGACCCGAGCGGAAGGCAGTCGCTCAACCAACTGAGCCACCCAGGCGCCCAATGGTTGGTCCTTTTTGGCATTTTTTTTTTTTTGTAGGTGAATGGCAGAAAATGAAAATGGCCATATGTTTGAAACAGCAACATTTGCCCTAGGGAAATAATAAACAAAAGAGGAGAGCACAAATATTCAAACGAAAGAAGCAATGGCGCACAGCCAAAAAATCTATGGAGAAAATTTACCGGCAGCTAAATACAACCAATAGCGGTGTAAATTGAGGTATCAGAACTTTCAGCATTTGGTATGACAGTGAGTACACTTAGGGTTGTCTTTTATTTTGTTTTCTTTTAACATAATGTCATCCCTACAGAAAAGTTTCAAAAATAGTACAAGGAATTCCAGAATAACCTCTACCCAGATTCCGCAAATGTTAAATTTTATTGTCTCATACATAATCTTCTCCTTCATTCTCTCTCTCTCTGCACATGAGTGTGCATACACACACGTGTGCACACACACAAACTCTGAATCATTTAAGAGTAAGTTCAGATACGATACTTCTTTCCTGCTATACACTTCAGTGTGCATTTTCTTTCTTTCTTTTTTTTTTTTACCGCCCATGAGTCTTCCTCGTTCCCTTTCCTACTTTCTTTTTTTAAAATTTTATCTTATTATGTTAGTCACCATACATTACATCAATAGTTTTTGATGTAGTGTTCCATTATTCATTGTTCGCGTATTGCCCCATGCAATTCATGTCCTCCTTAATACCCGTCACTGGGCTAACCCATCCCCCCAACTCCCTCAGTTTGTTTCTCAGAGTCCATAGTTTCTCATGGTTCTTCTCCCACTCCGATTCCCCCCCTTTATTTTTCCCTTCCTACTATCTTCTTTTTTTTTTAACATATAATGTATTATTTGTTTCAGAGGTACAGGCCTGTGATTCATCAGTCTTAGACAATTCACAGCGCTCACCATAGCACATACCCTCCCCAATGTCCATCACCCCATCCCTCCAGCCCCCCACCACTCCAGCAACCCTCAGTTTGTTTCCTGAGTGTGCATTTTCTAAAACCAGGAACATTTTCTTATGTACCGACAGCACAATTTTCAAAATTGGGAAATTACTGCTGATACAACACTATTATATACTATACAGCCTTCACTCAGATTTTACTAATAGACCAGTAAAGGCAATTACAGAAAAAGAAATTTAGGATCATGCATTACATTCAGTTTTCATATCTCTTTACTTTCCATCAATATGGAAGTCCTGAGACTTTCTTTGTATTTCATGAAGCTGGCATCTTTGAAGAGTGCAGGACAATTGTTTTGTAGAGGGTTCTTCAAGTTAGGTTTTGTCTGATGTTTTCTCATTATTAGATTCAAGTTATACAGGAATATCACAGAAAGGATGCTGTGTTCTCAGTGCACCACATTAGGAGGCACACCATTTCAGGTGTACAATTCAGTGATTCAATTAGGAACCTTATTTTTTTTTAAGATTTATTTATTCTAAAGAAAGAGAGAGAGAGAGAGCACAAATGGGAGGGGCAGAGGGAGAAGGAGAGAGAATCTCAAGCAGACGCCACTCTGAGGTCAGAGACCCACATGGGGGTTCAAACAGGTCTCTATTTCCAAGCTCGTGCCCCTGCTTTGCTCTTGCAGTGCTCATGGCTACATCTGTGCACAGCTGCAAGGGAACGCAGACTGCTGAAGAAGGCTGAGATCCAATATGGCTGTGAGGTGAGAGGGAAGGGGCTCAGGCAAGCCAAGTTGTGGCCAGATTGTGATGAGCCTTGAATGCTATAAGAGGTCTGCACTTGGGCGCCTGGGTGGCTCAGTTGGTTAAGTGACTGCCTTCGGCTCAGGTCATGATCCTGGAGTCCCTGGATCGAGTCCCGCATCGGGCTTTAAATCACAGTGAAGTTGTTATAGATATCTTAAAATATCATTTATGCTAATCACTCCTCAAAAGTACTGCAGTGTGTTCTCTCAGCCTCCCTGTCTGGAGCTGGCCAATGCAGTGTAACTCTGGCCCTTCAACTGGTGAAGCTACATAACCTCATAATAGAAATTTAACTCAAAGAGAAAAGTCAAATTCCTTAGTTTTGTCTATGTCAAGTCTAAAGACTTGAAAATAGAGTCCTAACTCTCAGTTTCTCTCAAGTTGTTTCTCATAAAACGTGGTCAAAATACTTAGGGCTGTTAATAAAAAAATCCAATGATGAGACATCTCTTTCTGCTCTTTTATTACTAGGCGTTATTGCAGCTTGGGATTTTTCTGCCTCATCACTTGTGAGAGGAAGAAATTGATCTCTTATTTCTTATTCTTATCTCCAGTTTGGGGCTACCTTTTTATTTATTTTTTTTCATTCTCATCTAAATTTAGATGTTGAATTCTTCTTAACTTCATTGCAAGCAGGAGAAGTCCAGTTACTTGTTCTTGAGCAATTAATTCTTTCCTATTACAAAACTCACTTAGTCTCGGGCGCCTGGGTGGCTCAGTTGGTTAAGCGACTGCCTTTGGCTCAGGTCATGATCCTGGAGTCCCTGGATCGAGTCCCGCATCGGGCTCCCTGCTCAGCAGGGAGTCTGCTTCTCCCTCTGACCTTCCTCCCTCTCATGCTCTCTGTCTCTCATTCTCTCTCTCAAATAAATAAATAAAATCTTAAAAAAAAAAAAAACTCAGTCTCAAAAATATGTTATCAGGTCCTTTAGTTCTCTGAAAGAAAAATATTAGAGATAAGGTTTCTGCAACCTATATATGAGTCAAAAGAAAAATTTCTGGAATTAGGAATTAGGATATATTAAAATTATCCTGCTGGAAGTTATGTATATGCTGTAATCCACATTGTGCCAAATTAGGTGCTCTTAAGACTATGTCTCTGAGCCTCAGTGCTGCTTATGTAGAAAATGAGTGGTTTTTTGTTTTGTTTTGTTTTGGGGAGAGAGAGTGTGAGCAGTAAGGAGGGGCAAAGGGAGAGGGAGAGAAAGAATCTTAAACAGGTTCCACGCCCATCCCAAAGCCCAATGCAGGGCTCGATCTCATGACCCTGAGATCATGACCTGAGCCAAAAATCAAGAGTCGGATGTTTAATGGACTTAGCAACCCAGGTGCCCCTCTACCTAATCTCTAAAGTACATTCTGCTTCTAAAAATTTAATAAGCCATGACCATTTCTAATGCAGTCATATGAACTGGGTTGGTGGCCACCTTCCCTTGATCTGGCTGATTTGTCTATCCCCAGGTCCCTAGCTGTTTTGAGTTTCTGTTGTTAGCAATTCACAGCTGTCCCCATCTCAGGAGAATTGCTCTCTTCCTCTCAGCAGAACGGGAGACTGGAGCAGCCACGCCATGTGATAACTGACTAACATGGGGCACAAAAGTTGGCCCCGTTCACTTGAGATGGGATGAGAATTTCTTGGGGAACTAGACTGAAGCTAATGTCTTGATGAGATTATATCCTTGCTAACCTTTTCCACTGTTCCATCTTGCCTCCCACCTTCTCTTGAGATCATTTCCTCAACTAATCATTTCAACAAGAATCTTCATATCAGGCTCTGCTTCTAGGACTTGATATAGGATAACATCTTACAGTCAGCATTCGGCAAATCTTTGTGGACTAAGTGAATGAATGAATGAATGAATGGAGTTAATTTGTTCAGTGTTCATCATAAAAGTTATAGACAAAGCCTAAGAATGTGTTTCATATAGTTTTCAGCAACTACCATGTGTTGCAAATATTTCCTAGTAAGTACTATGAACACGTCTGTAAACTTGCTTCTTTCTGTCTTTTCCGATAAAATTAATTAGTTCATTTGCGGAAGAAGCTTCCTGAAGATACTTATTCAATGTTCAGTAGAGGATGGGCTAACCTTAACCACTGGTCCAGGTGATCCAAGTAATAAACTCAATATTTAGGGAGGAAAGGAAAGCTGATAGCTCATATTCCCAGAGTTCAGCACCTTTAATTATTTCTGATATAAGGGGGTACATTATCAACTTATCAGCAATACAGTTTAAGAATGTATGAGAAGACAATGCAGTAAGTGCCCGAATGTGAAGCTAACTTTCAATTATTCAGTGGTAGAGATGAGTAATGTAGGTGAGTAGGTTGGAACAGATTATACAGCTTGTTCCCAGCCACAGAGAACAGACAAAACTCATTTCTCAACACATCTTCTTCTAACTAATAACCGAGGGGTTTTTTTAAGTGGAAAAAACAGTTGTATAAATTTTTTAAACTTTTTACTAGAGAGAAATTCTCTGTAGTTACTCCTCAGAATGATCACAAATACAAGAGTTGCTCCTGTTTTGTAAGAATTGTAAAGTCCTGGATACCAGGATTTGAATTCTAGGTCTCCTGATGCATGAACCCTGTTCTCTACTCAGCTCTAGGCATCAGTCTCCTGGCCTCAAATTAGGATCTTTCAGTGGGTGTTTAGTCGTTAATGAGCACCTGTTTGAGATCATGAGGACATTCTCCATTAAATGTAGCATAAGTTTTACCATTTTTGCTTCTTGTAATGGTGTGGTTAAGCTGAAAGAAATGTTTTTCATTAATAATTTTTTCATGATTAAACTACATTTATATATTATTGTGGGGATTTATGTATTACAGTCCAAAAAACACTGTAAGATTAGTGATCATAACAGAAAACTCAATTTTCTCTTCTTTTTATTAAAGAGTGTAAGAGAATATATACATATATTATTCTGCTTACTAGAGAATCTAGAATCTACCACAGTGGTCCTCAGCCCATTTAAATCTGAATGTTTTAAATTTCTTGAGTGAAACAACTGTTTCTTAAAATGTTTGTATTCCCCACAGTGCCTAGCACACAGCTCAAACTGGAAAACATATTTTAAAACTCCTTGTATTTGCTTGTTAGAGCTGTCATAACCAAATAACACAAACTGGATAGCCTACACAAGAGAAATTTATTTCTCATAGCTCTGACCAAGGAGTCAGCAAGTTTGGTTTCTTCTGAGGCCTATTTGGCTTGCAGATGTTCATCTTCTTGCTGCGTCCTCACATGGTCTTTCCCCTTGTGCATGTCTATGTCCTGATCTCCTTGTAAGGACTCCTTATTAGGGCCCACCTATATAGTATCTTAATTACCTCTTTAAATGTCCTATCTTCCAATATAGTCACACTCTAAAGTACTAAAGGTTAATATAGGGGCACCTGGATGGCTCAGTTGGGTAAGCATCTGACTCTTCATTTTGGCTTAGGCCATGATCCCAGGGTTATGAGATTGGACCCCTCAACCGGCTCTGCACTGGGCGTGGAGCCTACTTGGGATCCTCTCTGCCTTTCCCACTGCCCCTTCCCCGCCCTCTCCTTGGCTTTAAAAAAAAACCCTTCAACATATGAATTTTGGGGAACACAGTTCAGCCCATAACACTCCTTTATATTAGTCTTAAACATTTTAACTCTTACCAAGTTTGTATACTAAAAGAAAACAAAAATAAGTACTTGAATTCTTTTTAAATAAGAGTTATGGATTATAGAACCACCCTTTTTCTAGCCATTTGTGTGGAAAATTATGTATACTAATTACAGTTTAGTAGTTGTTATAAGCTGATATAAACATTCCATCTGTGCAGAAGCAAATATTAATGAGTCTAATGAGAAAAAAGTTGAACTTACATTTCCCAAACTCTGCATATAAATAAAATACAGAGTTCTCTGATTAAGACAAATCTGGGCGTTTTCATTGATAACCCTTTTATGAAGGACGCTCTTAATGATGTTAGAAGCAGGAATTTGTTTTTGGTTTTTTTGTTTGTTTTTTTAAGATGTTATTTATTTATTTGAAAGAGAAAGAGAGAGAGAGCACAAGCAGGGAGAGGGGCAGAGGGAGAGGGAGAAGCAGGCTCGATCCCAGGACCCTGAGATCATGACCTGAGCCAAAGGCAGATGCTCAACCGACTGAGCCACCCAGGTGCCGAGAAGCAGGAATTTGTAATTACAGTAAATCATGTGTTGTGTTTCATAAACAAGTAATTATATTACCTCTCCAGCATCCAACCTAAATTATAAAATTACTTCAAGCTTAACATAAGGAAGGAAAAGCCTGGGGGTATTCTCAACAGAACTACTTTTTTGTTGTTGTAATTATAATGAAAGCCATTTCATTTATATGAGAAACTTTTGTCTTGAAAAAGGTAAAAAAAAAGGACAAACTACACTTTGGAATGCTGGGTTTTTTTTTGTAATTAATTAATTAATTTTCTGTTTAAGGCTAGTCAAGTGAAGCAGTGGGAGTGGAGAAGGAACAGAGAACTCTGTAACTGGCTGTGATCAATGAATTGTAAATGCCACTGCACTCGAACCAGCCTCTGCTTTTTTTGTGTATTTTTAAACCAAAAAAGATTTGGATCTTCTGAAGATAATGATATAATATCCCAGGAAAATGGAAAGAAGGGGAAGATGGCTTTCTTTATGTGTTATGTATGCAAACAAGTGACCCAAGTCACCCATTACAGAAGGCCTTTCTATCAACTTCATGAAGTGTGGATATCTTGCCTATGGCAAATCTATATGTATTTCAAATATATATATTTGATATTGGATTGAGGCTGTTCAACTTAGAGGTTAGCTATAGGTTTTTCGTAGGTGCCACTTAGCGGGTTGAGAAAGTTCCTGTCTATTCTAGTTTTCTGGGGAGTTTTTATCATAAGTAGGTATAGAGTTTTGTCAGATGCCTTTTTCTGCATTAATTGGTAGTGATCATGTGGTGTTTTTCTTTAGGCTGTTAGTATGGGAATTACAATGATTCAATTCTCACGGTGAACCAACTAGCTCTGTATTCCTGGGATAAACCCACTTGGTTGTGATGCATTGTTTTTTTATATATTGTTGGATCTTATTTGCTAATATTTTCTGAGGATTTTATTATTTTTTTTTAAGATTTTATTTATTTATTTGAGACAGAGAGAATGAGATAGAGAGAGAGCATGAGAGGGGGGAGGGTCAGAGGGAGAAGCAGGCTCCCTGCCGAGCAGGGAGTCCGATGCGGGACTCGATCCAGGGACTCCAGGATCATGACCTGAGCCAAAGGCAGTCGCTTAACCAACTGAGCCACCCAGGCGCCCTTTTCTGGGGATTTTAGTGTCTCTGTTCTTGAGGGTATGAGTCTGAGTTTTCTTTTCTTCTAATGTCTTTGTCTGGATTTGGTACAAGAGTAATTCTGGCCTCATTAAACGAGTTGGGAAGTGTCCTCTATTCTATTTTTCTATTTACCTCCCTTTATTCTATTTTTGCTTCTATTTTCTGGAAGAGAATGTATAGAATTATTTTTATTTCTTTAAATGTTTACTAGAATTCTCTAGTGAAACAATCTGGGCTGGATATTTCTTTTTCAGAAGATTTTAAACTATGAATTCAATTTGTTGAATAGTAATAGGATTATTCAGGTTGGGTAAGTTTTGGTAGTTTGTAGTTTTCAAGGATTGGTCTTTTTCATCTTATTATTATTCATATTATTATTCTTTTATTGTCTGTGGGATCTGTAGTGATATCCTCTCTTGCATTCCTGATATTACTATTTTTTTAAAATTTTTTTATTGTTATGTTAATCCCCATACATTACATCATTAGTTTTAGATATAGTGTTCCATGATTCATTGTTTGTGCATAACACCCAGTGCTCCATGCAGAACGTGCCCTCCTCAATACCCATCACCAGGCTAACCCATCCTCCCACCCCCCTCCCCTCTAGAACCCTCAATTTGTTTTTCAGAGTCCATTGTCTCTCATGGTTCATCTACCCCTCCGATTTCCCCCCCTTCATTCTTCCCCTCCTGTTATCTTCTTCTTTTTTTTTTTTTCCTTAACATATATTGCATTATTTGTTTCAGAGGTACAGATCTGAGATTCAACAGTCTTGCACAATTCACAGCGCTTACCAGAGCACAGACCCTCCCCAGTGTCTATCACCCAGTCACCCCATCCCTCCCACCCCACCCCCCACTCCAGCAACCCTCAGTTTGTTTCCTGAGATTAAGAATTCCTCATATCAGTGAGGTCATATGATACATGTCTTTCTCTGTTTGACTTATTTCGCTCAGCATAACACCCTCCAGTTCCATCCACGTCGTTGCAAATGGCAAGATCTCATTCCTTTTGATGGCTGCATAATATTCCATTGTATATATATATACCACATCTTCTTTATCCATTCATCTGTCGATGGACATCTTGGCTCTTTCCATAGTTTGGCTATTGTGGACATTGCTGCTATAAACATCGGGGTGCTATTACTATTTTTGTGCTGCTTGCTCAGTCTCGCTATAGGTTTATCAATTTATTTATTCTTTTCAAAGAACCTGCTTTTTGTTTCATTTTCTTTCTCTATTTTTCTATTTTCAATTTGGTTGATTTCCACTCTAGTCTGTATTATTTCCTTAATTCTTCCTGCTTTGGGTTTATTTTTCTTTTCTTTTGCTAATTCCTGAATTAGAAACTTACATTATTGATTTGAGACTTTTCTTCCTTTCTAATATAAATATTTAATGCCATAAATATCCTAGTAAGCACTGCTTTAGCTATGGTCATTCACTTTTAAGATTCATTGTATATTAAGATTATTAGCCCTTTGCTCATTTTGTATGTCATTGATATTTCTCACAGTTTGTCAGTTCATGACAAGCTTTGTTTATGGTTTTGTCATGCAAAATTTTTAAATTTTTATGTAATCAGATATATTATTTTCTTATTGTCTGTGGATCTTGAATCATGATTAAAAAGTCTTTCATTATACCAAGGTTAAAGAGGAATTCACCCATGTTTTCTTGTAGTATTTATATGATTTTTTAATTTACATTTAGATTTCTAATCTATTTGGAGTTTAGATATGGATCTAATTTTATCTTTTTCCAAATGGTTACCTAGTCATCCAAGTACTTTCATGTTTTGAAATTAATGGAAAATTCAGCAACCAAAAATGAATGAATGAATGAATGACAAAATTATTGAGAATACAGACTCCTCAGGAATTAAGTTTGGGATCATTCCACCAGGTAAAAAGCCCAAGTAGGTGATATCTTTCCTGAGAGCAAGCAAAATATGGAAAGGATAGTACAAGAAAGAAGTCCAGTATCACCTACAACCTCGTGGCCAGTTACAAAAGCAAGGATTGTAGCAGCTTTGCGTATTTTCTCTTTGCATAAATGCATATATTAGTTATTTTCTTCTCTCTCTTTCATTTATGATTTTATATACATGTTTTTGAAGGTTACATTTACAATTTAGCCTTTAGATAACAGAATATTCAGTTGGACTGTGATTGAATTACAATGCAGCAATTACAATAACCCTTGGAACGGTGTGTCTTTCCATTTTGGGTGTGTACGAAGGACAGCTGCATCTTACTGGGTAGAAAACTTGAGTTGTTTTGTTGTTGAGTAGAGATCTAAATGTGTGGAGAAAAGCGCATATGGAAGCTGAATAGCCAGAGGATGGGCTGTGCAGTTATCAATTTATTGTCTCTCAGCTACAAATCCACCTTTATTTGCCCTGCTTTGTGATATTACATCTGGACTCTCAGCACTGGTGTGACCCTCCAGGCGAGCAACAGGAACACACTTCCCTTCCAGATTCCTATATTCAGATATTATCGAGAGCAGATTAGCTGCTGGCTGTTCCAAGGAGCTCCAGCCGTACCCTAAGGCCATGATCTCCCTACCGGAAGCCTGAGCAGCTCTGGCCTGCTTACACTTTCTGGCAGTGGTGTATCACTTCTAGAAACCAGCTCCAGCCCACTCACAACTTGCAGCTCTGGTGCACCCTTTTCTACAGACCAGTGCCTATACTCGAGTGGGAACTTCTTCAGCAACCAGCAGGCTGTGTATCACTATGGTAGCCACCTCCTCTCTGAAGATGTCAGACTCTCAGCCTGGGATAGGGGACAGCCTGCTCCTGTACTATCTCTGTTTCCCACAGCCTCCAGATAGCTGCTTTTTTGCACCTGACATTTCTGGACTCCTTTTATTCATTTTGGTAGACGACCAAGTCCGCTTGTCGTCTAGCAATAGTATTGTCTAACAAAAGAATTGTCTAACAAAAGAATTCTAACGGTCTTTATACTGAACTTTTCCTCTTCAAATAACTGGTGGTTTTGGTTTTGTTTTGTTTTGTTTTTCTAAGTCAAGTAAATTGCCTTTTGCTCATTGGTTTACTAGGTTAGGAATCAATGTCTCACATCGGATTGCATTTGGTTTTATAGTGTACTTTCTGTTCTCTAAGCTCCTGTCCCCAAAAAGAAGAGGATGTGCTGCAGAACCTGATTTTATCTATTGTGAAATACACAATAAGAACCTTTGTACTTAAATAAGTGTAAACGTTTTGTGAAGCATTGTCGTAAATAATTGCCTGAAGTCATGATATAACAGCTAGAGTGAAAATTGATGATGGTTCATAAATTTAATCGGTTGGTGCAAATGAATCAGCAGCAAGTTCAGTTTTCTCTTTTGAAGTCTTTTATTTTCAGAATTATAAAATGTTCATTGTAACTCTGAGTGGTTAGAAAAAAATCACATTCTTTTCTGTAGCAGATCTTTTCATTTTTTTAAAAGAGTTTATTTATTTATTTGACAGAGAGAGACACAGCGAGAGAGGGAACAAAAGCACGGAGAGTGGGAGAGGGAGAAGCAGGCTCTCCGCGGAGCAGGGAGCCCCATGCAGGGCCCGTCCGAGGACCGTGGGATCATGACCTGAGCTGAAGGCAGACGCTTAACGACTGAGCCACCCAGGCGCCCCTGTAGCAGATCTTTTTAACAAAAGGAGATATAACTGATTCCTGAAATCTAAACACAATGCAAAAATTTTGGGTGGCTTTTTTTTTTTTTTTTTTTTTAGATAAAAACCTTTAACATATGACAGTCAAGACAGAAACTGGCCCACTCCCAGTAAGACAAGCTGCAAATGCTAACTGATGTTCTAAGGAAGTGGTTCTCAAACTTGAGCATGTGCTGGAATCCCCTGCTGGGCTTGTTAAAACCCGGGTTGTTGGATCCCACCTAAGAGTTTCTGATCAGTAGGCGTGGGGCAGGGCCTGAGAATCTGCATTCTTAACGAATTCTCATGAGAAACTCATCTGGGGTCCACACTTTAAGAACCAATGTTTTGGGGCAACCACTCAGGACCTACTTCCTCTATTATCTTCCATCTCTCCTTTCCTTCTATTTAATCCCAAACTGTTTGCACTTGCTATTATTACCTGGGGGTCCATATTCTTGGCACAATATTCTGTCTTCAATTCCTGAACTCTTTTTCTAACATTTTTGAAAGTTGGCATGTTCTTTTTCTCTGTCTTTTCTCAATCACCAGGCCTTGACACCTCCGACTGCCATAGCCTTTTCATTGCCTGCTTTACTGCTCAGTGTTATACTAACTTCCATTGCAGCCCCGCAGCCAATGTCCCTCTTCTTTTCTCCTTTCCCCCTCCTTGAAGCTCACAAACACACTCTTCTACTGTTAGTAATGAACAGTAGGTGTGGAATTTGGAGAGATGAGGTTAGGGTGTATTGATCTTCTCAAGTTAATCCATGCTGGGAACTAGGAGAACATGAAGCATTCCTTAATAATCCAATTTGGGGGGCGCCTGGGTGGCTCAATCGTTTAGGTGTCTGCCTTCGGCTCGGGTCATGATCCCAGGGTGCTGGGATTGAGCCCCATGTCGGGCTCCCCACTCAGCAGGAAGCCTGCTTCTCCCTCTCCCACTCCCCCTGCTTGTGTTCCCTCTCTCGCCGTCTCTCTCTCTGTCAAATATACAAATAAAAAAATCTTAAAAAAAAAAAAAGAATCCTCCTTGGGATTTACCATTTTAGAAATTTGTGGAATGAACTTCTTATCTCTTCTAAATGTTGTATAATCTTTATTTTACTCCTGCTCAGCATCTGTCTTCATGTGCCATGTGGGTAGTACTGTTACGAACAGCACTGTAACATTTCCTCTGTTAAGCGTCGATATCTCTTTCCTGACTACCATGGTTCCTGATGCTTTTCCTCACTTCCTGTTTATGATCTGATCTTTGCCTCTTGGTCCTAATGATTGATATTACTCTTCTGCTACTTACCAGAAGATCATATCTGCTTATATGTATCCTCTCTGAGGAAGCCCTACTTCTGGAATCATAGTATAGAACAATGACTTAGTTTTATAGAAATTGGCTTTAAAGAATAGCAAAAGTAAGCACTCTGACATATATATATATATATCTTATACATTTTATTGTGTAACTTACAGTGATACATTTGCAGCAAAGAATAACAGAAGATATGAAGCTAGGGAAGTCTTTCTCAACTAATTCCAGGTGAGAATCAGGCCATATTGCAATAAGGCATCTATTGCATGCATAGATTAACTTCTCTCCTATGCATCTAGAGTGGTACTAGTTTTGTAACCAACTTGGGAGAACCAAGAACATTGTCCCTCGAATCATTTTTCCATGTTCTTTAGCTGAGATGGGTAGAGACTATGACTTCCTGTGTCCTGCAGAGGACATGTGTTTAAGTGGTGACAGTGGCTTTGTGATTGTCCAGGGTAAGGGCCTGCCACATTAAAGAAAGTTCCCAATGGAGCAAAGGCAGATTTAAGCTTAAGATTGAGGGTCCCTTGCTTGCATAAGCCAATCCCCAGGCCTTGGAAGAGACCATATAAATGTTGAATTTGTCAGCTTTTACTTCTTAGGTAGGTCCCTCTTCCCAAACTGAATACATTCCAGACCCCAGAAAACCTAGATTTGCTGCTTCTCTTCTTACTCACACTATGTTCACTTGAAACTCCAGGATAATTACCTTTTATGGTTTCTAAAACTGTCTTAAGCAAAGTACATTACATGCATCTCAGCCAGGGTCTAAGGTGAAATTTTTTACTGTCATAGATACCATATTGCTAAATGGTACATGGGTTACATAAAAATGACTAGGGCTTATCCATGTATAGTGGCACTGCAATCATGTTTCATTGGCACTATGCAACAATGACCAGTCTGCAAACATGCATGAGGCATGGAAGGCCTGGCTGGGACCCACAACATGTGGGTCCCCTTTCCTTTCCTTTCCTTTCCTTTCCTTTCCTTTCCTTTCCTTTCCTT